>NC_134471.1:41397809-41552809 GCF_964194025.1 Convolutriloba macropyga | reverse complement strand
TTCTGAAGCCGCACTGCTCTTCCCTTAAGACGCGATCCACTGAATCTTTGCATCGATTGAGAGCAACGGAAGCGAACACTTTGCCTGGTACTGACAATAGAGAGATCCCTCGGTGGTTCGAACACTCTGACCTCTTTCCTTTACTCTTGTATAATGGGACAATTTCTGCTACCTTCCAGTCATCGGGCAGAACTTCCGTCGACCAACATTTATCTATGATGTCCCAGAGCCACTCGACAATACCCTTGTGTGCTTTCAACATCTCACAGGAAATGTTATCGGGTCCACTTGCCTTGCCATTCTTCAACCTGCGGACAGCTTCAAGCACTTCTTCAAATCGAATTGGGCTCAAGTCAATCGGCAAGCTTTCAGCTGCTTCTTCGGGATCCAATCTCGTACTGCAACTGAATGTTGAGGGATTCAGGAGTTGACTAAAATGTTCCGTCCAGCGTTCAAGTCGTTCCTCTTTCGTCCGTAAGTTGACGCCAGTGCTTGAAACTAATTTGGTCAACTGGGGCCTCCAGTTTCGGCAAATCTGCTGTGATGCCCCAAAAACCTCCTTTAAGTTGCCTCTGTCCGCGAAGCTCTGCACTTCTTGGCCTTTGCGTTCAAGCCATGCCCGTTTGTCTGCACGTAGAGCTTTTCTGACTTCCTTACAGCAGTTTGTGAACTCTAACAGCGCCTCCGCGCTGCTGTGTTTCTTTAACTGTAGATCGGCTCGTTTCCGGATAAGTTCCAGAGAATCTGGAGAAATCCAAGGTTTATTCACTCGCTTGTCCGGAAGGAGGCATTTCACTGCTGCTTGGTTCAGGGCTTTTCGAAAATTGTCCCAAGACTGCTCTGTATTCTCGAAATCGCCGCTCTTATCAAGATGTAACTTGACCTCCTGCGTGAATAAGTCACGCGTTGTTTCATCTTGCAGCTTTGCAGAACTGGTTCTGGGCGTGAAGCATGACTTTTTAGACAAAAGTTTCATTGATACTTCCGCAATGACCAGTTCGTGATCGGTAATTGTGGTTTTCCCTCTTCTGGACCTCACATTCGTCAGACATCCTCTGTATCTCTCTGCAAACAGAATGTGATCCAGCATCTTTTTTCGACAACTCGGATCGGGAGGGTTGAAGGTGTACCGATGCACTTGTCGATGCTGGAACCATGTACCACCTACGAGCAATTTGTGTGAAGTGCAAAATGATAACAACTTTTCAGAGTTTTCATTTTCTTCACCCATTCCAAACGGGCCTCTGCAGCTCATGGTGTCATTCAACTGGTGTCCAGGCTCTGCATTGAGGTCACCGATGACACAAATACGCTCCCTATGTTTGAAACTGGAAACTAGGTCTGAAAGTTGACTCCAAAACAAATCCTTCTCTTGGAGACTAGCTTCATTCGTAGGTGCGTAGCAGACAACAACAGCTAGATTGGCTCTCCTCTGAGCCGCGAACTTGACGTAGCAAATGCGTTCACTTAGAGCCACTTGTTCTACGATGCTGTTTATCAATGTCTTCTTTACAGCAACGCCCACTCCTCCTTGTCTCGACTTTACACCAGACAACCACGAGTCAGACAGGTAGAGCTTGTGGTCTCCGAGATCAATTTCTTGCTCCTGCAATCTCGTCTCCTGCACTCCCAGAATATCCAACTTGTATCGCGCCAGATCCATTTTCAAAGCCTCTAGAGATCCGGCTTGGGTCAGTGTTCTGACGTTTAAAGTTGCAATTCTGAGTTTGTTCCTCGGGAGATTCTTAGCACCCCTTACCCGGGACTCGGGGCCATGATTGATTGTACTCATTGCTTTGGTGTTTGAAGGCTGAGATACGACTAGTTGCGCCACAAACTAGAAGACCAGTGCCTCGTTAGCTCGACCATGTGAGCGTAGAGCCGCAGCACATGACCTACCCCCAGGGGACACCACGTGGAGGTGAGGTTGGATTTTGTCCCCCACTACTACTACTACTACTACTACTACTACTACTACTACTACTACTACTACTACTACTACTACTACTACTAAAACTACTAATACTGCTACTACTACTACTGCTACTACTACTACTACAACAGCTACTACTACTACTACTACTACTACTACTACTACTACTACTACTACTACCACTACTACTACTACTACTACTACTACTACTACTACTACTACTACTACTACTACTACTACTACTACTACTACTACTACTACTGCTACTACTACTAGTATTACCACTACTCCTGCTACTACTACTACTACTACTACAACTACTATTACTACTACTACTTCTACTACTACTACTACTACTACTACTACTAC
Organism: Convolutriloba macropyga; assembly: GCF_964194025.1. NCBI lineage: Eukaryota > Metazoa > Xenacoelomorpha > Acoela > Convolutidae > Convolutriloba > Convolutriloba macropyga. The sequence continues at coordinate 41,550,507 of NC_134471.1, read as the reverse complement.
TACTAAAACTACTAATACTGCTACTACTACTACTGCTACTACTACTACTACAACAGCTACTACTACTACTACTACTACTACTACTACTACTTCTACCACTACTACTACTACTACTACTAATACTACTACTACTACTACTACTACTACTACTACTACTACTACTACTACTACTACTACTACTACTACTACTACTACTACTACTACTACTACTACTACTACTACTACTATTACTACTACTACTACTACTGCTACTACTACTAATACATTTAGAGTAGTATTAAGACAGGTTCAAATGTAAGACAAGTTTTAGAGCAGTAGTAGGACAAGTTCAATTGGTTTCATATGTAGCTTCAAGTAGACCTCCAGCTTTTTTAGTCGGAAACATTTCTGGGAAAAAATTTTTCACAAAAAAATTTTTAATATATTTTTTTGGCTAAAGTTTTTGTTTTTTTGGCTAAAGTTTTGTTCACCTAAAAACAGCTGAGCAATCTTCGCTGACTCAGTGAGGGCTAATTTCATTAGGCTTCCTTTGAGACTATTCATGAAAAAAAATTTTCTATTTTTGCTAATTTAACCGGCTATATATCTAAAAAATACCATTTTTTTCACATTTTGATCTTTCTTTTAAACTGTTGTTCTTTTTCTTGTCTTGTAACATCAACGACAAGTCATAAACCATCAATTGGGATTTAGAAAGCAGGCAAAATGAACATATTTTTCTTAAGTGAAAAGGTTATTGTTTTAATGGCTTTAACAACGTCTTCTAGCAGAATAAAAGTGGATTTCTTGTCTTCATCTGTCCTTCTTTTTGTAGTCGATGGAAAATAATTTACAAATTGCATATCTTAGCAGCCTTCTATAGAATAAAAAATTAAGCGATTTACTGATTTCAGTCTGTAGTTGAATTTCTGAATGACTTTCCTCAGTCAAGTTCTGCAAAAATTCAGCTTTTTTTGGTCTTGCTAATTTAACTGGCTCTTTGTCCAAAAAGAATAATTGTTTTTCAAATTTTGAGGTTTTCTGTCAAACTCTACGTATTCATAATAATCTGAAAAATTTTGTATTCTTAATGGAATATAAGCAATAGGAAGCCCAAGGTCAAATCGAAGTTTTTTACATTTCAAAAATAAATCAGAATCTCATAAGCTGCTGTCTTTCTTATAATTTTTATCGCATTTTGTGCTTTCCCTTATGGTAATTAAGGAACAGAACAAATCAAATCAAGCCCTTGTAAAGACATGTCAAAGTAGTTTCCTATGAAGATTCAATTAATTCTATCCGGATTTTTTTAGCCGAAAGCTTATATTTGACTTTATTTTTAAGAACACTTTTTGTCAAAATTTACATTGGATTATAAAGACTTGCCACTTTTTCCGTTTTTTGCTGTCAGCCTGTTGATTAAGTTCATCAAATTTATATCGTTTATCTTTGCTACTTGATTGAATGTCAAGGTTTTAAGCGGTTCTGCGTTTTGATAAATGGTTTTCGGCTTTGATAATACGTGTTTTCCCCAAAAAATTTCAATATCGTGCACGTTCTCCTCTTTTTCAGATCCTTTCTTGTCTGCAACATCAATGACAGGTCAATTTTTTTGGCGTTTAAGAAGAATGAGAAATTGAATATCTTACTTTTTCAGTGAATAGGTTACTGTTTTAACAGCTTTGACAACGTCTTCTAGCAGCCTTTGAAGAAGTTTTTTGTCTTTATTTGTCGTTTTTTTGGTAGCCGATAATCAGTTTCTGAGAAATGCAGATTTGAGCAGTTTTCCATGGTTGAAAAAGCAACCCAATTATTGAGTTCGATTAATAGGTAATGTTTTACATAACTTTGATAGGTCAATTGTGGACGACTGACTTTTGTCAAAAAAAACTTATCAAAAAGGGCTGGAAGTAAGCTTTTTAGTCCACTTTTTGAAAATCTGATGGATTTACACACCTAAAAACTGATGAGGCAATCTCCTTTGGCTCAATTGTGGGCTAGTTTAATTAGGTTTCCTTATAGACTATTCACGAAAAAAATTTCCTCTGTTTTTTGCTTATTTACCTCGCTATAAATCCAAAACGCATCCTTTTTTCATTTTTTGATATTTTTCTGTCGAACTATTGACATTCATAATAGTCTGAACAGTTACGTTTTGCTAATGGACGATTAGCAGTAGGAAGGCTAATGTTGGTCTAATCGATGATTTTATGGTTCACAAATAGTTCGGTTTTATTTTAGTTCGTTGTTTTTTTTTAAATTCATTATCGCATTTTTCATTAGGTTAATTAATGAACAGAACAAATCAAATGAACACCTAGTAAGGAAAAGTTCGATTGGTTTACACGGGAGCTTCACGTAAACCTATCGAGTTTTTTTAGTCAAAAACTTTTCGGTGTTTGGGCAATTAAAAACACTTGTTGGCAAAATATGCAACGGAACAATGATATTAGCCTTTTTGTCTGTTTTTTTTGGTCAACTTGTAGCTTAATGGCAGCAGAGACGGACCGCATCTTCTTTCTACTGGCTTTGCTTTTAATAGATTTGGCGGTTTTGGGTTTTGTATGTTTTCAGTTTTCGGCATTTTCCCGTCTTTCATTTTTTTATCTTGTCTTCTAAAATCATTGACTGGCCACACATCACTTTACTGGCGTTTTAAAAGAGAGCAAAGAGGAAAATATTAGATTTTTCAGTGAACGTATCATGATTTTAACGGCTTTGGCAACGTATTCAAGCAAAATTTAAGGAATTTTTTTGTCTTTAGTTTTGTTCTTTCTGTACTCAGTGAAAAGTCTGGAAAATTGCAGGACTCGGCAGCTTACTGTTGATGAGCAATGGAAGCCATTTAATGATAGAAGTTAATAGCTAGTGTTTTCCATGACTTTCCTCAGTTATTTTTGGCCGAGCGATATATTCATAGTAGACAGATGTAAGAAGTATCATTTGAAATGCCATCTAGCATACAATTTATTGTTCTTGAGGTAATAAACTAATGAGTGCTGATGATTTTACCCTGTGAACAGAAGAGGGTTGCTGAACTGTTTGAGACAATTTTTTGGCTGCAGATTTTGCTAAATTTTTCAAAACCATTTTGCTAAATTTTTCAAATTCTTTGACTTCATCATCATAAATAGCAGGACAAGATTTTCTTTAGTCCACTTACGCTAAATTTGTCAATTTTGTCATTCCTTATTGTTTTTCTGTGAAACTAGCCATATTTATAAAGGACCATCAGCAATATCTAGGCTAGATTTGGTCCAATCAATGTTTTTGCCTGACCAAAAAAATCAGATTGTAATCAGTTGCTGTCTTTTTAAAATTATTTTTGAAAATTTTGCTTTCTCTTATGCTCCTTAAATAACAGAGAAATTGTATCAAGGCCAACTAATGACAGGTCTAATTCGTTTTCAAGGAAGCATTAAGTAAATCTATCTACCTCCTTTAGGCGAAAACTTAAATTTGTTTTGACTTTTTAAACTCATTTTCGTCAAAGCAGACAATAGGTTCTTGAACTTTGCCACTGTTTCTCTTTTTTGTGTTTTACATGTAACTTCAAATCAACAAAGACAGATTGCATCTTTAATCTAATGATATAGATTTCAATGTTATTTGAGTCGTTCTTTTTGGTGTTATCGAAAAATTCTGGAAAATTGCAGATATTGGCAGCCTCTTAAGGATGAGCAAAGGAACTCATTCACTGACATAAATTAAGAGCTTAAGTTTTTACATGACTTGTTCGAAAAAACTTTAAAATTTGTTGAAATAATTTTTTAAGAAGATTATAGATTTATTTATTAACTTTGCAATTTGTTGTTCTTTTTGTCTCTTTTTTTTGCCAAAAGTCGGCGATAACAGGTTTACAGGTTGAATTTTACATTATTAATGCTGGAGGAAGGTAAAATAAAAAATATTTTATGTTTTAGTGCATTGCTTATTGTTTTAACGTCTTCGACACCAGTTTGTCGCAAATTTGAAGTCAAGATTTTTTTGTCTGCATTTGTCGTTCTCTATGTCGACAAATGGGAACATTTGAATTAAAACAGATATCGTCGTTATGTTATAGACATCAATGCGCCTTTCTGATAACTTTTTTGATATCTAAAGTTTTTGTGACCATCAAATTGTTTTCGAAAAGTACAATTTTTTTACTTTTGTTTTTTTTTCTTTTTGTCTATCTGTTACCTTGTTTCGCTATTCAGAGTTATCAAAACCTTAATTGGGGTTCAAAGAACGCAGAATTGATTCGATAATATTTTTTACAGATTAGTTTAAGGTTTTAACTGCTGCGACACAGTTTTCTGGAAAGTTTTAATTGAATTTTTGTTTTTAGTCTGTTTTTGTTGTTTGTTTTCTGTAGTTGTACGACATATCTTGGATAATGGCGGGTCGCAATGTCTTCATATGGAGCTCTGAATGAACATACACATACCTCAAGATTTGAGTTGATATCTAAGGGTTTTCGTGATTCAAAATTATTTTCTTTCATTTAATTTCATGACTTATTTGAAATTATTTGCTGCCGTTTTTTGTTCTCTTCTGTCGACTTCACGCGTGTTTTTTTTAGTGAAACACAAATTAAGTTGTTTTAGTATGATTTTTAATTGACCCTATCTGGACTTGGTAATTGAGTATTTCTTTTTTGAAAAAAAAACAGACAACGAGTTTTAGATGTAAAAAATATTATTTGTTGTTATTTGATGGTTGCCTTGTGCTCTAGTGTTAATAAGGACAGGTCTCTTCTAATGTGTTCTATTAATAAAATAGTTTGGTATTTTCACTATTAATAAAATAGTTTGGCTTTTTGACTTTCAAAATTGGCTGTTTTTGGAAGCAAAATAGCGAGAAATTTTTGCAATGCAAATTTGAGCTACAAAAACTTTTTTAATTGCTCGACGAGAAGTTTTTTATTAGGACTATTATTATAAAAAGTCTTTTCGTTGCGTATAATTTGCCAAAATAACAGTGTCTACGCAACTTTTAAGTTTTGCTGGATTTATTCTGTTTGCCCCCCCCCCCCCCCCAAAGCTTAGTGGGCTTATATTTTTACGCACCCCAGGCACACCTGCTATTTTCTTTACATAGTAACGTGCTATATTACAACATATAATTTGTAAATGGGGGCGTAAAAAACCTCGGGGTGGGGGGGGGGGCGAAACAGAATAGATCCGTTTTGCCTGTCATGTATCCCTCATCAACTTTTTTGTTTGTGACATTAGAGTGTGAAAAAAATTCTATATTGAATCAATTCTTGACTTAAAAGAAACAATTAATGCCTTCATTGAAACCTATTCTGAAGCGAGTTCATCGACAAGATGTTTGCTCCAAATTATTTTAACTGTCTTTCGTGAATTTATTTGACTAACTTCCTACAAAATTGAATTGCAAAGTCGGTTTTTTTCATTTCTCATTTTCAGTTACCCCCCCCCCCCCCCCCCCGCATTTTCTGAGTAGGCCGAAATCGGAATCCCCGATTTATGGTCTGGATTTTGCCTTTACGCCCTATTTAACTAACTACTCCTGTGTATTTTTGATGATCTGGTATTAATCTCTGCATATTTATTTGATAGGAATAGAACTACGCTTTATTGTTATTGAGTGTTGTAAATCTTTTGCAGGTGTTTTTAATCATCATGCTCTGATGAATCTGTTTTGAAGACAAATTTGAACGCATGCAGTTCAGCTTTGCATTCTAAAATGCATCACTGACTGTAAAATCACACGCGTCTAATACAAAAGACAGCCAAGCCAATATATCACTGTAGTTATTTTGATCCAATGTTATAAAAAGAAATCTACTGAACGAATTTTTATTCAAAATTTGTTGACCAAAATAATTGATTAGAAATTTATTGTTGGTTAAAAGAAATGAGCAATAGACTTGTTGGATTGGACGATTATTTGAAATTTGACAGACCTAATCCAAGGAAGCTGAGGTACGTTCATTTCTCATGAATTTCTCATGAATATATAAAAAGTTATTAACGAGTAAACTTGCAATGAATTTTTCACTGATCAATCCCGCATTTAATAAATGACCATTTTCGTTCTTTTACACTCCATGCGTGTTAATCTGGTTATCTTAGAATTGCTTCCACAATTTGTATGAGAAAACTATGAGAATTTTATGCTTGACTAATTTTTTGTGGAGAAACTTTTTGACGTTTTTGAGGGCATCCTAAACCAACAAAAAATGGTACAAACAAAATCCATGTGGTTCAGAGTTTCAATACAAAGAGAAGTATCAAGAAGTAAGCTTTTTTAAGAAAGGTTTTTTGGAGGATTGCAAGCAAGTAACGGCTTTTTCGACGGCATCCGAGATTAACCATTGTGTTTTGTTCCTAAAACTGTCAATGTATAGAATACGAATACATCAAAAATAGGGAAAAAATAAACTTCGGCAGCACCTCATGACCATTTTGCCAAAATTTTAATAAAATCTAGTTTTTATTTTGAATATTTCAGGTATATAGGGACGTATTTGAGGGTATAAAAAATCAATTATCTTATATGGCTAACGCTGCAACTTTTCAGAATTCTAAAACGTAAAAGAAATGGCCTTTTTGAGATTTCAAAAATTCGGAAAAGATCTCAGCACAATCTTAGACAGCTTGAAATTTGAGATTGTTATTCATTTTTTTCTGGTTGAATTGCAATAATGTGTTTGAGCACTCGAGAATCAATAAAAATAAAGCAAGATAAAAATCTTCTGAGATATGTAATCGGTTATTTTTCATTGTTCTTTGTAAAAAATTACGAAAACTATGAAGGTAACAGATGTCAATCATTTAAAATAATTAGGAATAGTCATAAGTTCTGCATCATTTAATCAAATTAGCAAAAAACCAAGACTGCGGCTTCTTGAAATTGTGGAATATTTGAAATCTGAAAAATTTTGCTCTGGTTGTCTGTTCAGTAAAGGGGTTTTATGCGTAACACATTTTTGGTGCCTCTTTAATATTATGAGTAAGATCACTTCATCTTTTAACGGATGATTTTTCTTTCTTTGAAAATGATATGCTTATAAAGAGATATTGCTCCGCAAATAACTACAAGCATTTGCACAAGAACAAGTTGGTTGCCAAGTGGTGTGTCTCCGTTGAAATATTTGAGAAAAAGATACAAAGACGTTTTTTCAGAGAAAAATAATTCTTTAAATTTGAGAAGAGGCCAAAATTTTTGGGGTTACAAAAATCAATTTGCAACTAGTTTCGACCAATGGGTACTACCTGTGGACCGGGGAGAGTTTCAAAGATTTTTAATTTTGAATTTGGAGTCAATTAATGCTTAACTATTCTGATGCGTTTATTTTCTCAACTCTTGGAATGTTAAGAGTTGAGCTCTAAATTTGCGTGATAATTGTTACCATGTCTCAAGTTATTTTTCTTAGAAATTTCGGTGTGCCCTTTCTTATGTGAATTTCTGTTGTATAATTTCAAAAGCAAATGTGCTTAATATGTTGACACCACTCATTAAATTTTTAGCGAATTTTGCCGTCATCAAATATCCCCAAATATAACTGATTAAGTACTTATTTGAGAAGCATGTAGCCTTGAAAAAGTTGATCCCGTAGCAGTTTGTCATCACAAACCCTAGTGATGAGTGAATTTAAAACTGTTGCAAGCTGATTCAAAAAGTTGCATGATTCTTGCAAGAATCTTACAAGATATCAATCGAGGCAAAAATATAAATCAGGCTACAAACGTTTTAGAAAACATCTTTGAAGCAAATTATTGTGTATTGAACAAATTACAAAACCGAATTCAATGAAAAGTTTTTCAGCATGGATTCAGGATCTTGCAAGAATCTTGCAAGTTTTCGAATTTTGGAAAACTTATTTGTGTATTTTTGGTAGCTAAAACTAACTGAAAACCAAATGAAATGACTGATGGAATTTTTGTGAAGCAGAATTGAACCTAATTGACTTTTTTCGTAAACGCGTTTTGAGTGTGAAATTTTGCACGAATCTTGCAAGTTTCTTGCAAGATTTTGAATTCCAAAAGAACTTTTCGACAAACAACCAGAGACATTTTGAGCCAACCAAATCCGTCTTTTTTAAGATTAATAAAACTACTCTAGAAAACGACGACAACAAACACTTTCTATCTCTCATTTTTTAATCAAACAAACTATTTTTAAAGAAACAACCAGTTGGAATATTGAGGATCTTTTTGCAGTTGTAAAGAATATTTTGATCATTGTTAGGTCCAATTATCTTCCTAAAGAGATATAAGTGAACCCTATGGTCCTTTCCTTCTTTGGTGACTAGGTCAGGTGCGCTCCTTATGGAGCACAGTAATGCACCGGCTCTATTCGTCAAAGAAGCTAAAAAGGCTCATGCAAAGGTAACACAAGTTTACTGCTGCAAAAATCTTCACCCTTTCACCGTTGGCCCCCTTTCCCCAGCATTTGAATCGAAAAGCTTGCAAGATTCTTGCAAGCTTTCCAATTCATCTTGCAAGCTTTTCGATTCATCTTGCAAGTAATCTTGCAAGATGAAACGAAAAGCTTACAAGAATCTTGCAAGATGAATCGATAAGTTTGTAAGATTCTTGCAAGAATCTTGGTACCGGTATGCATTCACTTGCAAGATTGCCTTACAAGACTCTTGCAAGTTTTTTAATTCACCGACCACTAAGGAATGCTCTTCAAATTGAATTCTGTGTGCTTATGTTCTTTATCGAAACTGAAGAGACTGATTTGTTTTATTCTTAAATCATTCCGATGTAATCAAATCTGCTAACAATGCAAGTAAATTTATTATTCTTGGAGTTTTAATTCAGGACTTGTTGTTCTATTTTTTCTTTTTGCGTTTCTGTCCGGTTTTCCATTATTTTGATTTGTCTAGTACATGATTGCTTCGTTCGTTCATTCTTTTTGAAAGGCATTTGATTAGATGTTGCTCGACCAACAATTGTCAATACCTTCAAAAATAATTTTTAGCTGTGTAAGTTAAGCACAATCGAAAAAATTAGGAAAATAATACGAAGTATTTTTTGTGTCCATGTACCGTGATGCTGCATTTGTGAAATAATTAATTATGTCAACAAATATTTTATTCCGAGATATCCTCAATAAATGCAAGGCGATGTGAATAACTTGCGTCTGCTTTTCCTTAATTAAGGTATTTAAGTTGTTTTGTAATTATCAAGATAAAGCAGGAAAAAGCTATAGTTCTATTTGAATCACTGAATGTTCTACACTCGTTTTTACTAGAATTTAGACAACAATGAATTTTCTCTCAATAGATCAAATTATTAAAGACTGTTAACTCTGAATTGGGCGTCAAAGAAAATTAACCCCAAAGTGTTCCCAAAGTCCATGAGCTATGAATATTAAACAAAGAAGAGATGAATTAAAGAAGTGAAATCAAAACTATCAACGGCGCAAAATTTAGAACATACCAACATTTTTTAAAAACAAATCTCAACAAATTAGCCGGAAACAAAAATCAATCAAGTTTATTCAAGCATTTATCTTTCCTAAGAAAAGTTGAATAATTTTGATTTTCGATCTTTCTTCAAATTTGAGATTTAAAACAGTTGCCAAATTTGTGGAAGCTTGCTAAAACACAAAATTACAGCTACAGCAATGTGGTTAAGATATGAGCTGGCAAATTTTCGCACAGAAAATTGTCGTAAAAGCTCTTTCAAATCATTTGATTCTTGTCGGCTGCGTAAAAAGCGACGGCAGAAATCAAGAACCCTCTTTCACACACGTTATTGGCCGGCCAGTTAAAGCTAGTAGCATTTACTAAATTTAAGCAATTAAAATAAAGTCAATCTTTATATATGTATATATATATATATATATATATATATATATATATATATATATATATATATCCCGGGTTGAGGTGGTCGAAATATGAACCGGGTGATCCAGAAAAAAACTGGCCATGAACAATAAATCCAGACAAAAATCGAACTTCTGCGAATTAAAGCGAATTATTGTAAAGTGTTTTGAAAAAATGCGTCCATGTCTAGACTCAGCGGGACCAAGCAAAATTTTGCGACTATGATTCGAAGGTGCGACAATTCGAAACGTTTGACTACGATCAGACAAAAATCTAGAATTTGACTCTAGAATTCCAAGGTGCGGCGATTTAAAACGTGCGGATATGATCAGACAAAAATCTGCCCATTGAGATAAAAAAAGACAGGTTTTTTGAAACACGAATTAGTGTTTCCCGTATTTTTCCCCTATATACCCATAATGCACTTCCAAATTAAAGATGCACCTTCTTTCTAGCTAAAGTATTATTTTTGGACGTTGTCCTTGATCGAAATTGTCCATGAACAGAATTTACTCGACCAAAATTTGCTATCGAAGGACTTTTTTTATCGATTTGGGCATGCAGAACAGGTGAGCCACAGTGGCTGAGGGTGAGACCCGATCGCCATTGTATTCTGTGACTCCGCAGGTTGTTCTTCGTCCTAAAGAAGGTGCTGATAGAGCCAAATACGTTACAATAAAAGCATTATTTGGGTATTAAAGAGATTAACGGAAGCCAGTTCAAACGGAGAACAGAGAACAGAACTGGAACCTAATTCATGTCGTTTATAAATTCCTTTATAAATCCTTCATTTAAAAATCCTTCATTTATAAAACCTTCATTTATAAATTCATATCTTTTCCCTTTCCTTTTCCTTTCCTTTTTCCACTAGTGATGAGCATGGATTTCCCTCAAAGGATGAGCTCACTAGTGATGAGCATGGATTTAATAAAAGAGATGCGAGTGGATTTAATAAAAGAGTTATAGCGCGAACAATACAAATAGAGCGAGTAGAGCGAGAACAATTAGGGCAATTATCTCGCCTTAGCAGATTGAATTTGTTCACGCTCAATTGGTTTGTAATTACGCCTGGCCAGATCAAAATTAGACTGGCGCCACTTATGTGCATCTTACGAGCAGTCTGTTGCAAGTACATGTACATGTAAGATACATTAGGCGAGAACGAATGTGCATAAAATTTGCATGCATATGACTCATTAGGTTGATTAAACTACAGCCTAACCATGCCCAGAAGTGACATGTACATAGTAATGATCCTCAAAAAATGCATGATGCAAATTGTACTGATTCAGTACTGAATTCGACTCACAGTTAAGTCCGGGCAAGAGCCTTGCCTGTATAAGAGTGATCAAACTCCAAGCTGCAATCAGAGATATAATTCCTTTTAATAGCGAGTTTACAGAACTATGATTCGATTTTGTCCGATTATGATTCAAAATAGGCCGTGCTGATCAGTTGTTGGGCGAATATGATTCGTTGATGCCACATCATGATTCGAAATAGTGCGACCCAAACATATGGTCCAGACCATGGTTATATCGTCTGCGAGGAGGTACACCTCCAGAAAAAAAATGGTCGAATCATATTCTACCACCTCACCCCGGGATATATATAATATGCATTTTTTCAGGCTCGACGCAACCCCAGATGAAAGCAAGTGGCGACTGCATATACAAGTGTAAGTTCAAATAAAATTTATTTATCGTCGAATCTTCGAAAGTGCGAAAAGTGATAGTGCTTTTTATGCATACACAACCGTTCCAAGATGTGATAGATTTTCGCTTTTCATTTGGGCTTAACGTTGGTGCATTAATTCAGTTGATGGTTCTGCAAACAATGATTATTTGCTGGAACATCAATTTTTACTAATAGATATGCTCATCACTTATCTCCAGTAAATGTCCAATATCAGTCAACGAGTTACTCTCAATAAATTGTTTGCTCGTCGAACGGCTTCTAATTAACCTTTAATCACATGAAAGACTTCAGACGGTTATCTTGGAAGATCTTTCGGGGTTCTTGCAAGATACACGTTTGGATCTTGCATCTTGTAAGATAAACATTAATCGCCAGAATGTTCCAAGATCTTACAAGAAAACAATTGTAGATGGCGTGGTTAGCTCTGACTAAAACCTGAACATTGCCTTTTTCCAAATAACACAATAGTTCACAATGTTGCCCACCGTCTTTTTCTGTCTGCAATTTTTTCTGTGTTTATTGGAAACTTTATTGATAAGCCTGTATATCAGGTAGTTTACTGAAATCCTGCTTTAAAGAAACAGGGATCCTTTAAAGGTCGTATATCTTATTTGTTTCAAGAGATCAGAAATCAAAAAATGCAGAGAAAACAGAAGACACCCCACTTGTGAAGCCAGTAGCTCCAACTAAAGCCAGCACAGAAAGTGCCAGCAGAACTTTTGGACAATTGCCAGATGTTCCTCTTTTACTGAATGGCTCTGACAAGGGATACCCATATGACTCAACGACCAACACATACCACCAGTATGCACTTTTGTGAACTGACATGTTTCCATAGTTTGTTTGTCCACTGACACTGTACTTTGGACTTTTGTTTTTAACTACCCTAGTCAAGCTTACACGCCTATCTTGTAAGATCTTGTAAGAATCTTGCAAGACTCTTCTACCAAATTGTATAATCTTTCAAGAGTCTTGCAAGATTCTTACAAGATCTTACAAGATAGGCGCGTAAGCTCGACTAGGGTAGTTAATAATCATTGAAGCTTCATAAAAATCTCAGTAGATTTAAGAAATCGTTCGTATGAAGTTTCGCTAATATACATCGCTTGGATTCGTGGTTTTATGAAATTACCCAATTTGAGGTGCGCGTCCTCTGATCAGACACAAGCCAGCTCGTAGCAGACATTCATGGGTTCCGCACTGGGGTACCCAGACTAAAAGTTTACATCACTGAAGCAGCACTGACAATTGCTGTGATGTTTTCTTTCCAGAACAATCATAGTTACTCTAGTTAAATCATTTCGTTTTCCATGATTTAAAAATTATTTCCTTAAGATGATCATCTCAACAACACAAAACAACACTAGGTCTTGAGCGCAGTTTTTAACAATTTTCAACTAAAAATGGGCAATGTTTTTGAAAAAAATGGTCTCTTTCTGGTGCTAACTAATTTTTTTTGGTGATTCTGCTGTTTTCTGCTGCGGAACTATCTGAACTCTGGAAAAAGTTCGGAGCAGGTTATCCAGACGACACCTTCTGACTAACTAAATATTAGATTGCCCTCCGTCCAGACTCTGGATGGATGGGGCCCTGATCAGTCAATCTTCATATATGTATATATATATATATATATATATATATATATATATATATATATATATATATATATATATATATACATATATATATCCCGGGGTGAGGTGGTGGAAATATGAACCGGGTGATCCAGACAAAAACTGGCCATGAACAATAAATCCAGACAAAAATCGAACTTCTGCGAATTAAAGCGAATTATTGTAAAGTGTTTCGAAAAAATGCGTCCATGTCTAGACTCAGCGGGACCATGCAAAATTTCGCGACTATGATTCGAAGGTGCGACAATTCGAAACGTTCGAGTATGATCAGACAAAAATCTAGAATTTGACTCTAGAATTTCAAGGTGCGGCGATTTGAAACGTGCGAATATGATCAGACAAAAATCTGCCCCTTGAGATAAAAAAAAGACAGGTTTTTTGAAACACGAATTAGTGTTTCCCGTATTTTTCCCCTATATACCCATAATGCACTTCCAAATTAAAGATGCACCTTGTTTCTAGCTAAAGTATTATTTTTGGACGTTGTCCTTGATCGAAATTGTCCATGAACAGAGTTTACTCGACCAAAATTTGCTATCAAAGGACTTTTTTTATCAATTTGGGCAAGAGCCTCGCCTGTATAAGAGTGATCAAACTCCAATCTGCAATCAGAGATATAATTCCTTTTAATAGCGAGTTTACAGAACTATGATTCGATTTTGTCCGATTATGATTCAAAATAGGCCGTGCTGATCAGGTGTTGGGCGAATATGATTCGTTGATGCCACATCATGATTCAAAATAGTGCGACCCAAACATATGGTCCAGACCATGGTTATATCGTCTGCGAGGAGGTACACCTCCAGAAAAAAAATGGTCGAATCATATTCTACCACCTCAACCTGGGATATATATAATATGCATTTTTTCAGGCTCGACGCAACCCCAGATGAAAGCGAGTGGCGACTGCATATACAAGTTTAAGTTCAAATAAAATTTATTTATCGTCGAATCTTTGAAAGTGCGTAAAGTGATAGTGCTTTTTATGCATACACAACCGTTCCAAGAAGTGATAGATTTTTGCTTTTCATTTGGGCTTAAAGTTGGTGCAATAATTCAGTTGATGGTTCTGCAATCAATGATTATTTGCTGCAACATCAATTTTTACTAATAGATCTGCTCATCACTTATCTCCAGTAAGTGTCCAATATCAGTCAACGATCAGAAATCAAAAAATGCAGAAAAAACAGAAGACACCACACTTGTGAAGCCAATAGTTCCATTTAAAGCCAGCAGAGAAAGTGCCGGCAGAAATTTTGGACAATTGCCAGATGTTCCTCTTTTGCTGAGTGGCTCTGACAAAGAATACCCATATGACTCAATGACCAACACATACCACCAGTGTGCACTTTTGAGAACTGACATGTTTTCATAGTTTGTTTGTCCACTGACACTGTACTTTGACTTTTGTTTTTAACTACCCTAGTCGAGCTTACACGCCTATCTTGTAAGATCTTGTAAGAATCTTGCAAGACTTCTCTACGAAATTTTATAATCTTACAAGAGTCTTGCAAGATTCTTACAAGATCTTACAAGATAGGCGTTGTCTCTTACAAGATTTTACAAGATAGGCGTGTAAGCTCGACTAAGGTAGTTAATAATCGTTGAAGCTTCACAAAAAATCTCAGTAGATTTAAGAAATCGTTCGTATGAAGTTTTGCTAATACATCGCTTGGATTCGTGGTTTATTGAAATTACCCAATTTGAGGTGTGCGACAGTCAGCTCTGATCAGACACAAGCCAGCTTTGATCAGACCGTCTTGGGTTGCGCACTGGGGTACCCAGACTAAAAGTTTACATCACTGAAGCAGCACTGACAATTGCTGTGATGTTTTCTTTCCAGAACAATCACAGTTACTCTAGTTAAATCATTTCATTTTCCATGATTTAAAAATTATTTCCTCACAACAAAGATGTTCATCTCAACAACACAAAACAACACTTGGTCTTGAGCGCAGTTTTCAACAATTTTCAACTAAAAATGGGCAATGTTTTTGAAAAAGTGGTCTCTTTCAGCTGCTAACTAAGTTTTCTTTTCGGTGATTTCGCTGTTTTCTGCTGCGGCACCATCTGAACTCTGGAAAAAGTTCGGAGCAGGTTATCCAGACGACACACGACACCTTCTGAATAACTAAATATTAGATTGCCCTGACCAAACCGTCCAGTAATCTTGCAAGATGAATCGAAAAGCTTACAAGAATCTTGCGAGATGAATCAATAAGTTTGCATGATTCTTGCAAGTGAATCGAAAAACTTGCAAGAATCTTGCTAGAATCTTGGTACCGCTATGCATTCACTTGCAAGATTGCCTTACGAGACTCTTGCAAGTTTTTTTTATTCATCGAGCACTAAGGAATGCTCTTCAAATTGAATTCTTTGTGCTTATGTTCTTTATCGAAACTGAGGAGACTGATTTGTTTTATTCTTAAATCATTCCGATGTAATCAAATCTGCTAACAATGCAAGTAAATTTATTATTCTTGGTGTTTTAATTCAGGACTTGTTGTTCTATTTTTTCTTTTTGCGTTTCTCTCCGGTTTTCCAACATTTTGATTTGTCTAGTTCATGATTGCTTCATTTTTTCATACTTATTGAAAGGCATTTGATTAGATGTTGCTCGACCAACAATTGTCAATACCTTCAAAAAAAATTTTAGCTGTGTAAGTTAAGCACAATCGAAAAAATTAGGAAAATAGTACGAAGTATTTTTTGTGTCCATGTACCGTGATGCTGCATTTGTGAAATAATTAATAATGTCAACAAATATTTTATTCCGAGATATCCTCAATAAATGCAAGGCGATGTGAATAACTTGCGTCTGCTTTTCCTTAATTAAGGTATTTAAGTTGTTTTGTAATTATCAAGATAAAGCAGGAAAAAGCTATAGTTCTATTTGAATCACTGAATGTTCTACACTCATTTTTACTAGAATTTAGATAACAATGAATTTTCTCTCAATAGATCAAATTATTAAAGACTGTTAACTCTGAATTGGGCGTCAAAGAAAATTAACCCCAAAGTGTTCCCAAAGTCCATGAGCTATGAATATTAAACAAAGAAGAGATGAATTAAAGAAGTGAAATCAAAACTATCAACGGCGCAAAATTTAGAACATACCAACATTTTTTAAAAACAAATCTCAACAAATTAGCCGGAAACAAAAATCAATCAAGTTTATTCAAGCATTTATGTTTCCTAAGAAAAGTTGAATAATTTTGATTTTCGATCTTTCTTCAAATTTGAGATTTAAAACAGTTGCCAAATTTGTGGAAGCTTGCTAAAACACAAAATTACAGCTACAGCAATGTAGTTAAGATATGAGCTGGCAAATTTTCGCACAGAAAATTGTCGTAAAAGCTCTTTCAAATCATTTGATTCTTGTCGGCTGCGTAAAAAGCGACGGCAGAAATCAAGAACCCTCTTTCACACACGTTATTGGCCGGCCAGTTAAGGCTAGTAGCATTTACTAAATTTAAGCATTTAAAATAAAGTCAATCTTTATATATGTATATATATATATATATATATATATATATATATCCCGGGGTGAGGTGGTCGAAATATGAACCGGGTGATCCAGAAAAAAACTGGCCATGAACAATAAATCCAGACAAAAATCGAACTTCTGCGAATTAAAGCGAATTATTGTAAAGTGTTTTGAAAAAATGCGTCCGTGTCTAGACTCAGCGGGACCAAGCAAAATTTTGCGACTATGATTCGAAGGTGCGACAATTCGAAACGTTCGACTATGATCAGATAAAAATCTAGAATTTGACTCTAGAATTCCAAGGTGCGGCGATTTAAAACGTGCGGATATGATCAGACAAAAATCTGCCCATTGAGATAAAAAAAGACAGGTTTTTTGAAACACGAATTAGTGTTTCCCGTATTCTTCCCCTATATACCCATAATGCACTTCCAAATTAAAGATGCACCTTCTTTCTAGCTAAAGTATTATTTTTGGACGTTGTCCTTGATCGAAATTGTCCATGAACAGAATTTACTCGACCAAAATTTGCTATCAAAGGACTTTTTTTAATCGATTTGGGCATGCAGAACAGGTGAGCCACAGTGGCTGAGGGTGAGACCCGATCGCCATTGTATTCTGTGACTCCGCAGGTTGTTCTTCGTCCTAAAGAAGGTGCTGATGGAGCCAAATACGTTACAATAAAAGCATTATTTGGGTATTAAAGAGATTAACGGAAGCCAGTTCAAACGGAGAACAGAGAACAGAACTGGAACCTAATTCATGTCGTTTATAAATTCCTTTATAAATCCTTCATTTAAAAATCCTTCATTTATAAATCCTTCATTTATAAATTCATATCTTTTCCCTTTCCTTTTCCTTTCCTTTTTCCACTAGTGATGAGCATGGATTTCCCTCAAAGGATGAGCTCACTAGTGATGAGCATGGATTTAATAAAAGAGATGCGAGTGGATTTAATAAAAGAGTTATAGCGCGAACAATACAAATAGAGCGAGTAGAGCGAGAACAATTAGGGCAATTATCTCGCCTTAGCAGATTGAATTTGTTCACGCTCAATTGGTTTTTAATTACGCCTGGCCAGATCAAAATTAGACTGGCGCCACTTATGTGCATCTTACGAGCAGTCTGTTGCAAGTACATGTACATGTAAGATACATTAGGCGAGAACGAATGTGCATAAAATTTGCATGCATATGACTCATTAGGTTGATTAAACTACAGCCTAACCATGCCCAGAAGTGACATGTACATAGTAATGATCCTCAAAAAATGCATGATGCAAATTGTACTGATTCAGTACTGAATTCGACTCACAGTTAAGTCCGGGCATGAGCCTCGCCTGTATAAGAGTGATCAAACTCCAAGCTGCAATCAGAGATATAATTCCTTTTAATAGCGAGTTTACAGAACTATGATTCGATTTTGTCCGATTATGATTCAAAATAGGCCGTGCTGATCAGTTGTTGGGCGAATATGATTCGTTGATGCCACATCATGGTTCGAAATAGTGCGACCCAAACATATGGTCCAGACCATGGTTATATCGTCTGCGAGGAGGTACACCTCCAGAAAAAAAATGGTCGAATCATATTCTACCACCTCACCCCGGGATATATATAATATGAATTTTTTCAGGCTCGACGCAACCCCAGATGAAAGCGAGTGGCGACTGCATATACAAGTGTAAGTTCAAATAAAATTTATTTATCGTCGAATCTTCGAAAGTGCGAAAAGTGATAGTGCTTTTTATGCATACACAACCGTTCCAAGATGTGATAGATTTTCGCTTTTCATTTGGGCTTAACGTTGGTGCATTAATTCAGTTGATGGTTCTGCAAACAATGATTATTTGCTGGAACATCAATTTTTACTAATAGATATGCTCATCACTTATCTCCAGTAAATGTCCAATATCAGTCAACGAGTTACTCTCAATAAATTGTTTGCTCGTCGAACGGCTTCTAATTAACCTTTAATCACATGAAAGACTTCAGACGGTTATCTTGGAAGATCTTTCGGGGTTCTTGCAAGATACACGTTTGGATCTTGCATCTTGTAAGATAAACATTAATCGCCAGAATGTTCCAAGATCTTACAAGAAAACAATTGTAGATGGCGTGGTTAGCTCTGACTAAAACCTGAACATTGCCTTTTTCCAAATAACACAATAGTTCACAATGTTGCCCACCGTCTTTTTCTGTCTGCAATTTTTTCTGTGTTTATTGGAAACTTTATTGATAAGCCTGTATATCAGGTAGTTTACTGAAATCCTGCTTTAAAGAAACAGGGATCCTTTAAAGGTCGTATATCTTATTTGTTTCAAGAGATCAGAAATCAAAAAATGCAGAGAAAACAGAAGACACCCCACTTGTGAAGCCAGTAGCTCCAACTAAAGCCAGCACAGAAAGTGCCAGCAGAACTTTTGGACAATTGCCAGATGTTCCTCTTTTACTGAATGGCTCTGACAAGGGATACCCATATGACTCAACGACCAACACATACCACCAGTATGCACTTTTGTGAACTGACATGTTTCCATAGTTTGTTTGTCCACTGACACTGTACTTTGGACTTTTGTTTTTAACTACCCTAGTCAAGCTTACACGCCTATCTTGTAAGATCTTGTAAGAATCTTGCAAGACTCTTCTACCAAATTGTATAATCTTACAAGAGTCTTGCAAGATTCTTACAAGATCTTACAAGATAGGCGCGTAAGCTCGACTAGGGTAGTTAATAATCATTGAAGCTTCATAAAAATCTCAGTAGATTTAAGAAATCGTTCGTATGAAGTTTCGCTAATATACATCGCTTGGATTCGTGGTTTTATGAAATTACCCAATTTGAGGTGCGCGTCCTCTGATCAGACACAAGCCAGCTCGTAGCAGACATTCATGGGTTCCGCACTGGGGTACCCAGACTAAAAGTTTACATCACTGAAGCAGCACTGACAATTGCTGTGATGTTTTCTTTCCAGAACAATCATAGTTACTCTAGTTAAATCATTTCGTTTTCCATGATTTAAAAATTATTTCCTTAAGATGATCATCTCAACAACACAAAACAACACTAGGTCTTGAGCGCAGTTTTTAACAATTTTCAACTAAAAATGGGCAATGTTTTTGAAAAAAAATGGTCTCTTTCTGGTGCTAACTAATTTTTTTTCGGTGATTTTGCTGTTTTCTGCTGCGGCACTATCTGAACTCTGGAAAAAGTTCGGAGCAGGTTATCCAGACGACACCTTCTGACTAACTAAATATTAGATTGCCCTCCGTCCAGACTCTGGATGGATGGGGCCCTGATCAGACTTTGCAGACCTTAAACTTCCTTCCTAACTCTGTCGTTCACGGAGGGGGGGGGGGGGGGTGTTAGATCGCCATCCAAGTCAGTCGGATCAAAACTGGCTTGGGTTGCACACCTGAAACTGGGTATCATTATCCTTAGATTTGATTGTATACTTCCATGAGTCAACCATGATCCTTCGATGGGACTTTTTGTTCTGAAATTAATTTGATCCGTTGACGGAGAGCTCTGGTACCCCAACCCGCGTATTTGGATAATCCGTTTCATGATTGGTTTCAGGGTAGATTCCGTATACCCTACGGATGTCTGCTTCAGGTACTTGCCTGGCGATGCGTACCGTGGGCTGACCACTATGAACTACCAGAGGGAGAGTCCCCTCTCCAAGGCTGTCAGGACAGTCTACCCCTACAACCCATTCAACAAAGTGGAACCACACCTGGGCAGAGAGGCACCCCCTGAGATGGAGGGGGAAGTGGGGGAGGATGAGTAATTGAGTAATTGGGGGGGGGGGGGGGTTGATGAACTGTTTGATCAATACTGCCATGAGTTGAATCAGTTTATAACTAAAACAAATGTAATTGATATAACAATTAATTAAATAAATTTTACAGACTATTCAAATCTTCTAATCAAATACAGCCACCATTTGAACCTGAAAAATTGGAACAATTGTTTTAAAAAGACCCACGAAAAACCGTTTTAGAAAACTATATCACTTGTAAAGGAAAATTGATCAGGTCAATTTGCAAAGAGAGCGTCCAGTTGATTATTGAAGTTATAGGTTTCAAATTCCTACTTAAATTAAACATTAATGTTTTCCTGCCCGCACTTAAGAATTTTGATAGAAAATTTGGTTCCAGTTTAAATATTTTTTTTTAAAAAAAAAACTTCAGGTAAACTTCGTTGACTTTATAGCGATAAACTCACTAACATTGGTTTACTCAACTTCAGAATTTTATGCAGACCCAATAACAGTAAGTAAATTAAGCAAGTCAGTCCAATCTTTCTTCATGAAACATAGTTAGAATCTAATCTGCTAATCCTTGATCAAAGGACTCATTTAAACAGCACTTTTGGTCTATTTTCTTCCTTTTGTGATCTACCTCCGCTCCGCTCCCATTGAACGAGCTTAAAAGTTCTGGATGGTTGTCACCTCCCCATAAGAGACAAAAATTCTGTGATATATCGAGATGTGGCGAACTTAGCAACTTAAGTTAAAACTTCGATATATAAAGAAAACTTTCTTACATGATATTTGGTGAAGTGAAATTGAATAATTGTTTCTAATTTGAAGCGAATTGTCTATTCAAGTTTGTTCATACCACAAGTTTATCAGTGTACATAAACCATAAGTTTGTGTGATATATTCAACCTTCCCACCACAAGATATGACCAGAAACCAACTCTCCAACCCTCCCAATAGATAGAAATGACATGTTCTCAGGTAGGGAAAACAATGTGTTAAGTGCAAAAAACTGCACTAGTACTTGCCATATACGGCAAGGGGGAAAACTTGTTCAAAACAAAAGTGTAAATTAACCCATATCAGTTTATCTATATCTAGACGGATCTGTAAGTTTTCATACTGATACGGACTATAAATACCTGTGAAATCTTTTACATTGAGGCCATTTTGAATTCAATTATTAGTATAAAAAAAATTCTTGTTATTCGTGCTCGAGACCACAGCAATGGTGTCCAGACCACCAAACGACCGACAAACCTTGGATCTGCAGAATGCTGAATCATGTACTGCGTGGATCATGTCTTTTGTGGCGAAAGTTTGCACAGAGAAGAAAGAAGATAAAGTCAACACCGACGGTACGATCTTGGACCTACATGTAACAAATCCCTTTCTTAGTATATGCGGCCAGGACGCACTTTTTAAACTTAGGAGCCTCATGAGCCCTAAAAAATTGTTAGACACTCCTTTTAAAGAGATCAGACAAGCTATTAAAACTATATTTTCCCCCAAAGAGAGAGTAGAAACGGCAGAGAAGGCTAAATTTCTGTCCGTTGTCCAAGGCGTTGTAGAATCTGACGACGATTTTCTAGCGCGGCTCAGAGAAGAAGCACGTTATTGTGACTTCAAAAAACTTAAAACAGTAATGAGGATAAGTTGATAAAAAAAATAAAAATTAAATTTATCTCAGGTTTGAGAGACCCTGAGGCCAAATTAAGACTATTATATGGCATTAAAACTAAACCAACGATGTCTCTGTCTGGAATGAGAGAAAGCTCACAGTTCAGAAGTCAAGCCATGGCTTTTGCGGGTTCCTCAAAAGGTAATACACCATTTGTAATAAAAGAAGAAGTGTGATACAACTTCAAAAAGACCTTCAGAATACCTAGTGAAAAGTTCACTGGTAATAATGGCGACGGTAACTTGTGTAATAGACGTGGAGGTAAGCCACACAGTAGCAAGCCGTGTCCAGCATTGAACAAAAAATGTAACACCTGTGGAAAGGTGGGGCACTTTTCCAAAATGTGCAGAAGTAAAACCCAGCCTATGTCATGTAAGTCTGACCAGCACAACAATTTCTGCGAGGAAGAGGGTAAGTTGTCTGGTCAAACATCAACTGAAATGGAGATGGGATGGTACGATACACGGAAAAACGTTTTTAACATGTCGGTGACATGAGAGTACCTTACAGAAAGAGACCATAAAATAAAAAGGCAAGTTGATACCGGTGCTGATAGCACCTTGATATCATCATTAATCTGGACTGAGCTTGGTAAACCTCAGTTAAATGGGAAATTCAGACGTCTTGAGGCCTATGACGGTCAGCAACTGACGCTATTGTGATCACTAACTTGTGATGTTGAGTGGAACCGAAGCAAGTATAGGCAACAACAACTAGCAGTTGTGCAATCCGACAAAAAATTTGGGCTACTTGGGAGAGACATACTACCCCAAAAAGGCATCAATGCAGTGAGTGATGAAAGAACACAAGCAATCAAAGGATACAAAGCGCATGTGAAATTCATACCGGGTTCACGGCCAATCTTCTGCAAAGCCAGAACAAGACAGGGTCTACCTCTCCAAGACAGGGCCAAAAAGAAGCTTGATACAATGGTACGACAGGGCATCCTGGAGCCAGTACAACCTGGTGGGGTCACAAATGCATCACCAGTAGTGTGGCAGCGAAAGAAAAACGGAGCTATGAGACTATGCGTGGACCTGAAAGTTCACATCAATGGCAAAGTTATGGACAAGGACTATCCAATCCCAGACATAGAGACCATCTTCCATAATCTCCATGGGGCCTTTTACTTTAGAAAAATTGACTCATCAGACGCATACTATCAAATTGAGCTGGACGAGGATGCAAAAAAATATACACAATCAATACATCGCAAGGATTTTTCAAGATGTGCAGGCTTCCTCAGGGCCTAAGGAACTCTTCGTCAATCTTCCAAAATTGCATTGAGTCAACTCTCAAAGGAATCAATGATGTGGTCATCTTCCAAGACGACGCTCTAGTATATGGAACAACAAAGGATCAAAACAAGAAACGAATGCTTGCAGTCAAGAGGCGGCTACGTGAAAAAAATTTCACCATCAATGAGAAGAAATCCGACTCAAAACCAGTTTCAAGCGTAAGTTTTCTTGGTTACTCTGTTTCCAAAGAAGGAATAGAACCCGATTCTAAAAATGTTGAGAAAATCAAAAATGCAGAACCGCCATCAAATATGAAACAACTTGAGTCCTTTGTCGGCTTAGCAAATTTTCATGGTCGAATGATACCTGATTTTGCAACAAAAATGCTACCCCTAAACGAAATTCAAAAAGGAGAAATCAGATGGGAAAAAGAAGAGCTAAATGTTTTTGGAAACCTCAAAAACGAGTTATGTGCTAACCCTCTTTTACAGCCTTACAATTTGACGAAGGAAGCAACCGTGACAACAGACGCCTCAGAGAAAGCTATAGGCGGGGTACTCTCACAAGAAGGACATCCTGTGATCTACGCCTCAAGCAAATTGTCACAAGCCGAACAAAATTACTTCAATAATGAGCGAGAGGCACATGCAATTGTCTTTTTGGTCACAAGATTGAAACAAATTCTACTCGGAAGAAGGTTCACTCTACAGACAGACCACAAACCTCTCAAATACCTCTTCGGCCCAGACGAAGAAATTCCGAAAACAGCATGGGCAAGAATTACGAGATGGGCGATAGCGCTGGTGGGATTTGACTTCGAATTGAAATATACACCAGGAAAAATAGATCCCCCACAATGATGCTTTGAGCAGACTAGACTTTGACGACATTGATGACAATGATTGAGTCTGTTTTGCTCTTCACATTATCTACTTCGTCCAATCCGAACTGTTAACCCAGTCAGATATCAAAACTGAGCTGAGATTGAATTGACTTTTTCAAGATGTCATCAAACGAATAAAAAGCGGCATCTGGAAACAGTGCTTAGAAGCAGAGATAGGGTTTGAACAACAGAAAGACGCCTTGACTATTTACAATGAATTCATCTTTCGAGGAGTTGTGCCTTTCATTCCACCCAAAATAAGACCCATGGTGGTAGCCACAGCTCACTAGACTCACCCAGGCAAAAATGCAACTGAAACAACAGTTCGAATGATGGCTTGGTGGCCCGGCATCAGTCAAGATGTTCTTCGATATGTTAGTAACTGTAAGGAATGCCAAGAAAACAGGCCTAGCCTGGGAAAAACAATATCTACTTGGACGGAAGCTGAAGTTCAGAAAAGACTCCACATGGACTGGGGCTACGTTAAGGATCAAGGTAATATCTTAGTGATAGTAGACGCGGGATCAGTTTGGATAGAAGACTTCCCTGCTGTAAATAGAACCTCACAAACAGTGAAGGTGCACTTGAGTGAAATCTGTGCAAGATTTGGGATACCAAGAATATTAGTATCAGACAATGGTCCTGAGTTTGTGAGCAGTGACCTAAAGCAATGGTGTGAATCACTGGGGATTAAAAAGACGGAATCTCCCATCTACCTTCCAAGAGCAAATAGGATTGCTGAACGAGCGATCCAAACAGTTAAACGGGCTATTCAAGCCTGGAGTCCAAATCTGAATGTGTCATTTGGCGCTTTCCTACAGCGGGCGTTGATGACACATCGGAACAATTCCAAGACGTGGTGCAAAACTCCTGTAGAACTGCTACTGGGACGCAAAGTAAGAACTCCAGTAGTCACTGATTTTGATCTGTGTGAACGAGTCCTCTTCAAACCGGCAAACAGTTCACCAACGATTGCAGCTACTTACATTATCCGTAAAAGAATGAAAACTTCGTTTATTCAGCTGGAGAATTCAAACAAGACAGTGATTGTTAGTGACAATCAAATTCCACGACTGTAACCTGACGCCATCAAGACTGAATCCACTGACTCAGAGTCTGAGAGCAGTAGGGACGACATAGAAGTGGCAGCACCCAACTCTACTGAAGAAACCTCAGTAGTTGAAGGGGAACAACCTTCAGCCGCCACCAGAACTTCAAACAGAAATAAAAAACAACCAGAAAGATTTGGGGAAACTATTCCTACAAACTTGCTTAAAAATGGAAGGAGGATGCGATATATCGAGAAGTGGCGAACTTAGCAACTTAAATTAAAACTTCGATATATGAAAAAAACTTTCTTACCTGATGTTTGGTGAAGTGAAATTGAATAATGGTTTCTAATTTGAACCGAATTGTCAATTCAAATTTGTTCGTACCACAAGTTTATCAGTGTACACAAACCATAAATTTGTGTGATAGATTCAACCTTCCAACCACCAGATAAGATCAGAAACCAACTCTCCGACCCTCCCAGTAGATAGAAACGACATTTTCTCAGGTAGGGAGAACAATGTGTTAAGTGCAGAAAACTGCACTAGACCTTGCCATATACGGCAAAGGGAAAAACTTGCTCACAACTAAGGTGTAAATTAACCCATATCAGTTTATCTATATCTAGACGGATCTGTAAATTTTTATACTGATACGGACAAAAAATACCTGTGAATTTTTGTACATTTAGGCCATTTTGAATTCAGTTATTAAAATAATAAAAATCTTGTTACTCGTGCTCGAGACCACGACAAATTCATTGATCATAACAGTATTTGCTTTAAATTCCCGCTGATGGGGGGGCAGTGGGGGGGGAGTGGTGGTTCAAGTGTTTTGGGTAATCGCCATCTCTCGTAACCAGTTGAGTAGCTTATACAGTTTTAAGCAACATAAAATTTTATGCTCATATGACAGCTCTTTCACCACCATCACCACCACCATCATAAACCACCATCATAAACCAAGGATGGCAAATATTCACATAACTTTTGATAGGCCAGCAGATTGAAAACTGTTGTTAAAGTAGGGATACTTATTTCAAATCTTTCCCAGATGTTTTAGATATTCCAGAAATGATACGATGTAGCAAGAATACCCAACGCAGCAAAAACTGTTTTAGTTTTCGTTGATGTACCTAACAGTATTTAAAAAACAGATTTGTTTTAGTTTCCTTTGATATACCTAATAGTGTTTTTTAAAAAACAGCTTTTTTTTCGTTTAGTAGTGTATTACCAACGCGAAGTATCAGCTGGTCACCTGGTTACCAATAACATGCTTACTCGGTCAACTTCAATTTGATCAGACTTTTGGTTCCAATAGTGAAAAATTGAGTTCAAGTACCTATTAAAGTATAAATCATCTTGTTTATGTATGATTGTACTATATAATACTCCTGAAAGCTTCCGTTAAAAGGTTAAGGATAAAAGATAAGATACTTTTTTAGGTGCAGTTGGATATTGGTTTAATTTGTTATGTTGTATTTGGTTCTAATACCATTAAATTCCATTGGAAAGTTAATTAAATAGTCTCTTTTGAATCATATTTTTTATAGATTGCAATTGTGCATTTTAGCATATAGTAAGTGCATTGATAATGCCTGTCATACTGCAACCACATGCGTTTTTTGCCCGCCTCTGTCATGATTTGCAAGCATTTTTGCTTCCCGTCTTCATAGTAGAAGAACCAGTTTAACTATCCATTAATACTAAAATTATGCCGAACGTCAACTAAAATGACCAGTTGATAGACCGTTCGTGGACGGTGGACATTTGTACTAATAGACGGCAATATTATAATGTTACTGGTTTGCGATTAATTTGGAGAACACGATTGCTCCAGTAAATAGTGTCAGACTCTAGAATTAAAAATGAAAAAAAAATTCTATTTGATGATAGTTGAAAAAAATTATTTGATGATAGTTCCCAGAAACGTAAATTGTCCTAAAAACCGAGAGCGCAAACACTGTAAAACGAAAAAAAGTATAATTTTTTTGGCTTGAGTTTTTTGTCAAGAAGACTTGTCAGCAGTTTTATTGATTAGTGCTGTTAGAAATTTGAATTTCGCTAGCATTAACGCTCACATTTATTTTTTAATCAGATTTTTTTTGAAAAAATTGATATTTCAAGCTGCTAAAGAGTGAAAGCATGCATGAATTACTCCGTTTCTAAGCGTGGATCTTGTATAATTTAGCGTTTATCTTAGCGTTGATCTTACCTAATTTTGCGTTGAAATTAGCGTAGATCTTAAATAATTTTGCGAATTAATTAATTTTTCTACTCTTAGAAGCGAAACATTATGTAAGATCTAAGCTTAGAAATGCAAAATTATGTAAGATCTATGCGTGGAAACGCACAATTCAACCCTTTCACCGCAAAATTTTGGTATAAAGTGGGGTGAATTGTCTGCCTTGTCAATGCCAGGTGGCGCCTATCTAACATAACTGTTGGAGCTGAGCTTGCATAGGGGGGAAAATAGAAACAACACACTTTCTGTTGTCCTAGTCATATAATACTTATAGTTATAGTTCTAGTTCTAGTTACAGTTTGTCACATGATAAAAAAGAGAAAAAGGGAGAAATAACAAAAGGCAACACACAGAGCGCAACGTAGCAGCCGCAGAAAACGGCTGAAAGTATAACTCAGCAAAATATTGCAAAACAAATTGTCTTGAGCAGTAAATAACGTGTTACTGTGTCTTGAACTAGAAATATTCCTGAGCAGTAAATTGTTATTGTGTCTTGTATTCAACATATTATCATTGAGCAGTAAATTTATAATGCAATGGTAAGAACATAGCGGATATACAGTTACAAAAGTCAACTGCAAAAAAAAATCTTGACAGATTTTGAACCGCTAAAACGAACAGGGCAGTGTAAAGTTTTCCTTGTCAATTGTGGGAGAGCAGCCGTTATATTTGCTGCGACGACCCGGACAGTGGAACTAGCTGCTGGCCAACCCAACAGTCGAAGTGACGAAGTCATCGACTAACGGGAACAAAACCCAACGAGAAATTCAACAACGCAAAGCAAATTTGGCAAAGGAAGTAGGAACGTTGAAAAGCAAAACTTAATTAAAGCAAACAAACAAAGGAGCTGTAGAGATTCAAGCTGCAGTCCCAAAGTACACAAGAAATGACTCCGTCACAGAGTCAAAGCGCTTTGGGTAGACAGATCAGCAACTTGCAAAACAACTGGATAGAGAAACAGAAAGCAAGTTTTGAGCTCATTAAGAATCAAGATCCACCAAGCAAGCTCAAGACTCTTTATCAGCAGATACTGCAATTGATCGAGAGCGTTCAAGGACTCGTGAATAAGAAAGCTGAGACTCTCTGAGACCCATATATTTCTTTAAAAATTCGAGACAGAAAAATACTTTCAATATTTGAACGCAGAGTGGTTACCGTATATCCACGGACAGACAAACATGTCACGCCAGCAAAGCCAGTCAACTCTTCCTGCCATTGAAGAGCAACTGCCTGCAAATAATTTGCATCAGATAGAACAAAACGTTGGAATTCGAGAGTTTAAGCAAAAACATGATTACAAAAGCTATGCAACGACGAACACGGTTACACGAATCGTGCAGACAATCGACCAAGATACAGAAAACGTTTCGGAAACATCTTCAGTGAAACGTCGGGTTGAAGAACGAATGAAGGAATTTGAATTTGAAACAAAATTGCAAATCGAACGAGCACAATTTGATCGAAAGAGGTTTGAGCTAGAAATGCAAATGAAAGAACTAGAGATCCAACATCAGCTTCGGGAAAAGAAGCGAGACCTAGAGCGCCAATTGCAAAGAATAGCATTGGAGTAAGATGAGCTACGTTCCCAATCGACTAAGGCGCGTGACAAGTCACCTTTCAATTGGACCCCAAAAGGGAGAGATGTCTCGGAGTGGGCAAATTCGATGAACGACACGCTAACACCAATTTGACCAAGAGCTTGCATTGACGTCAGCCCTGAACGGAATAAGCATAGCATTACCCATGTTACCCAAACTCTCGCGAACGCTCAGCAAGTGTTCAAGAGCGGCATTTATCTCCGATAGCTGGAAGGCACTAGAACACTGGACATTCAAGCAGTAGTTTACCAAAACTGAGGTTGAACAATTTTGACGGAAACCCGCTGGAGTAGCCTGAGTGGTCTAGCATGTTCATAGCAACAGTAGATAAACGCATGATTCCCGACTCAGAGAAAATGGGCTATTTGAAGACTCTGCTAACAGGCAAAGCAAAATCTGCAATATCGGGAATGGGCTATTCTGGACAGTTTTATACTGCTGCCTGGAACATTTTAGAAAGAAAATTTGGAAGACTGCATGTAATTATAGATGCGCAGCCCAAGAGCCTACGAAAGGCAAATCAAATGAAACCTCATGATTCAACCAGCCTGATAAATTTTTCTGTTATTGTATCTAACTTCGTGAACGTGCTCAAGGAGTACAAACATATTGGTGATTTGCAATCAAGTTCGAAATTGTACATGGCAGTTGATAAGCTACCACAGGTTCTTAAAGCAAAATGGTGGTTCTACGTCGATGACAAGGACGAGGACTGGCCTGATCTAATCAAGTTTGGAAAATGGCTATCACGAATGGCATTCGTCCATGAAGGGTTTTCAGCGTTTAAAGGGGAACGCAAAGAAGAAGACCGACGCAACACAAATAGAGAAAAACGATTCTCGAAGACATCGAAGTTCAGTGCAAGTTCATACCTGCAAGAAACCAAGCAAATTCAAAGCGATCATTGTCCATTAGCCGATGGCACTCATAAAATTTGGAACTGTCTATCATTCAAAAACATGAGTGTGAATGATCGATGCATGGCAGTGGGGAAAGAACGCTTATGTTACGGATGCCTGGGAAAAAGACATGCAATCAAAGATTGCAAAGTCAAAGCGTGCGTTGTAAACGGATGTACCAAAAGGCACAATTGATTGCTACACTCAGAAAACGAAATGGATGAGGGCAATCACGCAGTCAACGTAGGCGCAGCTACAATAAATCAAAGTAATAAAGTTACCAGTTTTCTCCAGAAAGTTCCTGTATCAATACAGAGCGGCTGCAACCGACTTAATACTTATGCTTTCCTTGAAAGCGGATCAACGGTATCTTTCATCGATCAAAGCGTTCAGGAGAAGTTGCAAGCTGCAGGCACCGATGTAACGCTCAACATAGCTGGCATACATGGAACAAGGAATCTGAAGACAAAAAGGGTTCCTCTAAAAATAAAGGGACTGCTTTCCAAGGTACATTCACTTGAGGCGTTTGTACACCCGTCAATTTCATTGGAATACACAAACTATGACTATAGCAAAATGAAACAAATATTCAGTCATTTGAGTGTACTTCCCAACAGAAGCTTTAAATTGATGGAAGTTGGCATCATTTTAGGTCAAGATGCGTACAACCTCCAAAGAGCATTAGACTACAAGATTGGAAGACAAAGTGAACTTTTCGCTGTCCTAACAGAATTGGGATGGGTAGTTAGTGGACCCATGAAAGGTAACAGGAGACAAAATTTTTGTCATTCCGCCAGCAGAGAAGACGTGAAAATGCCAGAAAATATTCAGTCATGGTGGGACATAGAAAATAATGCTTGCAAAATAGGCGTTGTCAGTCAGTCCAGGAAGGAACTGCAAGCACAAAAGATGGAGCGAAGGTTCCAAAAGGACCCAAATTTTAAAAATTTGTATCAACAGTCAATAGATGCAGATGTTGAGAAGGGATTTGATATTGAACCAATCAGAAATCAGGGCCACTTTTGGGAAAGAATGGTATTTGCCACACCATCCAGTGCTAAACGCGAAAAAACCCGGTAAAGTCCACCGTGTTTGCAAAGCTGCATCAAAGTATAAAGAAGTACGCCTGAACGATAAGCTACTAGCCGGACCCGATTTAACATGAGTTAGTTGGAGCAATTTTTAGATTTCGTTAAGAACCAATAGCCCTAACAGCTGATATCGAATCAATGTTTCTGCAAGTGCAGGTTCCTGAACAAGACAAGAGCTCCCTGAAATTTTTATGGAGACCGAAACTTAATGAGGCGGTGCAAATATACGAAAACCAGCGCCACGTTTTTGGAGCAAAGAGTTTACCAACGTGCGCGAACTACGCTCTCAAACGAGTCGGCATTGATAATGAAGATGAGTTCCCTACACGGGCAAAAGCAATCCACAACAACTTCTACATGGACAATTTAATCAAATCATTAGAAACAGCCGAAGAAGGTATCGAGGTGTTCAATCAGCTACAACCACTTCTCTCGAAACATGGATTTGAGTTGAAGAAGTGGATTAGCAACAATGATGAAGTGAACGCAGTGATAGCTGAAGGCTCGAAATCAATCAGCAATACCAAGCAAGTTGATGTTGAAAAAATGCACAGGGATCATTTGTACTTGGAGTGCAATGGAATGTTACTGACGATAGTCTTCAGGTCTTCAGAGGTACCAACAAAGAATTTGAGGCTCCTATAACCCAAAGGGAGATCTTCTCTCTGGTATCTTCAGTATTTGGCCCAATTGGATTATTTGCTCCATTCAGTGTTCGCATGAGACAATTTGTGAAGAACACCTGGACGAAGAATGGGAAACATTAGAATTCCTGGACAATAGAATTCCTGAAATGGAAGGAACAGCTTCCTATTGTAGCCGAAACAAGCATTGACAGAGGATACTTCAATACATTGGAGAACAAAATTGAACTTCTGTGTTGGCTGATGCTGCATCTGAGGACACGATGTGTGCAGTGGCCTATCTGCGTTCGCAACCGAAAGTATATTTCTCCGGCGTAGCATTTATAATTGGAAAATGCAGAGTCGCGCCGATGAGACATTTTTCAATACCACACTTGGAATTGCAAGCAGCGGTGATGGCAGTGAGATTGAAAGAACAAATTGTCAAAGAACACGAGATGAAGATAAACAGTTACAGTTTCTGGTCGGACTCAACTACAGTACTGCAATG
This sequence comes from Convolutriloba macropyga, assembly GCF_964194025.1. NCBI lineage: Eukaryota > Metazoa > Xenacoelomorpha > Acoela > Convolutidae > Convolutriloba > Convolutriloba macropyga. Next base: position 41,518,335 of record NC_134471.1, on the reverse strand, counting down.
GATACACAGCTCTCGCCGCAAACAACAAGTGTTTGTGGCCAACCGCGTGCCTGAGATACTGGATACAACTGATTTTTAACAGAGGAAACATGTGATCGGAATTCACAACCCCGCAGACATTGGCAGCAGAGCCATTAATGTTGCTGAACTCAGGAGAAGCGAGTTGCTTACTGCGCCAGACTGGTTGAAGCAACCAGAAAGCGAGTGGCCTGAGCAAGTCAACATGGTCTTTGCTGCAGATGAAGAGAACATGTCCACGTCAACTTTCACAACGCAGGCCGAAGAAAAGAAACCAATTGTTCAGCGGGGACGATTCAGCAATTTCAATAGACTTGTAAACACAATGGCATACGTGCAGCGAGCATTGAGGAAAAAGAAACCAGCAACAAAGAGGATTGGTATTGAAGATGCCAAGGCAACTATCTTCAGATTATTACAGCAAGAACAATTCGCTGAAGAGATGAAATCTCTAAAAGCTGAACAAATTCCAAAAAGGTAGCAAAATTTTACAGTTTTCACTTTTCATTAACCGAAGGGGACTTATTTGCGCCAAAGGCAGAATAGGCAAAAGTCAATTGGACTTCAACGCAAAGAATCCAATATTGTTACATTGGAAACATCATGGCGTCGAATTGTTCTTGCGTAACGCGCACAAGAACAGTTCCCATTAAGGGACTGAGCATGTCAAAAACATAGCTCAGCAACGATTCCGAAATCTTGGCGTAAGGATTGCCTTGCGTTCAAAAAAGAACGAATCATCACCTGCCAAAGAGGCAGAGCACAGGAATGACTCCAGTGATGGCCGAGCTACCGACAGAAAGGCTTGATGCTTCAACCGTTTTTGCAAATGTTGGAGTAGACTACTTTGGCCCCTTAACAGTTAAAAATGGGCTCAGAAAGGAAAAACGATGGTGTTGTTTGTTCACATGTGTAACAGTACGAGCCGTACATATAGAGATTATTCCAAAGTTGAACACTGACAGTTGTCTAAATGCAATTATGCGGTTCATAGCTTGAAGAGGCAAACCCAAAAAAATGATCAGTGACAACGGGACAAACTTCGTTGGAGCAGACCGGGAGCTCAAAGAGTATGTCGCAGCATGGAACAAAGAAAGAATTGAAGAACATTTGGTTCAACAGATGGGAGTTCAACCCGCTTGCCGCACCTCACTTTGGAGGAGTATGGGAAAGACTGGTCAGAAGTTGCAAGAAAGCAATGTTCGCAGTGTTGAGGAACCGATCAGTAACGGAAGATGTTCTTTCAACAACAATGTGTCTTGTTGAGCAGACGTTGAACGCAAGACCCTTGACACCAGTCAGTTCGGATGTAAATGATTTGGAATCTATTATTCCAAACCATTTCCTGCTTGGCAACAAAAACGTTTTTTTACCATACCTATCATGCGCGGAAGAAGGTGTTAATCATAGAAAGCTCATCCGACAAACACAAGCGTACTCCGATCTCATCTGGGACCGATTCAGAAAAAAGTATCTGCCAACATTGAACAATCGACAAAATTGGAATTGTGAATCAAACAGAATTCTGAACAAAGTTGCCCTCGTTTGGTTGGTCGAACACAGTGACAAACGAGGATATTACAAACTTGGTCGAGTAACAGAAACTATGGAGGGTTCTGACCAAACAATTCGATCAGCAACAATTCAATCAAAGGACGGAGTGAACAAGAGGCCTGTGGTGAAGCTCGCTCCAGTACTATCAATGGACGAAGATGTTTTCACGAAGGAAAACAGGGCCGGCGATATTGGAGCTGAGCTCACTAAGATTGCGTAGGCAGGAAAATAGAAACAAAACGCTTTCTGTTGTCCTAGTCATTTAATAGTTATAGTTATAGTTCTAGTTCTAGTTACAGTTTGTCACGTGATAGAAAAGAGAAAAAGGGAGAAATAACAAAAGGCAACACACAGAGCGCAACGTAGTAGCCGCAGAAAACTGTTGAAAGTATAACTCAGCAAAATATTGCAAATCAAATTGACTTGAGCAGTTAATAACGTGTTACTGTGTCTTGAACTAGAAATATTCCTGAGCAGTAAAGTGTTACTGTCTCTTTTGTTCAAAATATTATTCTTGAGCAGTAGATTCTGTTACTGTGTCTTGTATCTACGAATTATTGGAGCTGAAATTCAACTGTTACAACCCCAACTTCTTGTATTCTCAACTTGTGAGTACAAACAGCAAAATACAACTTAAGTTTAAATTTAAATATTTTTGCAAAAATGGTCTTAGACATATTTTTTTGTCTTCGATATGTTTTTTCTATCGGATTGAACTGGTATACATAAAGAGATCCCGTATTGTATGATCTGTAGCAATCCAGTTCAAATTGATAGTTGAAAAAAATAGGAATAGCGAATAGTTACGAACTGAAATTGTAATGCAACGGTAAGAACATAGCGGATATACAGTTACCAAAGTGAACTGCAAAAAACAAAATATCTTGACTGATTTTGAACCGCTAAAACGAACTTGGCAGTGTAAAGTTTTCGTTGTCAATTGTGGGAGAGCAGCCGTTACAATAATTTTTGGCAAAATCTTTGTTTTCCAGCATTATCCTGTCTGCTTAGTTTTGTAAGCCCTGTTTAAAAATAGTAATATATCCTTTTGAGCTCAAATTAAGCCTTCAGTCGTTCATTTGCTAATGATCCTAGAATGCAGAGAAAATAGTTTATTCATAAACTGGGTTGTTTCAAGCGAGCCATAAATGCATATGTTCTCTAGAATGAAGAAGACATTTTATTGTAGGGAAACTTTAGGAGTTCAACACTCGCGACGTTTAATTGTAGATTTCTATAATTGTAGAATAGACAAACAAACCAAACAAGTCTTACGCCAGACAATTGCCCCGACAAAAGGACTGAAGTGTGGGTATTGCTCAGACGGAACAGACTTACCCGTGAATAGTAAGGCAATCCGCTAAATAAGTGTTGGTCACCTTCCCGGCGTATAAAAATTTCTATCAAAGCAAAATTGATTTCTCTCTTGCTGAAATTAAGTTTTTCGGTTGTAGACTTCTTTGTAGGGGGATTTGGACCCCCGTCCTCAGTCAAATGGTAGATTGAAAATGTTTAGTGCAGAGGAGAGAAAATGTATTCGCGAGTCCTAGATTCTAACCGATTAGAGCTTTGTTGTAGTAACTCTAAAATTTCCCATCATAGAGACAATAAGAGGAGTAATTGAAAAAGTTTCTATGATTTTCGAGTATATAGTGAAGAAAAAGTCATGTAGTGAAATGTTTTAAAAATGAATCTGCGCATCACTATGAAGAACACTCAAAAAAGGTTTTTGGGTTTAACTAACGTTTTTTAACTTTGCAGTATGAGATAAAGAAATTTCTCATGCTTTAAGCATATATGTTCGAATGTTTGTATACAGAAAATTATTTTTGATTGAATGAATGAAAGGCTAAAAATTGATTTAAAAAATGATTGGCGGAGCCTATGGTTGTATTTATTTTTATGTGTCTATGCATGCATGTATGTTTGTAGAAATGTATGAGTAAAAGAAAGTATGTACCTGTTAGCAATTAAAAATCTATGATTGTTTCTACTTGTGATTAAAGGAACGCTGTGAACGATACTCAATTTAGATACCGGTGAGATTACTTTTATAACGGTCTTAAACTTTAAAGATGAAAATTAGAGATAGATAAATTAACAGCGCACGCGGGCCTTTACCTTATGCAACTGCTTAAAAATATTGTTTCAATATGTCATACGACTTTATAATGATACTACAGTTTTGTTGTCAGGAGTTACTATTTTACACCCCCTGAATACTTAGGATCAGCACTTTGATATAATACTTAAGTAACATGCTCGTATATACAAATTTTTATGAAGAGCTCACACACTCACAAACAGACATATTTTCAAAATAGCACGCAGACACTTAATAGACCACATGTACTCACAAAACACTCGTAGCAGTTTACAGTTACGTTTCAGTCAGAGAACGTGCCCAATTTTTTTGTTCTCCATTAACCAAAAACATGACCATAAAAATTCCTAACGCTCCCACAATTGAATTACGTTAACGCTATGCTAAGACAAATAAAACGCTTATATTTTGCGAAAATGTGCGAAAATATTTGTCAGTTATGTTGCAGGTTTGCCCAGAAAAAAGCCGGAAAAAGGTCTTCCGAATAATTCAACATCTTTTGAAGCCTAATTAACTCCCGAGCAGCTATCTAATAACTGAATGTCTGACTTAAAAACACTTACTGCGCTTACACAAGGTTTTGCTCGAAAACGATTTCTTTGTCAACCCAACCACTTTTTTCAAGAGCAAAGAAAATTTCATCGTGTTCAAGTGTCTGGACGTCTCCGGAAAAAGCAGGAACCAATTTAATACAAAAAAGGCAAGATACAGTATTCACGATGAAAATGGTCGTACACTACTTTGCACCTTTGGAGATGAAAAAAGGCGCCAATGACATCAACTATAGAACGTTTTGGACGCTTTTGAGAAGAAACCACAGAATCTAAGGACATCTTCACTGAAGCAATTAATGAGACGTTGCTAAGCTTTACGCTATAATTAAACGAGCAATGGTTGTTCGGTTTGAATAGTAAGGCAATCCGCTAAATAAGTGTTGGTCACCTTCCCGGCGTATAAAAATTTCTATCAAAGCAAAATTGATTTCTCTCTTGCTGAAATTAAGTTTTTCGGTTGTAGACTTCTTTGTAGGGGGATTTGGACCCCCGTCCTCAGTCAAATGGTAGATTGAAAATGTTTAGTGCAGAGGAGAGAAAATGTATTCGCGAGTCCTAGATTCTAACCGATTAGAGCTTTGTTGTAGTAACTCTAAAATTTCCCATCATAGAGACAATAAGAGGAGTAATTGAAAAAGTTTCTATGATTTTCGAGTATATAGTGAAGAAAAAGTCATGTAGTGAAATGTTTTAAAAATGAATCTGCGCATCACTATGAAGAACACTCAAAAAAGGTTTTTGGGTTTAACTAACGTTTTTTAACTTTGCAGTATGAGATAAAGAAATTTCTCATGCTTTAAGCATATATGTTCGAATGTTTGTATACAGAAAATTATTTTTGATTGAATGAATGAAAGGCTAAAAATTGATTTAAAAAATGATTGGCGGAGCCTATGGTTGTATTTATTTTTATGTGTCTATGCATGCATGTATGTTTGTAGAAATGTATGAGTAAAAGAAAGTATGTACCTGTTAGCAATTAAAAATCTATGATTGTTTCTACTTGTGATTAAAGGAACGCTGTGAACGATACTCAATTTAGATACCGGTGAGGTTACTTTTATAACGGTCTTAAACTTTAAAGATGAAAATTAGAGATAGATAAATTAACAGCGCACGCGGGCCTTTACCTTATGCAACTGCTTAAAAATATTGCTTCAATATGTCATACGACTTTATAATGATACTACAGTTTTGTTGTCAGGAGTTACTATTTTACGCCCCCTGAATACTTAGGATCAGCACTTTGATATAATACTTAAGTAACATGCTCGTATATACAAATTTTTATGAAAGAGCTCACACACTCACAAACAGACATATTTTCAAAATAGCACGCAGACACTTAATAGACCACATGTACTCACAAAACACTCGTAGCAGTTTACAGTTACGTTTCAGTCCGAGAAGGTGCCCAATTTTTTTGTTCTCCATTAACCAAAAACATGACCATAAAAATTCCTAACGCTCCCACAATTGAATTACGTTAACGCTATGCTAAGACAAATAAAACGCTTATATTTTGCGAAAATGTGCGAAAATATTTGTCAGTTATGTTGCAGGTTTGCCCAGAAAAAAGCCGGAAAAAGGTCTTCCGAATAATTCAACATCTTTTGAAGCCTAATTAACTCCCGAGCAGCTATCTAATAACTGAATGTCTGACTTAAAAACACTTACTGCGCTTACACAAGGTTTTGCTCGAAAACGATTTCTTTGTCAACCCAACCACTTTTTTCAAGAGCAAAAAAAATTTCATCGTGTTCAAGTGTCTGGACGTCTCCGGAAAAAGCAGGAACCAATTTAATACAAAAAAAGGCAAGATACAGTATTCACGATGAAAATGGTCGTACACTACTTTGCACCTTTGCAGATGAAAAAAGGCGCCAATGACATCAACTATAGAACGCTTTGGACGCTTTTGAGAAGAAACCACAGAATCTAAGGACATCTTCACAGAAGCAATTAATGAGCCGTTGCTAAGCTTTACGCTATAATTAAACGAGCAATGGTTGTTCGGTTTGCAGATGGAAGCTGCATAATGAAAATTTCCAAAAAAGCTAAAATTCATGGAAAATAAGACGTGATCTTGCATCATTAACCACAACAAGGAGGCTCAGTAATGTGCGTTTGCACGTAAGGTTCCGACCCCACATATCCACAACTTTGGCTTAATTGTCGACCAAATGACGAAAAGATAGAAAACTTTCAAAAATTCTCACATGTTGATCAAAAATAATTGATGTATGAATAAAAATATTGCCTCTAACTCAAATCAGGTATTAAAGTGAATAAAGTCACATTAGTGGCCCGATGATACTTGTCATTATTAAGACTACGAGACAAGACAAACCAAAAATCAAATAACAACAAAAAAAAGCATTTACATCCGAAGCTCAATGTATTTTTTTGAAAAAGAAAACTAAATAATAACAATGACAAAATAGCTTCAAATAAAACCCAAACTTGACAAACTATCTTGTTTTTTGCTAGAAAAATATGGGAGCAGTCTTTGATGAGACTGGGTAACAAGCAGACAAAAAGAACAAAAATGACAGAGTTAAATAAAAAGTTTGTCTTCTCGAAAACAAATAATTCAATCAAATCCACTAGACAAATAAAATCTCTAAATAAGTATATTTTCAATCATAGCTTAATGTAAAAAAATTGATACCTTACAGTTTCCAGAATGCGTCCTACGTCTACAAACATAAACTACAGATTCAGACGAAAAACAAAATTCCGTTTATTTTGCAAGAAAACGGCATCGAAGCCATTAAAACCATAATCTATTTCGTAAGAATTAGAAAATAGTACAATCAACTGCGTATTTTCTGAAAACCAATAGTGTGAAGCTGAATAATGAGACTGTTTAACAAGTTTTAAGAAAAGAACAAAAAGATAGAAGTCCAGAAATACATTTAAAAATTTTATTTATAAGGCATCAAAAAATTAGATAGCAAATGAAATCCTTGTATAGGGTTTTATTTCTCAATAAAAAAATTGAGATCTGAAATCAACCAGAATTTGTCATACGTCTACAACAAGAACTTTAAATAGACAAAAATCAAAAACAATTTAATTTGCGAAAAAGTCTGGTATTGAAGGCGTAAAAACAGAAAGCGTTGCACTAAAAACCTTAGATGTGTTCCACTGTACTTTTTGTCAAAATCAATAAATCGTTAGGTATAACTTGTAGTTAAGAAGACTTGGTAGCATGTAGACAAATAACAGCAGGGGTCAATTTTCAAAAAACATCTCTATATAAATTGTAAAACATGTGATTCCAAAATCGCAAAAACCTTATGTTATCGAATTAAATCAGCAAACAGTTCTTCCATACCAAGCCGCTATGCCCTGTAATTATGCAGTATTTCTTGTTCGACTACAAAGAGAGCGACAAAAAAGAACTACAAAGACAAAAATCAAAAGACAGTTTTTTCCTTAGCAAAAACCCGGTATCGAGTTCGTTAAAACAAAAAGCGATGCAACAAAAAAAATGCAATATTTTCAATTGTGCCTTTCTTCATCACCAATTGTTTGAGATTAAGCCTGTTTTCATTGAGAGTAGGTATCAAGTTGGCAGTAAACAGCGAAACGTGAATTTAAGAACACATCTGTATGCTTTTTTAAAATATTTGATTCCAAAGTCATTAAAAAATTTAGCAATCGGTTAAGCATTAAGCAGATAGGTTCACTTTTTGATTCAGAGGAAGACGCTAAGACTTTCAATTATCAAGATTTTGTCAAACGACTTCAAAAAGAACAAAAATTAACAACAAAAAAATATCAATTATATTCAAATAAATTCTTCTAGAAGACAGGGTCGAAACAACTGAAACCATAATAAAATCACCAAAAAGCAGGTTTGTTCAGTTTTGCTTTCCCTATAAATCTCAAGAATCTGGCATACAAACTGTTAATAAAGTGACAAGACTTTATAAAGAACCTCCTGAAGGATGGGAAAATGTTCAGAAGTTGAAAATTTTGTACGAAAACTCGTCGTATCAAAGCGTAAAACTATCAGTTAAAACGTAAAAACGCAGTGATTATTTAAATTTAATCTGCTAGTATTCCAATGTGACTTATCTTTGTTGACATATAAATATAATTTCACCAAAAAAAACAAAGTCGCAAAGCTCATCCCATTGTTCACTTTAAAAGTATGGACTTTTGAAAGTCAAAGCTAGCATAAGCTTTCGACTAAAAAACGAAATAGGTTCCTTGAAGCTTTCAAGGAAACCAGTTGGACCTGTTTTTTTACTTGATCGGGAAATGCAAAAAGGATTTAAGAAAAACGTCGAATGACTGAAATCAGATTTTTTTGACTTTAGAAGCAACGATTAGACCAAAACAACGATTAGACCTAAACTCACCTAGCAACTGTCATTAGTATATTGCGAAAAATATACAGTTCCGACCATTATGGAGATGGATTATTTTACAAAAAAGAACAATAAAACATAAATGATGCATTTTGCATAATTAAAATGTTAAATTAGCAAATAACCTCAAACGTTTAGTTCAAGTACACTCGCAAAGGCTCCACAATTAGAACTAGTTTTTTTTGGAGTCAATGAAGACTGTGTCAGCAGTTTTTAGTTGTTTTAAAGCGGTAAATTTATTGAAAGTGGGCTAAAAAGGCCTATTTCGAGCTATTTTTGATGGAAAAAAGACTGAAATTTGACAATTTTAGAAAAAAGTTTAGCCCAAAAACCGAATCAAATGGTTCAAAAACACTATTGTTGTAAGTTGTAAAACCAACAACACTACTGTTACAAATTAAAACAACATATTTTCAGCCAAATTGGCAGAAAATGTTAGAAAATTACGTGCAAATGTGAACCGAAACAATGAAAATAATCTCAAAATTTTTAGACTCGATAACTGTGTGGAAAAAACGAAATTCAAAAAAAATTTTAGGTACTCTTTAAGTAATCCCAGTAGCATTGTTTAAACAATTTTACAATTTTAAACAATTTTAACGAATTTTAATAAAATTTTCGAAAAATTTTGTCAAAAATGTGATTAATACATCGGATTTCCGTCTACTATTCACATCATTTTTAACTATAATAACCCTCTTTAAAAAAATAAAATCAAAAAATCCTTTTGATTACACACTCTACGCTGGACTGGCTTCCTAGTGATACCACTCACAATCTTCTACGATCAATATATCGATCGGCCAAAATTGTCTGAACAGGAAAAACCTGTTTGGATATATAGTTCCTCCCGCACTAAAGTGGGTGGGAAGAAAAAATTGACTCTTGTCAGACATATTTTTTAAACTATAATGAGCCTTTTCTTGAATTGTGTCTACTTATTACTTGTTGTATTCAGTTGTTGTAAAATTTATTGAATATTTTTTGTCAAATTTTCAGGTATTTCATTATTCTCCTTTTAAATATTAAAAATAGCTGAATTATTAATAACGTCGAAAATCTTCTGTCTGCTTATAAGATTGCAAAATTAAAAAATTTCATTGTTGTGAAGTAGGTTCTTCAGCGTATTTTGCGGTGTCTTTTGCAACGATTCGGTGTTACTGTTCTTTATTATTTTTAACAGGCAACGGTCTCTTTTAAGTAATGCACTCCGCACAAAGTCTTTAAAAAAGTTTGTAACCTATATTATAAAAAAATGTCTTTCTTGTTATGGAAAGAATAAAGGATGCGAGCATGCGATCTTTGGCCTACTGATCAAGTTTCGGCCAAGAAGCACATTCAATAGTTTGTTTGACTAATTTGTTGTCTTTTTGTAAGAACGATCATGTACTCTATTGTTACGAAGTTTGCTTAAAAGTTATGTAAAAGTTGGAGAAAGTGGCTCACAATTTTTCACATTAACGAATACATATCAACCTAAATTGCTCAGATCAGAACGGTTTATTTCACTTAATTAGGAGCAGGTTTCAAACAGGCGTTTCCAAACTAAATCAAGTCTTTGCTTTCCCATGCGGAAGTCCCGTTCCTAATTGTTGGCCACTGTTATTGCTGGCTTTAATAGTATTTGCTTTCAAAAACTTTACTTGAAAATTATTTTTTTAAAAAAGTTTTTTCGTTCCATTAGCAATCCTTTGACTTGATTAATTTTGAAACAACTCTTTCGGATTTCAATTCATTTCCGTGTATAAAGCAACGTTTTACAGTAAGTCATATCAAGTAACGTATTAGCATAAAGCAACGTATAGCGTGTTATATAAGCGATCAAAGTAACAAGTGAAAACTTAGACGGCAAGATTTTTTGATGCTCATTTAACAGGTTTTTTCGTCTGATGTCATTGACGTCAAAATCAGTTCGTATTCGATCGGCAATAGTCTAGAAAACCTAAAAATATTAAGCCGAAAACCAGCTTAATCGATACATATAGTGGTTATATTTACTTAAAATTAGGTTAAATGAACTTTTTCGGAACTTTCTATGTATATTAGAACGTTTTATACGCATTTAAATCTTATTCTATACGCTTTTAAAATACTCGAATCTGATTGGTTAATAATATCTCGCTTACTTATTTACTTCGTAACATCCTCCGGCCCGGAAGAAGATGTTGGGAAAACTGGTACAAGTTTTACAAGCGGGCGGACGAGCGAACCGGTCGACGTACGTAAGACGGCAGAGCGCGCGACGCTATCGGAGCCGTAACGGAGTTCCACAATCCGAGCGGTTGGGTAGTAACCCCTAGGGTTGGTTTCTTCAACTATCCAAACCAAGTCACCGGTCTTAAGGTGTTGCTCGGCAGGCGTCTGCCACTTAGAGCGTCGGTTCAGCGTCGGTACGTACTCTTTGATCCAACGGGACCAGATCGCATTAGCGTATGACTGCGCACGGGCGTAACGTTTACGATGGTCGAACTCATTATTGCCGACAACAGGCGGAATACCGGTAGAGTGTTCTCCTAAAAGAAAGTGGTTGGGCGTTAAAGCGTTCAAATCGCACGGATCGGCGCTTACGGGTGTTAAAGGACGCGAATTGAGAGCATTCTCCACGAGACAAAAGGTAGTATGCAGTACCTCATCCGTGAGGCGACGCGTGCCAAGAATAGTATACAACACGCGTTTGAAGCTGCGTACCAGCCTCTCCCAGATACCACCTTGATGTGGTGCGCTGGGTGGATTGAACCTCCACTTTATACCTTTGTGAGCGAGCTCAGCTGCAATGTTGACAACGTTCCACTTTTCAATACTTTATCGGAGTTCTTTCTCAGCTCCAATAAAGTTAGTGCCATTGTCCGACCAAATCATGGCAGGTGTTCCCCTACGTGACACAAACCGCTCAACTCCCATAACACAAGAACTGGTGTCCATGGATGTAACTATCTCGACATGGACAGCGCGAGTAGTGAGACAGGTGAAGAGGAAGCCCCACCTTTTCTCAGTAGTACGGCGGACAGTAACATAGAATGGCCCAAAGTAGTCAACGCCAGTGTTCGTGAAGGGAGGAGACTGGTAAGCAAGTCTCTCCTTAGGTAAGTCAGACATGATTGGTTGCATAGTTACAGCTTGGAATTCTCGGCATCTCAGGCAGTGTGCTTTGATGGAACGCAAGGATGATCTTAGTTTCAGTACTGCATAGTGTTCCTGCACAATTGATCTTAGGTATTCAACGCCTTGATGATAATGCTTTACGTGCGTGTGTTCAAGAAACAGTTTTACAAACGGATGACGTGCGTCTAAGATGATTGGATATTTTACGTTAAACCCAACTTCAACTAACCGCTTGATGCGGCCCGAGGAACGGATTAGCCCATTTGGACTAATAAACGGTGAATGTGGAGCAATTCGGCTACTCCGTTTAACGAATTTATTGTCAAGAAGATCTTTTCTTTCGGCTTCAAAAGACTCTCCTTGCGCCAAATACTGTAGATGACGCTCGGCTTCGTCAAGCTCAGTAGGGTCAGTAATGCTACCATCGGGGTTACGGTAGCAGGCATGTTTCGGCAAAAGCCGGAGAACGTATGCGGCAATGCGCAAGTACTTTTGATAAGAACTAAACTTATCAAATGGGAATAACGACGGAACGGGAATTGTCTGTTTTTTAACAGATGTAGCGAGAGAGACAGTGTCTTCTATGATGACTGCTTGGTTGACGCCGAGTTTGATGTTATTAATGACGTCTTTGTTCGGTACGAAAGGGAAACATGAGTTAGTTAAGAAATGTGGACCATTGACCCAACTGCTTAGTTGCAAAACTTCAGCGGACATTCCACGCGTGCCAGCGTCAGCTGGATTATCCTTAGTTGCGACGTGGTTCCATTGGTCAACGCTGGTATACTCCAAAATTTCACAAACGCGGTTTGCAACAAAGATTGGTTGCTTTTCATTAGAGTTTATCCACTGAAGAACGGTCGTGCTGTCTGTCCACATGAATACTTGGTTAACAGTTACGGTAAGTGCCTGAATAATTTCGTTCTTCAGCCGAGCGGCAAGTAGAGCTGCTTGCAATTCCAGTTTAGGGACAGTCATTACTTTCATTGGCGCCACGCGCGCTTTCCCCAAAACAAACGCAAGCTCTGTTTTTATCTTGCCCGTAGGAGTTGTTACTCGGGCTCGAAGAAATGCGACGGCACTAAAAATATCCTGGGAACTGTCACCGAACATATGCAATTCTGTATTATCAAAGGGTCCACTAAAGTAACTTCGAGGAATTTTGATGTTTTCAAGCTTTGGTAAGTCCGCACTCCAGACCAAAAATCTTTGAACCATGTCCTGTGGGAGCTCCTCATCCCATTGTTGTCCTGTGACACGCCAGATGTCTTTTAAGAGCAATCGCGCACCGACGGTAAACGGTGCGACAAGACCAATGGGGTCAAAGACTTTCGAGACAAGACTTAGGACCAAGCGTTGCGTGAGGGACTTGGTGGTAGCGCAGCTTGTACCCCTACTCACAACTAAAGTGTCATTAGTGTGATCCCACTTTAACCCTAGCACATGCGATGAATCCTCCTGACATGAAACAATAACTTTGGGCTCAGTAGATTGAGGCGAACCATCAATTCGGTCAGCCAGATTTTGCACATTGCTTACAAACTTTGTAAGCTTGAACCCACCGAGATGGAGAAGATGTACCAATTCCTTCGATCTATTGATGGCTTTCTCTGGAGACTCCACTGAGTCGAGGTAATCGTCCATGTAGAAGTTTTCAAGGACGGCTTTTGCAGCTTCGGGGTAAAACTTGGCATTGTCTCTCGCAGTGCGTTGTAATGCATAGTTGGCGCATGTGGGCGAGTCTTTAGCCCCAAATATATGGCGCGTATATTGATACACTACAACGTTAGTTGTGGGGTCCTCCCGCCACAGAAAGCGAAGTGATGGTTGATCTGATGGTAATACACCAACCTGTAGAAACATTCCCTCGATGTCGGCAGAGACGGCATATGGATGTTGTCGGAAGCGAAGAAGTACATAAATAAGGTTTTGGAGCAGATCAGGGCCAGTGAGCAAAGATTTATTCAGTGAGGCGCCATGAAACTTTGCTGCTCCATTGAGCACCCTACGCACCTTACCCGGTTTGTTCGGGTTTAAAACCGGATGGTGGGGTAGGTACCACTCTTTATCGGACCGGCTCTCAACCTTGTGAGCGTCCGGAACCTCAATTACATACCCCTTATTTAGGTCTTCCTTGATGGTACTAGTATACTTCTCTCTAAGGTCTTCATCCTTGGCCAATCGTTTTTCGAGAGATTTTAGTTGCACAAGGGAGGAGAAGTAATTATTTGGGAGCTTGGTGTTGTCCGCTGCCCACAGCATTCCGACATCGTATCTCAGGCCATTGTGTACGGTGGTATTCTCAAGGATTTCGTGCGCCCTTGCGTCTGCTGCAGATCGTGGGTCAACCTGCTTATTCGCTCCGAATGATTCAATGTCGTACCATGACTTTACTTGACTTGCTAACTCATTGTCTTGTTCGATATTCACTTTAAAGCACGTTGAGGTTAAACACAAACTTGATGGTAACGGACCGCTTAAGACCCAACCTATGGGTAAGCGTACGGCAACGGGTGAACGCTTCTCATCGGCAGAGAAGTATTCTAACGGGCGGATGGCATGATAGACATCTTGTCCGAGTATCATCTCAATGTCTTTATAGGAATATGTCACAGGATCAAGGACTGCTAAGTGTGGGTAAGTCTCTTGCAGGGCCTCTACATTAATTATATCTGAGCCGACGTTCAGACTCTCTTTAACGAAAGGATTGATGGTAAATGGTTCGAAATCTTGATGTTCTCTTGGTTTCACAGTAACTTCAACAACCCTAGTATCAACTATTTCTTCGGTATTAATACCCTTGACAGTTAGCTTTAGTGCTTTACCGTGCAAACCGAGTCTATCTGCGAGACTACCGGCCACCCAAGAGTTACTGCAGGCGGTATCACACAAAACTAAAGCCTTGGTATCTAAACCGGACGAATTGACCAACTGCAATTCAGTCACCTGAAGGAGCCCCTTAACATCAGTAACAGATGACATTGTTGTGGTCTTATTAGGCTGGAGTTGACTAGGTGTTGCTTTACTTTGACCTGTGTTGCCAGATGACTGGATAGTACCGGAATTTGTTAACTGTTTAGTTGGGAAAACCCTATCTGCTCCATGCAATAGTGTGTTATGCGAACTATTGCACCCTTCTGCTCGGCACTTTCTTGGTTGAGGGCACTGGCGGAATGTGTGCTTGTCCCGTAAGCACGAAAAGCAAAGTTTGTTATCCGCCACCAACTTAGCTCTCTGGGTTGGAGTCTTTTCCTTGAAGACTCGACACTCCCATAGCCGGTGGTTACCTTTGCATACAATGCACCGAGAGTAAGTGTTTGTGGAAGAAGATGGCATTTGCTTCTTTGTTTCCCTTTGTTGTGACATTGATGCAAACACTTTTGAGGCTGTTTTGGTCTTGGTTACTGAAGTGCTGTTCTCTTCAGGTTTGGCCTTGGTTGCACTTTGTTTCATAAGATCATGGGCCTCAGCCTTTTCTTTAAGCCAATCGTTAAAGTCAAGGAGGGTAGGCTTAACCCAGTGCTTCTTAACCGTAAAGAGTGACCATGACT
This sequence comes from Convolutriloba macropyga, assembly GCF_964194025.1. NCBI lineage: Eukaryota > Metazoa > Xenacoelomorpha > Acoela > Convolutidae > Convolutriloba > Convolutriloba macropyga. The sequence continues at coordinate 41,503,070 of NC_134471.1, read as the reverse complement.
CTTTCATGTTTGGTGGTAACTTCTGTACCGCTTGGTTAAGTAGGGAAGCGCTCTTCAAGTCAGCATCATATGATAGTGACTTGAAAACCCCAACGAGGCTGGATACGGTTGCAGAATAGTTAATGATGTTATCACTATTGTGCATTTTAAGAGGCGGAAAGTTGCTTAGTTTATCCAAGTGTGCACTGACGACTGCCTGTGGCTGGCCAAATTTACGTTCCAAAGTCCTTAGTGCATCCTTGTACATTAAACCACAGTAAGCAAACTCGGCGATTGCAGTCTTTGCTTTACCGCTGACGAGTGTTTTAAGGTATGTCAATTTAACGTCATCAGTGAGCGACTGCGAGTCAATCGCGCTTTTGAATTGACCATACCATTCATGCCACTTTAATGGGTCGCCATTAAACTCTGCAAGTTTCCACTCGGGCAAAGGGTCGTTTCTCTTGCTTGTTATTGCATCAACTAATTCCCTAATCAATGACGCGTTGTCCGGTATCGGAGGGGCAGGTGCAGACACATGCGGGCCACTCCAACTCAACGGAGTGGGCCCAACATAGGGATATGTTGGCTGAAAACCCTGAGTGGCTAGATTAGGTACAACATTACTAGTATTCGCGATCAGGTTTTCCTGTGCACCTGATGGTGATTGCATATCAATCAAAGGGGGCGAATTCTGATATAATCGTGGTGGAACATAAGTGCTTGAGGGTGCGATATGAGTGTGTGTATTTGGAGGCAGACTATTCACGGTGGTTGTGTTTTGGTTGACTATTGACGGTCTGTGCTGTGGAAACCGCCATTGACTCATATTTGGCACAAAGTTTTGGCCAAGAGGGATATTCGGCATATTTGGGATAGGAGGGGCAACGGAACGTACAACTTTGTGAACTCGGTTTTTATTATTCTTAAAAGTGTTGTTGACGAGAGGCTGATTAATCAAAGGGGCGTGTTGGATGGGAGCCGTGAGGTTAGGTACAAAGACTGGGTTCGGGATGGGAAGGTCATTAGGCTGAGCGGGTTCGGAGTTGTGCTGTTGAGTGTTTGGACTTGGTGGGGCGCTTGGGTGCAAGGGAACGTTTATTGCGGGCGCTGGATGATTTGTTGTCGGAAAAGGAGGAATAGTGGCGTTTGGGGCTCGGGGGACAAAATTGATTTGTTGTCGGGAGCCTATATGCTGCGCCGAATTATTCTTGGGCAGACTTGATGTTTCAGGTCCCCTGGGTTCTGAAATTTGAAGTTGTGCGTTTGGAAATAACTCGGTTGCATTATTCTGATTTTCTTGCGGCGCGAACGTCTGTGGTGGAATGGGCTGTTGAATGGGTGGCGAAGAAGCCCCTGGGGCGTGTACAGAAGGCGGCTGACTATCCGCGGTTCCTTGGTTAGTGAGGCTTGGAAGCGCCATGCCTTGCTGGCCTGTTTGATCTATTTGCGCTCTTAAATGCGCCTGGTACAACGCCTGTGTGTTGGCAGCAGCCAAAAAATTTTCAGGTGGAGTGTAATAGGGGTCGAGTTGCTGCAAGGTCTCGAAGCTTAAAAAGTAATTGCCTCGACAATTTTTTGGAATCGAATGTCTTGAAATGTCAGTGTTGTGATCTTCCACTGCTTCTTCGTTATTGTGGCTAGGGCATTCTGGAGGGTCTTTCGTAACCTCTGGTTCACCAGTTGTCTCGTTGTTATTAAAACCTAAAGCAAGTGAGGTGTTGATCCAATCCTGGACAGCCTTTTCACTTCTCATCGAACTCCTAGCACTTGCAGTTGTTTCGGATTGGCTACCTTTAGAAACGGCGTCCAGCAATTCAAATTCTTGCAGAGTTGCCTCTGCCAAACGTTTCCTGTTGTTTTCCTCCAGTTCGTCTAATTCCATCTGCTTTTTCTGTTTAGCAAGGCGAATGGCTGCCTCATTCTGTTTTTCAATTTCTTCACGCTTCATTTTAGCAATTACGTAATCATGTTTACGCTGACTAGATGTTCTTGACGAGGTCATAATTGAGGGGAGTCTAGAAAGAATGGGAGCCCTTGGTTCCTGGAAATCACTCACTTTATCATCAGCAGAGTTGATGTAGTTTCGTGCTGAAGTGAGTATCTTGTCATTCTTAGTTGTCATTGCCTCCAAGTAAGACTCTAATGAAGGAACAAGTGCACTTGGATCCTCCGTTTTTCCAGCAAATGCAATCAGGTCCTCATTTTTGTCTACAACAGTCATAAATGCTTCGTTGCACTTTGTTACTAGGCGTTCAACTTTCACTCGCCTACTTTGACTATTTATACAATGAAGAATATCTTCATGTATAGCATGCAATTCAGCCTCACGCTTTGACCTGGCAGCGTACAACTTTTTGACTTTTTGATCAAGACTATTAGACATCACGATGTTAGTATTTCCAAAGACCAGCAAAACTACTACTGCACACGGTTACTTTTTATATGCACACTCCAAACAAACCAAACCCACGCAAAACAAACCCAACGCAAAAGACACCAAACACAGCACACTGTAGACAGTCTGTAAAACAAACCGCCCAAAGAGTAGAAAAGGTCGTCGAGCACACAGTGCCCGACAAAAACAGAAGTAGAGCGCTGAACGCTATGCGCTCAACGCAGTGGGACACAAAAGACACACGGGAAGTCGAGCGAGCAACGCGCGACGAAACGGAGACGTTACGGACGGGAAGTCGAGCGAGCAACGCGCGACGTGACGGAAACTGGACAGACGAGAAGTCGAGCGAGCAGTGCGCGACGGAACGGAAACGGGACTTGCGGGAAAGCGGGTGAAAAACGCGCAACGCAACGAAACGGGACGGTGAGAAAGAGCGGGCGGGAAACGAGGTTGGAAAGAACTATGTTAGCAGACCACAGCGAAAACTCAACCAAACAACCTAGCCGTAACTCCAGAACAAACTTAAGTCACACCCTAAGAAGAAGGAGAGAAGCTACTGCAAGACAATCTAATATAGTTCATTATGGGGCTATAACGACAAATTTAACGAGAAACTAATTTACAGCAATGCAGTAGTACACTAAAAGCATGCAAAGGTCGAGAAATTTACTAGCCGTAACTCCAGAATAAACTTAAGTCACATCCTAGCAAAACCCAAACCCCAACAAACAATCAGCATACTAACGGTATTAAACAAACTACAGCAAAATTAAATAAACTACAGAAGTGTATTTGTAAAATATGACAGTTGTGAAAGTCAAGAAACAATCCAGCCGTAACTCGAGAATTAACTTAAGTCACACCCTAGAAGGCAACAAGACCAAACCAACTAGCGATCATACAGGTACACAAAAACATACAGCAGCAAAATCAATATACTACAACAGCAAGGCTAGTGGATTAGTAAAGTTGAAAAGCCAAAGGACAATCCAGCCGTAACTCGAGAATAAACTTAAGTCACACCCTAGAAAACTCCAAGACCTAAACAACAAACCAGCATACTAGCATACACAACATACTACAAGAAAAACAACAACATACTTCATCACATATGACATACTATACTTAAATCCGGAAAAGTAGCGGAAGAAAACGAAAAGCGAAGTTTTGGGAGAGCGACGTTACTGAGAAAAAAAATCGCAACACGGAAAACTAAAGAGCGAAAGTACGGAAAGGACGCGGGCAAACGGTTCATGAACGATCAACGGGAAAAACTATGGGAATTCGATATATTTTTTTTTGCAGGCCAGAGGTTGTTAAATTTTTCACAACCTTTTGTGTTTCACTCAATTTACGAACCTTCTTGCTGGAAAATTGATTTTTTTGACAAATTTGTCAAAATTTTATGCATCTGTCCAATTTTTTCTATTTTTTTGGTCAATTTTTTCGCAAATTCTTGTTTACGGAACGGTAATCCAGTAAACTGGACGGTTTTAAACTCAAAAATACGGTTTATCAATATTCGGTATTGATTTTCGAAAGTTTTTTAGAATTGCCTCAAAATTGACCAAAAATTTTCAAAATTGAACAATTTAGCATTATTTTCTATCAATTTCCTCTATATCAGAAGTTATTTTTATATACGAACCAACTGTATCAATTTTCTCGACTTTTTGGTAAATCTACCAAAAATTTTCAAAATTGATGTTTTTTAGTCTCAAAAATTATGTGGGGGGCCTACCAATTTTCTACAAAAAACAGTTCAATTTTACTACCCCTTGAAATTATATGTAAAATCAGGGGTTGGGTTTCTTGCCGTCTAACATATTTATCAAATTACTGCAATAAAAATGGACTTTCGAAAATTTTTTCTTACAGTTTTTTGGAGTCTGAGATCGACGTCACTTGCTTGTATTGTAGCCTTCGGAACCTGTTGTTGCTTCCGAGCTCTGAAGTCGTTTTGCAACCACTGCACCAAACAACAGTGAATAGATCGGTTACACTTCCAGTAGCGATTCCAATAATTTCTCCTCCACAGTTAGAGGAAGTGTACTGACTCAGGAATTCAACCTCGTATTTTCGCCCAGGTAGCAGACCACTGATGACCATGGACGCATTCTTGTCAACCGCACCAGAAGGCGTGGCAACTGCGATCGCAACTGCCGGTATAGTACTGTTGAAGATGTAAGAATCCAGACTGCTTCCAGAGATTAATGGTGAAATTGTTCCGGATCCACCGACGTTGATAGTTATAGACGACTTGTTAGCACTGTACTCAATAGAACTGTCGGTAAACGCGGGTGCAGATGGAAGTGTGCATCCGTGTGTGTTGTAAGTCGAATCGGAAGTTGTTCCAACGTCACATCCACTTGTCTTCTGAACTGCAACTGTGAACGCATACTCAGTCCCATTAGACAGACTGCTTATTTCAAAGGGCACTGATGTTTGTCCAGTTAGTGCAACCCCTGCAGGGCTAGTAGACTTCACAGAGAATGTGTCCCAACCAGTAGCAGGTCGCGGTACCATATAAAAGGTGTTTTGAAACAACTCTTTCGGATTTCAATTCATTTCCGTGTATAAAGCAACGTTTTACAGTAAGTCATATCAAGTAACGTATTAGCATAAAGCAACGTATAGCGTGTTATATAAGCGATCAAAGTAACAAGTGAAAACTTAGACGGCAAGATTTTTTGATGCTCATTTAACAGGTTTTTTCGTCTGATGTCATTGACGTCAAAATCAGTTCGTATTCGATCGGCAATAGTCTAGAAAACCTAAAAATATTAAGCCGAAAACCAGCTTAATCGATACATATAGTGGTTATATTTACTTAAAATTAGGTTAAATGAACTTTTTCGGAACTTTCTATGTATATTAGAACGTTTTATACGCATTTAAATCTTATTCTATACGCTTTTAAAATACTCGAATCTGATTGGTTAATAATATCTCGCTTACTTATTTACTTCGTAACATTACTTGAAAATTATTTTTTTAAAAAAGTTTTTTCGTTCCATTAGCAATCCTTTGACTTGATTAATTTTGCGGGCGCGATAGGAATATTTTTATCATCTTTTCTGTTAGTAATTAACAAACCAGTTAGCGTTGTCAGTCTGAATCTGAAAAACAAGGTTGTGTGTTTTGTGTGTACACGGCCTCCTGCATGTGTGCGTTTGTTCGAGAGTGTGTTTAAGAGTACCTGAGTACCTAAGAGTGCTATTTGAGAGTTTTAGGTTACCTAAGTACTTACCAACACAAAACCACTTACTCCACAATAACGCAAATGTGCTTTCATCAAAAATTCAGATTTGATGTATCAAAGAAACATTTTAAAAACAGTTGCATAAAAGAAATGATCGTGTTTGCTGCTGCTTGTTTCATCAGGCAAAATAGTTAAAGCGTTGAAAGCAAAATAGTTAAAGCGTTTTAAAATGTGAATGATGGAGACAACAACAATGCTTTTTTTCTTTCACAAAACAGTGGGCTATTTTAATTTCTTTTTGATGTTAGGGATACGTTATATACTTTGGTCTCCTGAGAAAACAATGAATTGTTCGAGCAGTAAATAAGTCTTAATTGTCACTTGTATCAAACCTAATTATTGTTTACAGCATTCCATTCAAGTGACTTGCATCTCGTCAGCGAGAAATCTGACTCCCTTTGTCAGCGCCAAAATTCAACTCGATAATTCCTGATAGAGGGTAAGGTTTTCAGTATTTATGTACTCTGGAAAATTGTTCATACAAATCTGACCTCAAAAATTCTTGTTTTAAAGATTACAAACTTTACAATGATCAAATCTAGGATTTTTTTACAAAGTTTCTATCGTCAAAAGCGATAAATAGCACCTCATGGAGCAGCTATTTTCGTATCAATTCTTTCTTTTTTTTTCTCAAAATTGATAATTCCAAAATTGAATTTCGGGAGTGTTAAAAATCTAACGTTTTCTGATAAAACGGTCTTCACAATTCTAGTACATCTTTAACTATGGCTCGCTTGAGATAGCACTAAATCAGAAGAAGCACTCCGTCAAGATTAACAGAGCTTTGTCCGAAACGCTAGAAATAACTCGCGGCGTTCTACAATGGTCGATCTTAGGTTCTCTGCTCTTTCTTATCAAGCTATATGACCATCCTTCAGAAACTCCTCACTGAAAACTTTAGCTTCGCAGACGACATTGAACTGAACAGTATAAATCAGGCAGTCAGGAAGACCGCTTAAGAGCGTGGAAGGAACCGCAAACTGGTACAGTAACTACAATCACCTTCTTTTGAAAGCAACCAAAGCTTTTTACAATTTTAAACTACGCATGAGCGACAGCGCCTCATTTATAAAAAAAAAATTGAATGCTTACACTGGCCATGTTGTACCTATACTACCATACTGTTTTCAGGCATGACTCCCATAAAGAAAAATTTACATGAAAAACTACATAAGAGAGCTACTTCATTGATACTAATTGCAATTAACTGCACCCCCAAAAAATAGCTCTAAAACTGTTGCTTCTAAATGCATATGTTGAAATTAACGATCTATTGCTTTTATTAAAATTACTTGGGAATAAATTTGACGTCTAACTAGAAACCGAATATTGAGTTTTGGACAGTGTTAAAGAAAGAAAAGTAGGGAAGTTCAAAATACCAGAAAGTCGTTTAACGAAAACTGGCAAAATAAAATGATGATGTATAACCAATCTTCAGGTAAGAGTAAGTCCCAGTTGTTTTATTTATAAGTTTATGCTCATGTTTGTGTACAGATCACAGCCGCAGAACAGTGTGCAGAGGTTGTTTTCATTGAATCTTTGACTAAAAAATTCCAAAAAAAGCTATTGGTTTTTTAACCCCTTGATTTTGTTATGCTAAAGGCGCGAGATCTTGTTATTAGTTCATTTGATTTACAACAAAGAGAATATTTTAAAGCTGTAGAATCGTAAGAACGTGTAGGATTTTTTAATACAATCTTAATTGAATAATATAAGATGTCGCTTTGTTACCGATTAAACGTCTATCAATCTTCTTTTAAAAGTGATCTAGCGTTTGGATATCTGATCGTGTAGTTGTAATAAGTGAGAAACCGTAAGAAAACAGGTTGATTTAGAGGTTACTAGTGAGTGGTCTAGTTTAGTGACTGTTCTTAATTTGTACTCAACGTTTCTCCTGAGCAAGTTCAACACTTTGTTTGCTTTCTTTAGCCTCAGTTCAGTGTGATTTCCCCATGATAGTTTATGTGAACTCTTAGGTCATTTAATCTCTCATTTTTTTGAAGCTTTTTTCCCATCCAGCTGCTTGAGATCATCTTCTTTTAAAAATACTTTTGCACCTTTGTCATTCGCTAGTTCCATCATCTTGTTCCTTCGGACACAAGTTCCAGTGGAATCTAAACTATTCTGTGTTCCGCAATAGAAGTGGACACGAAAACAAGGGTTTCTCGAAGAACCCACGGGCAGACCGTAAAGCCTGAACTAGTAGAACAACTACTAGAAATACTTCGAATGATCAAAAAATTATTTTCCTGAATTTTTTTAATTCAAAGAAAGCCAATATGTCAAAATTCACGATTTACTGTATTTAGTACCATTACTTGATAATAAATGCTTTCGCAAATTAAAATTTGAATGCCAAATCTTTGACGTGACTAGACAAGGCGCACTAGGGGTTTTCAAAATAGCGAAAAATTGTTTAATGAAGACTGATCAAAACAATCAAACTGCTTAACAACATCTTTTCCAAAATTTTTGGCTTGCGAATCCACAATTATCCGGACCTTTTAGCAACCTTCTGAAATCATTTGTTTTTATAGTAGGATGAAATAGCCGCATAGAAGAAGGAATTGCCAACTAAAAATTAGGTTCATATAAAAAACGAACGTTTTTTTGAACATAGCGTCCATCGTCAGGTTTACTTAAAACCGACTTCTAAAATGAATGGAGTTATTTACAAAGTATTTATACTTCTCATTGACTCTATCCATTGAATTTTAAGAAATGAGTTTAAATCGCAACTAAATATTGAAACTACTTACACTTAAAATCAAATTTACTACATTTTGCTTACATTTGATACACCAAATTATTTTCAATGTTTGTTCCGGAGTTTTTGAAACTCCCGGCTATTTTCTTTAAAATTGTAAAAAGAGTTTATACTTTAATTCCTATCTGAATTTTTCTTCTACTTGTTGTAGTTGAAAAACTTTCAAATAACATGTACAAGAATTATTTCGAAACCCCGAAGTTATTTTATTTTGTTTGCATTTGAACTAATACTTCAATGTCAATTCCCGCTCCGGTACTCGCTGAGCGCATGCAATTGCAGTTCCAACTTTTTCATGTATATCGCTTCTTTAATATTAGTTTTTTATTCCCCCGACATGCATTAAGACTTTCCCATTCAATATTATGCGCTGTATCACAACATTCAACCAGGTGTTGTCACACAAGTGAATCTTTTTTTTGTTGTTTCGGAGTAATTGTGATAATATGTTGGCTGGCTTGGCCAAGATAGATGGAATTGCATCCATTACATGGAACTTTGTATAGCACATGCAATTTCAAGTTTTTATCAAAAGGTGATTTCAGGGCGGGCAAGCAAGCTCTTAGTTTTCTCGTTGGGAAAAAGGTTTGAAAATCACACAATTCTTTCAAATTAATCTCAAAAATTTTAGTCATATTTCTTTTGTATTGAACAAAAAACATCGGTTTCAGTTCATTTTTCTTGAGAATTTGAGTTGTTTTGAGAAGTTGTTCATTTTTTGGTGTGTTTTCCTTTTGTTTTTTTTCAACGTCTCATTTTAACCAACGTCGTATTAATAATACTGAAGATCACTCAATGGGATACTGATTTTCAGTCCAAATCTCTTTCCTTTTCTTGAGCAGCATCAAAAAACTGCTACTGGTTGCAATGAAAATTTTATGTACAGTCCATTGAATCAAATTTTTCTGATGTTGTAGCGGTGCACTGCTGCGAAAATTTAAGATTACGCCGGTATCAGTAGATTTCTAATATCAATTGCAGCTGGTTTTTCATTGATTACGATTATGTTTAGATCTAGGGACGCCAGGTTTGCTTTAGCGTTTCTTGAGAGCGAATTGTAAGTTCTGTGAGGAGCAATTGCACATTCAAGGCAACGTAGTGCTCCCCTTAACAATGCACACTATATCATCCATGAATGATTTTAGTAACTGCGTGTCCTCCGTTGCCAGTTTTACTGCACAAGAGAAATAGATCCACACAATTTTCTGCCCGTTGTTATACTAATATCTCTCATGAAGCTGTTTTATACATGATTCGAACTCGACTGCTTTTTTTCGAAAAGTAATGCGACTGGTTACAATTGAGACTCATTCTTTTTATATGAGGTGTTTTGTTCTCGTTTCCTTCATTTGGTTTCTGCAGAGATTTTTCAAAGGATTGCATTGAAAATTTTGCCAAAAATAACCAATTAAGCATTTATGGCTAAACCCGATTGAATGTACAACACTTTAATACACTTAAAGTGAACATTCGCTACGGCGGTTGTTCTCAAAAAGCGCTTCACAGCTGACCGCGGAAGCCCCGGAGCCTTGTCTTTGGAGTGCAGTTCTTTAAGCATAAATTAAATTGCCTCCTCAACTGGTTCAATGGTGCACAAAGTTTTAACCTCGAGACATACTATTAGCTCATCTTCCTCCAAACTGGTTGCCACCAAATCATCTATGTCATCATTCGAGTTAGTCTCAATTTTTGGGCCTTGTAACCTATGGAAAAAGGGCGACAGAAATTTACTCGTAATAGCTACTGAGTAATGACAGAACAGGTCGAAGCGGAGTACATTTTTTGTTTACTTTATCAAGTCCAAAAACGCTGGCCTGATGCGAACTAGTTGTGTTGAGTCTGTCATAAACCTTTCAACTTATCTTTCCCTGTTTCTTTTGTTGATGCATACTGCTATTTATCTGTTAGATTGTCAGAGCCAGATTGTCATTTCTTCCATTACGAGCCGCACACAGACTGGCACTAACGATTTCATGCAGTTTATCTGAGTATGTTGTCCCTTTCTTCACACAAAAATCAGACCCTTTTTATCAAATTGTACAGCTGGTAGTTTTTGATCCTTCAAAAATTTATGCACTTTTTAACCACACTATCCATTTCTGTCTCAAGTACATTTGTGGCGTACAATCTTGACAACAACTCAATTTCACATAACTTTTCAACGATTTTTTTTCTCACGTCTGCCAGGAAGTGCACTTCAACAAATTTGTCTGTTTGTATGCTTTGTCTCCAATGATAAGACGCCCAGGACAAAGGTCGGCAGTTCAATGCCGTCCAGTGTAACAACGCTATTGTGAGATCCATTTCACAAAGGTCTGTTTTGTTCTCTCAGACAGCTTCGCCAACTTGTTGTTCTTTCTCTTACTAACCAATTCGGAAAAATATCTCGTTAACTTTCTAATGTTGTACACAATTGATGTCAAAATTTTTTTTCAAATCTTTTCTGAGAATGTCCCCATGCTGCTAAAATTTTTTCATCGAACAATCTACGGCCCTGTTCCGCACAACCTATTTCGTTCCTGAATATTTTAAGCTGTAAACTGTGTATCGCTTGTTCTAAAAGACATCTTTGGGAATTTGAAATTTCAAAAGTCCGGAAAGATGTCACTAATACTGCAGTTTATCGAAAAATCTATTTTATATTTATAGTTTATTTGTTTATTTGAAGATTTGACGTTAAAGAAGTAGTTACGCCTGAAAATGTAACTAGGCCATGGATGAGGCAGAATTCTGCACATCACTTAAGCTCGCTCACGAACAGGGGAAAAAACCCTATTGTTCAGGAGCTACACTCTCGTTCTGTGCTCTTTCGACCAGTCTTGCTTTTTCTATAGCTTCATTTTTTTGTTTCCTAGGGTTCTTCCCATTTGCTTTTTTTATCTCAATTGAGCCTTCAGGTTGCCCGGGTGGAGCAGTGCAATGTCCAGTGACTTGATCTCAAGTGGCGGTTCCTGGTGGATTACACTGTAGTCTTCCTGCTGTGCTCTCTGCCTCCGCTTCAATATCAGGTGCTTTGTCATACTCAGATTCATCAGATTCAGTATCCCACTGCTCAAAAACTCTTTGAAATTATCAGGGGTTCCAGTGCGGTAGAGTTATACAAGCGTGTTAAATTGTTCTTATTCGTGGACAAGTAGTTTGTCACCACTTGTAGACTACTTGCACTGTAGTTAATCGATTTGTTGCTCGAGATACTGTTTTTAATTAGATCATGTCACATAAATTTGTGTTTCCTTGCCGTCAAGCTGCCCTTGACCACACTATTCTGTGCTTGTTCCAGCCGACTTTAGGCATTGGGGTTAAAATAAAGTCCAGGGATTGTTGTTATGTTTGTCAGAAGCTCCTGTATTTTACTATATTGAACACTATATTGTGAATTATATTCCTCTATTTTTTCATTTTCACTATATTGAGCTCATTTTACCGCGTTTATGGCTGCTTAAATATAAACCATTCTGTCTGTAACATTTGTTTTTTAATTTTAAAATGTTAAACTTTTGCTTTGTTTCTCCCTTTCTTAGGGCCCGTTAAAGATCGTATTGACATTGGCTAAAGCTGCAGAGAAGGAAACATCGAGTTCACATTGGCTAAAGCTGCAGAGATGGTTGCAAGCAAAATGTCAGCGAATCAGTCACACTGATTATGATAGCACGAAAAATCAGTTGGGGTTGTGCTCATTCTGTCGTGAAAATGATATGACTGACATTAACCATTTGTCCGAAACAAAAGTTATCTTAGATATGTCGACGATATTGTGAGAACAGTTAGAGGTGACACCAAACAGCTGTTAGATGCGGTCAATAGCCTCCATACAAATCTTCAATTTACATTAATAACAACAATTGACTAAAACAGTTTGCCCTTTCTGGATATGTCAGTTAACGTACAACAGGAGAGTAGAATTTTCTGCAATTTTCTGATTTTGTCAGATACTGGAACAATTCTGAACTATCGTAGCTGTGCACCTCTTCAACATTAGAAAAGCATAATACAAGGAACAATACCGCCTGTTCCTTGGTATTAACAATTGTTAAGCTTTCCATGAAGCACTGACAAAAAATGAAAATATTTGGGAGCGTAATCCAAATTTGTCAAGGATACAATTAAACAACTGCAAATGAAAGAACAAAGAAAAGGATATAACACTGGCGTAGCCGTAAAACAACAGAAAAATAAAGAGAAAAGATAAATTGTTTTACAGTACAGATGCGACAATTAAATAGGACAAAGTATAATGTTGGCTGAATGTGATCGAATAAGACCTGTCGTTGGAAGAACTGAGTAATACAATTAATAAAAGGGCTACAAACATGATCAAAACAACAATAATGAAATAAATTGTAATCAAAACTAGATTTCTGAAAGTGCTAAATATTTTTATGATGTAGATCAGTTGTATAATGTTAATTATGTCTCATCAGAGATACAATGTGAAGAGTTTAGGCTTTGATCATAATCAGAATAGGCATGTTCAGACAAACTGTCGAGAGAGCTATAAAAACGTACATGCATTTTTCATCAAATTTTTACGAATGCGAATTATTTGTGGATAAGATGAAACATTCACTGAATTTGAGGAATTCAAAAGTTACAGTCATGCAGCAGTAAAAATCGTGCGTTTTGTATTAAAAGACTTTTGTGAAGATATGTCATATTGAAACACGTGAAACAAAATTTGACAGTTGATCTTGAAAGCAATACAGAAATGTAAAAAAACCCGCATTTTTGTGATTTAGTCACATTGCAGCTTCGCAACTATAATAGTTGGTCGGAATAACTTGACATCTTTTTAATTGCTCTTGAACGAAGTTCGTAGCAATTATTGTAAACGTGTGTGTCTTTTTTTAAGCAAAATTTTTGCTTGAACGTTTTACTTTTCGAGTGACTTTACGCCCTTGACTTTTTGCGTTTCGCTTGACCTAAAATTCTCTCAATCACAGTTTCAAGCAGCTGAATTCAATTAGCGACAATTTAAGACTAAAAGTCAAATGAAAAGCGCCTAAACTGGTGCCATTTTTCACTTTAAATCTTTATATTGGTATATGTTAACCTCTAATGTGGTTATTTGAAGCCCACTATTGAACTTCTTAGTCCCATTTAGGCTCCCCTCCCTCACCCCACCGACTGAATCAGGCTGCAATTGACTAGAGCTCCCACTAGTCGCTCGAGAGCAATTCTTCCGACGTTTAGTCGGTTATGTTTAGGATATATAACTTAATTCATCATTTTTGTTTGTTTCAGAGAACTAATCTAAAACATTCAAATAGTTCAACAAGCTAAAGTTGATTAGGCTGATTCTTCATTTCTAATTCGGCTCTGCGCCACTTCAGCTAATTCCTAGCTCCCCTAGTGGGTGCGTGGTACGCAAACGCCACTACCGACAGTTGGAGCAAGTAAAGATTTTCGCGTCTTTCCCATAGATTTTCTGTTCTGATGAATCATGTAGGGGTACACACAACTCACAGAGGCAGCAGCCGAAAGGATCTGCTGTTTTGTCTCATAGTTTTACAGACTTTTATCTTTCATCAATTTATACAATACAAACTCTTTAGCTTGAAACAAATAATTAAACCAATGACCGGAATTTTTTGCGAAGTCCATAACCAGAACACCAGCAGAAACCAGCCTGATAAGTTGAGAATAATTAGATATTTGTGCACCAAGATAATAAGCCTTCACTTTTCAGATCTGGTCAACAAATGTTAAGCTGTGCCAACATGCCTTGAACTTAATGAATTACTGCCAATGCTAAATTTATCACTTTTTGTTATATCTTAATTGTGGTTATATAGGCGATGCCTCTATTAGATGGTGGCTTTGAGATTGAGAGAGCTGTTTGTGCTGATAAAGAAATGGAACAAAAGCAAATTCTCAACGAAAGTTTGCTCTTTAATTCGAATTGTACAGCCCGGTCAAAGTTGAACTCGTGTGACAGAACAAACGCAGGTGGTCCACTTAATAGTCCAACCAACGCCCAATTGGAGGATTTTTATGTGCTCAAAGTTGAGCTGAAACCCCAAATTGATTATTTGCAACAAGATTTTGACCCGAAAGCTGCCGTGCATCAGTTTCTGCTCAATCTTACGGAATCACTCGCTGCTTTAGATTGTGTAGAAAGCGTGAATTTTATCAACTTAAATGCTCCTATATATTCTGTTGGCCAGGAAAAGCAATGGTTTAATCTTAGCGGCGCTTCCGCTTTGCAGATAGGAGATACAACACGAGGGAAAATAAAATTGGATTCCTTGAAGGCTTTTGTTTGTACAATTCACTTTGTCATTATTTACAGAGAGTCCATTATCAAAAGTGAGCAATCAGAAATTGAAGTAGAAAAACAAAAGCGAACACAACGCGTAGTACAGATCGAAATGGACTGTTCCCCTTTAATAGAAGACGCCGCGGATGCAAACGGTGTATGTGCGACTCTCACAGCCACTCCCAAAAATGTCAAACGACTCTGCTTCTCGATAACTGGCATGAAATGCAAAAAATGTGTCAACAAAATTGTAACTTCTACCCAAAATTTAAAAGGAGTGGAATCGGTAAAAATCAATCTGGATGAGAAATGCGGAACTTTCTTTGTTGTTAAAGAATTAGCGGAGAGTGAAATCGTGAATGCAATGACAATATTGGGGTTTGAAGTCGAGTCTATGGAAAAAGTGGGAAACTTTCGATTATCGACAATCAATCTGGCTGTGGTCGGAATGCGATGCGGTAAATGCGAGAGAAAAGTAGCTGTTGCTTTGACGTCACTACCTGGCTTGACTCGAGTGGAGGTATCGCAGCCAAATTCTAGCGCTACAGTAACTTTTGACGCCACGACAGTTGGAAGCGCAGAGATTATAGACGTCATTTCTCATTTGGGTTATAGTGTAGAGATACTGAAACCAATCGAGGTTAGCTTTTTCGTGCAAATTCGTTTGACGACAGAAAAGCACGTCTAGTGTGATATTGCATTTGGGTTTTCTATTTGAATATTAACTAACGCGACCGCATAGCGTTCCCATTACCTTTCGTTTGAATTTTGTCACAATTTGTGTGAATTTACGTGTGTGCTGTGCATGAATTTCACGGGCTTTAATAAGTTTCCAAAATTCAAGGTCGTTCTATTCGGAAAAAAATTGTTTAATTGCTCTCTAACGAAGTCCGAAGCAGTTATTGTAAGGGTCTTTTTTATATGTGCAAAATTTGTCCTTGATCGTTTTGACTTCTTAGCTAGAACATTTTTTTGCTCACTTGAGCAATTTAACTTGACTTTCCGTCTTCAAAGACATGATAAATTGGTAACGCCTTAGGAAATTATATCTCTGAACAGCTCTCATTGGGCTTTAATAATCTTTAAGTAAACGGTTCATTAAAGCTGCCGAAGAACGCTTGAGGAGTCAGATTTTTGTGGTTTAAAAGGCGATCATGGACCGCCCCTAGTACCCCAAGCTTTATCCCCCGCGTTTATCGTCTTCGCCCTGTGAGGCTAGCATCCCTGTGCTCAAGCTAGCTAAAATCAAAGCCAACCCCTCACCTCGTTCGAGAGCAATTCGTTCAACAGTAATCGGTTTTTTTTTTCAGTTGGCAATAGCTTCTGTTTCTGAATTGGCGAGGAATGAAATTGTATTTTTCGTTTCCTATTTACCGGCTCTTTTCAATAAAAGGGATTTTTAAATTTTTTTTTAAAAAATGAGGGGCTATATATGCGAGGTTCTTTCAATCAAATTTTCACTTTTTCTATACGCTTTTTAGAGAAAAAGAATGACATAATTTTGTAGCTTTCAGAATCTAGTTTTGATTTATATAAAAAAATTGCTTTTTCAAGAATTTCCAAAAAGGTGGAACACATGAATTTTTGTACGTGGGTGTGGTGTTGTGACAGATCGGGTGCAAAATAAAGCTTTTAATTTAAGTAGATGAATGTTCTCCGTTTGTCCCCTTGTGTTCTCCCAGTAGGCTATGTACCCTCGTTTATGGAACACGTGTTGTTAAATATTAAAACACTATGCTATGCAAACGGTAAGCTTGGGGGTCACAAGTGGAAGCATTTCTATTATCTTCTTCAGTTGTGTCTAATTTTTTCATTTTCAAAAACCAATGATATACACTGACCGGAAAAAATCAGATATTTTGTTTTTTAAAAACGAACAAGAAAAATTGAACCGCCGTTATCTGTTACTGTTTTTATTTTGTTCAGTTTAAGTTTGATATAATTTTATAAAGGTATACAGAGTCTGATGTAGCTGTAATTACCCTAAAATTAGTCAAAATTTTTCAGATAAGAAACAGGACAAAATAGGGTTTTTTTAGGAAACAATATTTTTAAAGAGAAGGCTTTTAGATCAATCTTTTCTGCTTTCTCTTGATTAGAAGGAAGTATTCGAATCAATGTTCTTCGGTATTTCAAATTTTCCTGGATAATCGAAGGCTTCAGCGAATCTAGGGTTCTCAAAATAGCGAAAGACGGCAACTCGTAAAATTAAAGGCAAAATTAAAAGAATGCTTTTATACTTTTTTCTAGATTTGATTTTTGAAAACAGTTCTCCGGTTTCATCAGAAATAACAATAGAACTTATTTCAAAACCTGAGAAACGCAAAAAGCTGGTTTCATGATATAAACTAAAAAAAATCAACGGTACTGTTATTAAAAAAGAATGATGGAAAATTTCTTCGCCTCTATTATAATAGAGGAGAATGGTTTGAACGCCCTTCAGCTCTATTGTCAAAGAAAATCGTTCAAACGAATGTTCTCTATTATTTTGGAATTTGAAAGACGCGGAGAGTTCACGGGTAACCAGTTTAAAATATTTAATGTAAAGGTTCATATTTTTTTGAAAGAGAAGATGTTCTATTATTGAAAAGCAGAAAATGTTTGTTTTTAAAAATTTTGTTCATCGAACTGATCTGTTCTAATCTCTTAGCGTTTCTTTCAAATGAAAAACTAATTATTTGATTGATCCCGAGATCTCACAATTATGAAAACTGGGATTTTGTTTAAAAAGTGAAAAAATAGAATTCGTGTTTTTTTTAGCTCATATGGTTTAATTGACTTTTCTGATTGTTCAAAACAATATTTCCGAATGAACACTTCAAAACGTAATTTTATCAGAATATCAATATTCCTCAATGCTACAAAATAACCGCATATTGGGTCAACAGAAACGTTGCTGTGCATTTTAGACACAAATTTGTCTAAATTTTTCAAAAAAGTAGCAAAATTGCTTAAACTATGCTGCAAGCGCTGGTAATCAGTGTGCAAAACCAGAGTTTTGTTACCTAATCGAATTAGTAAACCAGTTAGAGAGATTTTGAGATTTCAAGAGTTTTAATTTGCCCATAATGCTCGGAAAACGCTAAAAATGACTAAGTTTAAAATTATTATAAAGAGTAGTGTTAATATTACGAGAACCAATACACATGCCTCAAAAAGTCAGTACTTCGTTCTCTATGGGAAAATGATCTAATTGAACTATGGCGGTTCTTAAGTAAAGACGCATTACCAAAAAATTTAAAGAGAGGTCATTGATTTTTGTGGTAGGGATGTGTGCGTGTGTGTTGTCTGGGTGTGCCTGCATGTGTGGTGTGTGTGTTTGTGTGTGTATGCGTGCGTGCGTGACAGCTCTCACATGGTACCGCACTTATCTAGAATGCGGAGCAGATTTTCCGTCTTTGGCTGCAGAAAAAGACGGTCTATGGTTTATTTAGTTCAATTATCATTGGAAGTAAGGTTCTCAGAATCATTGTTCAGAAACCATGCTTGTCCAATGTAATTCCAACAGGCTGTCAAGTTGCGTAAGTAGATGGAAAAAATCGATGAATTGAAGAATCCTCCTTTGAATAACATGCCCATTTTTTTCAGTCAACACAGGCTACGTTATTTAATGTTCCATCAGGCTGATTTTTTTTAACCTGAGGGAACATGGAACTTCATCTTGAAAAATAAGGAACAATAACATTAATTTTTCTATTTTGACCTTATTTTTTGCTCATAGTTTTAATTATTGACAAGTTGATGCTTAAATATTTGTGCAGTTCTGGAAGAAAGGTGTTCTAAAACAGTCGTTCCTGTCTTGTATTATTTCCAATTATCTGCGCAGCAATAATTTTCCACTGATCAGTATCATCATGGTCTTTTTTCATAGAAGGTTTATAGAGGCTTTTATGTCCGTTTTTCTAGAAGCGTTTTACTCTATCCAACTAAATTGTGATGGGATTTGTTCTATTAATTGATAATTTAATTTGGGAATCTTTTTTCTTGAATTAAGTATCTCAATATTAGTCTGAATTGAATATTTCAAAGATCGCAAAGATTATGAGAGCCAATGCATCATTGACCCGATTTGGAGAAAGCTTTTATATCTCAAGTT
Source organism: Convolutriloba macropyga (assembly GCF_964194025.1). Taxonomy (NCBI): domain Eukaryota; kingdom Metazoa; phylum Xenacoelomorpha; order Acoela; family Convolutidae; genus Convolutriloba; species Convolutriloba macropyga. Next base: position 41,484,312 of record NC_134471.1, on the reverse strand, counting down.
CTCTCGGCTTCAAATTTATTTGTCGTATTTGTTTTTGAAGAAATATTCAAGATAGAAGTTTAATTAAGAAGATTCATTAAACAAGTGTCCGTCAATCTTGTTCACCATGTGTACTGGACACTTAGTTAACTTCTTAGAATTATTGTTTTAGAATACTTTAAAATAGCTCACTTGCGTAGAATAAATCTAAATTGTTTCTAAGTTCATATAAACTCCTACAATATTTTTTTTGTTGTTTTTGTGTGTTAAATGCAGCTATCTTAAAACAGCTATCAATTTTGAACATATTTGATATATAAAACAACAGCTGTTACGAATTTAACAATACAGACAGAGTGAAGATGTCGTTGTATGTTCAGAGTTTGTCTGCACCCGCAGAAGAGAACGGTCTCTCTCTGCAAGCTCCGACCAATACCAGTGCTGCCATGAATGGAGATGCTGCCTCAAATCAGGAACAACAGAGTTCTCTTTTGAAACGATGCGTCGTGTCAGTTGAACAACTTGCACTAATTGCAGAAAATCGAGAGGAGATTCAGAATGGCGTTGAAGTTGCTTTGAGAAAGAAGAATGGAGTCTTGAATATCGCTTTTGCCTCTGAAGCAACCAGCGTTGAAGTCGTGTTTGATGGGAATCTAATAAAATGTGCCAGATGCATTTGTAAAGCGATAACAGACGCGGGCTATTCGGCCGAGATCAAAGTTGCAGCTTACGTCATTGATAAGGATTCAAAGGTTGCCCTGGGCTCTAATCAAAATCGCAGTGATGTGGGTTTAAGTTCAGGAGGTCTTGGCGATGTACTTTCCGCTGGCGGTGACTCGAACCACAATAATTTTAACGTTCTGGCGGTTACAAACTATTCGAGGCAGTTTCAAGGATCTGGCTTGGAAGGTGGTGATTGCGCAACGTCGGCAAGATTCGAACGGACTCTGTATATTTCTGGCATGACTTGTCATTCATGTGTAACTGCAATTGAAAGCAAGGTCAAATCCCTCCCAGGTATATACAGAGCTAAAGTGTTCCTGGTCGATGAAAAAGGATGCTTCGTTTACAATTCGAACGTGACAAAATTGAAAGATATAGTAAGTTGTATAAAAGAGCTGGGCTTCGAGGTTTCAGAGAAACCTTCCGACTCTTTAAAAGCAGGCACAAATTCCGTGAAAAACGAAAAGAATGTCACAGTAAGCAATCCGATTGTGAAAGAGAACTATGAAAATGCTGTAGAGATCTCGCCGTCTTCGAATGATGTCAGTATTACAGTCGCTATAAAAGGGATGTCATGTTCGAGTTGTGTTGCCAAGATTGAGGGCGATGTCCACAAGTTGCAGGGTGTGAAAGGGATATCCGTGTCTTTGATTGGAGAAAAAGGAGTGATTATTTTGGACCCGGCTCTGATTTCGACCGATTCCATAACCAAAATCATCAAAAGCATGGGGTATGACTGTCAAGTACTTGAAACCAAGTGTGGCAAAAAGACAACGAGCTCTGTTCAGTTTATAGTCAATGGGATGCTAAATGAAAGCTCTGGAATTGAAATTCAGTCATGCATTTCGAGATTGGAAGGTGTTGAATCGTGTCTAGTGGATAATGTCTTATCAACAGTGAATGTTACATATCAGAGTGAGACGACTGGTGCTAGGAAACTTCTAGAAGGAATCAATTCAATGGGTTACTCTGCGCAGTTGAAAAGACGTCAAGATACTGTTGATCATTCCGAGACTATATATAAATGGCGGAGGTCTGGATCTGTTTCATTTTCCCACTGAACAATATTTGTGTTCATGATATTGAATATACCAAAAATCACCTTTTTGCTTTCAGCATTGCAATTTACAGCCGTCCTAATTAGAGGTAAAATTTGCTATTACAATTGAAATGTATGAATATAGACAGAGGTTTAAATTATTAATTATCGACGGCGCTCATCGAATTTTCTCTAACCGGGGATTATCTAATGAATGATCGGGTAATCAAATTAACTGACAGGCAAAATTAAAACATCTTACAATTTTTTAATCGATTAATCTAATTTTTATTTTAAAAAGTTGTAGATCATCGCATTCCATCAAAGGTAAAATGAAACAGTTCTTAAGGTCTTTCTTACTCTCGCTTTTCTTCGCAATTCCAACAATGGCAATTATGTTTGCAATGAACTTTGTCATGCTCGACTACCTCGTTATGCCTGGACTGTCACTGATGAACTTGTTGATGTTTGCATTTGCAGTACCGGTGCAGTTTTATGCTGGAATGCCAATTTACCAAACAGCCTGGACAGCCATCAAACACCGCACAACTAACATGGATGTCCTGATAACTCTGGCAACCTGGGTATCATTCATATACTCTTGCATTATTGTGCTACTGGCAATGGCGCTGCAACTCACTGGTAGTCCAATGACCTTCTTCGAATCCTCGCCAATGTTGATGACGTTTGTATCCCTTGGGAGATGGCTGGAGTCTATTGCGAGAGGTATGCAAGTTTATTGAACTGTCAAACGCTTTTGTAAAATACGATAACGAGTAAGTTAAGAAGGATTCTTAGTCAGTGAGGTTTTAAACCAATTTTAAATAGCTACAACTCCACATAATTGGGTTTTCATAGGTTACCACGCCTTTTGACTGCTGTTCCATGCAATAGAGTCCCACAAAACCCCAATTTCTGGCATCGGTTTCGATTTTTTGAACATTTGAAATCCATTTTTGAAAATCCTTCTGATGCTTGCATGTGGCCATGTGACCAAACAGTTAAGAAGAGCTCAATTTAGGACCATGCTTTATTAGTTGCTCTCGAATGAGAAGCAATTATTGTAAACGTGTCTATTTTACGCAAAATTTTTGCTTGACCGTTTTTGCGCTTTTCTTCTAGAATAATCTTTGACTTCTCAAGTGACTTTTTCACGCACCGCTTTTTTGATTTTTTAATGCACTCACTCGAAATGAAGTTTGTTGTTCAAACTTTTTGATTTCAATTGCACTCACTTGAAATAAAGTTTGTTATTCAAAGATGTTAGAGATACGATGACAAGGCCATAATATCCGGGTGGTTAATGCCTCTGTGGAGGTGAAGGAATCGGACTCAGGAGGTTGGGGCTCGAACCCTATCTTCGTCTGATATTTTTGCACCCAAAGAAAAATTTACGACCCGCGTGTTATGCGAGAGCAATTTTCTCCGACGTTAGTCGTTTTATGTTTAATGGCCGCGAAGAGATAGTGAGGCTATCATCTTATTTTTTAATAGCCGCGAAGCGATAGCGGCTATTATTGGGGACCGTGTTTTTTTACGACTCGAGGAGTATTGGGATTCTACAGGTTTTTTTAGCAGAAAGCAAGTTTGTTCATGACTTGAATTTTTGACTTCTTTCTTTTCGAGCATTTACCTCCGTTTTTGATTGTTGACTTCTGTTTTCGAACATTGGATTTGTTTTGGATTTTAACAGTAGCTTAGTTTGTAATGTATAGCAATTGGTAACAGTCTGTAATTCAAGGTGAAGAGGTCAATTTGAGAAAATTTGATCCCATTTAAATACCTACCCCCCCCCCCCCCAAAAAAAAAAACTACCCCCCCCCCCTACGTACCTACCCCCACCCCCTCGTACCTACCTACCCCCACCCCACCCCCCCCCCCCACGTACCTACCTACCCCCCCGCAACGTACCTACCCCCACCCCACCTACCTATACACCCCCGGACACCACCTACCCCCCCCCCCCACCAGCACCTGAACTGAAAAAAAATTTTACGCGTTTTATGTTATATTGCTCTTCTATTTTTGTTATTTCTAGTGTTTTTTCGATATTCTGATTTTGTCCAAGTTAGGGTAGAGATTATTTTGCACGACGATTCGAGTCGTTTCCGGTATTCTACCGGCTATGTTTTTAATTCGTCGTCTCCATCGATGATTCTTGCCAGCATTTACTTTTTCAATTTCAGTGACGTCTACTGCTTTGCGGTTACTTTGTATGTGTGTGTGTGTGTGACGGCTTTTGTTGTGCTTTCAGGTTAATTGCGTGACCTACCTCACTAAGAAATTGACTTCTGAACTCATTTAATGAACTTCAAATTTTATGAATATTTACTTGTTAAAGTTCAATAGTGTGCATCTAAGTAGTGCCAAACGTTTACTCCCTAATACTTGAGTATCAGAGTCTTGACGTCTTGATAAATTTGTGAGCGTGACATCATATCTCACTCTGTTCTTTATTAGTTTTTAGGTCCATAGCCCGATTAGTTTTTTGATCTCAGACAAAAAATTGGCTTCTAACCGCTCGAATTTGAATTAATTTAACTTCACATCTGTAAGTGAAAGTCAAGGGAGTTCAACTAACACTAACAAAATTATCGCTTAAGAGTTGTATTTTTATTAGCCGCGAATCGATGGCTGAGGCAATTATTGGCCTTCTCTTGGTTTTTTATTTCGTCAAGATTTTAGTTACGACCATATGCCGTCACAATCACTTCCAATCTGCTTTTTTTTCATTCCTTCATGCAATTTCAACTGAATTGCATGCGTGACGTCATTTTTCCGCGTGATTAAATTTTTGGTCACACGTGACTTACCTCACTCTCAAAAATGTCCTTTCTTAAATTAACCTTTCTTTACTTTAATTTAAAGAGATAAGGTCAAGAAGTGTATATGACTCTAATTGAACGTTATTTAAGAGCAGCTAATAGAAGAAGCAGTAAGTTATACAGATTCTTAATCAAAATTTAACATCTCATTTCTTAATGAATAGAATTTTTTTGATCTGTCTTAAATCTTTTTGAGACTCCATATCTACAAAGCTATTGCGGCTACTTTCTGACAATTTGCAGCTATTTTTAATTGATTTAGAACTAATTTTTAAGACATTATTGTAAACCTTTTGGTCTTTTTTGCAAATTTGTAGCTTGACCGTTTTTGCGCTTTTGTTTTGAAACAATCTTTGACTTCTAAAGTGAATTTTTCACTTTAGTTCTTCCTTTTTGAGTCATCTAAGTTGCTCTCGGTCTGAAATCAAGATTACTTTTGAAAACGACAATGAGCGTAAGGAAAATAAAATTATAACTAAGTTGTTACGGTGCTAGACTGCTAAGTTGGAGGCTAGGATTGGAACCTCCAGAGGGGTCGTTTTTTGCAGCCATGAAACATTAAGAAGCTACACGCCCTCTAAATTAAATTGCTCTCCTCTTTCGTTCGAGAGCGAATCTTCCGACGTTAGTCGGTTTGTTTGTTTCATGGAAAATAAAGAATGTTTGCCAAATATTTTGTCGCAGAAAAAAAACTGTTTTCAGTTGTCAATTCTTGCTTTTTCTATTCTTTTGCTTGCGTTATTTTTGTTGTTGTAGCGAGGAGTTACATCAACAGATAAAATCAAAATTTGATTGCTTGACAGTTTTGGTTGCTTGTAACGTTAGACTTGATAACCGCCGCCAGCCTCTCAAACGGCTATTATTTAGGCGCTTTCCTTTTTTTAATTTGCTTTACCTTTTGATCACGTTTTTCGTTTTATATAAGTCGCGATTTTCACGTTCGACTTCTGTTTTAAATCACTCACTCTTTCAGCTGAATGGATTAAAAGTACCTTCACGCATTGATTTACGCAATGTAGTGAATACGTTCAAGGCCAAAAGAGCAAAATTAAAAGATCAAAAGAAACAGCATAAGAATATAAAGCCCGGTCATTAAGAAATGGTGGATTAGGTTATCAAAGTTCATTAAAGCGATTACTAGCTGACATTTTTATTATGCCAAATAGCTTTCAGTTTAGAAGCTGAATGAAATGCAATTTTTTATTCTTACCTAATATGCAGAATTTGCATACCCAATAAAAAATGACACTTAGAAAAATTTTTATCTTATCTTTTTCTATTTCAATCCCAATGTGCGTCAAGCGGTTCAATTGCGGCTATTTTCTGACAATTTGCAGCCTTTGTTTTGGTTGCTCGACAGTTATTAAGAGTCTAGTGATTAATAGGTGATTAATGTGATAATCGGTCAAGACAGCACAAATGAACATCAGAAATATAAAACCGTGAAAAAGATACAATCTCGTAGTATGAAAAACAAAAAACATTTCTTAATTGATGAAACAACAGTGAAGACTACCTTCTAATTCATTTGAAAGAGATTTGGCAAATCTCAAAAAACGATAATTTTGAAACAAAAAGTCATAATAGCTATGAGCTTTCAACTAAAAATTGTAATAAGTTTACAACAAATACGGGCAGAGCTCAATATGTTGCAAAATTTTGTCTTGCTTGTCCATTCAAACAGAAACTTGTTCCAGATGATACCGAAATAACTAATTTGAGAAAGTCAATATACGAAAAATAAATGATGATTTTCGGATACTTATCGAGTTATATTAGTGAAAACCGGTGGGGTATGAACTGAAAGCAATAGATAGTTTCTTTAATTGCACTTTGGATGGCGAATTAGACCTTGGATTAATAAGATGGTCAGAAGACTACAAATGCTGGTAATTGATTACATATTTACCAAAACTTTTTGTCGGAGACGTAAAATCAATGATCTTTACTCAGAAAACAATATTTGTTCATTTGAACATAAATGGGCTTCTCAATAATCGAATCTCTTTTTGAAAACAGACTCGTCTGTTATAGCGATGAAAATGCATTTTTTAAAAGTTGCACACCGACTCAATTTAGAATCCGAATCCTTTTTCAGTGCAAAAATCAACGCTTAGACCAAATTTGGCCATGCTATTGATGCTCGGCTATTTGAAAAAGGGTTTTTATATTAGTCAGGGTTTTATTAGAGTTTTTGACAAACGAAAATCGGTATATCAAAAATGATTGATTCATTTTTTATTAAATGTTGATTTAAATTGGCCAAATTCCGCTAAAGTGTTAGTTCCAGAGTACTTTCTTAGTAACCCAAGATAAAATAGCCTTCAGGTGAGTAAACATATATAATGTCAGCAGTTTTTAGGTCTATACTACCGGTCAATTTGGACAAAGAGGCTAAATAATCATATTTGGTGCCATTTTTAGAAATAAAAAATGCTGAGTTTTTAGCCAAAAGAGTTAGTTCAAACAAATCAGCAACTCTATTTTATCTTTAAACGTAAAACCACTGATAATATAGTTATTAATTTAATTAATAGCCGCCATCAGCCTCTCAAACGGCTATTATTTAGGCGCTTTCCTTTTTTTAAAATTCGCATTACCTTTTGATCACAAGTTTTACATAAGTCACGATTTTCACGTTTGACTTCTGTTTTAGCTCACTCACTGTTTCAACTGAATGGATTCTAAATTCTTTCACGCATCGAATTACGCAATGTAGTGAATACGGTCATTGTCCACAGAGCAAAATCAAAATCAAAAGAGACGGGATAAACCGATATAGCCTGGTCATTAAGTCATAGTGCATTAGTTTATCAAAGTTCATTAAAGCTATTGCAGCCGATATTATCATTAAGCCTAATTCTCTTCACTTTAGAAGCTTAGGTAAGTATAGGTTTAGAATCTAACTGAAACTGTACACTGAATTGGAACTGTCGTATAGAATAACTCAAAATAGCAAAAGAGCAAGTTCGAAGCTTGAATTATCAACTCTTTCTTGTTTCGCTTAGGCAGAACTGCAGTTCAGCTTTCACGCTCTACGTGAATTAGACTAAGTACCAGTTGGCACTTGTGATAACAATGTGTAACAAAGCTGTCACTCAAGTTTACAATATGGTTGTCACCTATTGGTGAAACTCAACATTAATATAGCAACAAAAGGAATATGAGTTCATTCCATCAGGAATATAAATATATGTAATATAGTTTATCAGTGTTTATATTATTAGTTGCGATACTTGGTTATCAGCTCTGTGGGTGGATCCGCCACCACACTTCCCCTCGATGGTTTGATTTTTGATTTTAATCAAAAATCTTGTTTAGGGCTTCTATGTCCGCTGTGTTGAGCGACGATATTGAGTTTGTTCCTGAATACTCGTCCTCTTCTTCCTCCGTATGGATGTTTTCTCGTTCAGTGTTCGTATCTTGGCGTTCCTCTGGTGGGTCTACTAGTCCTTTGTTTGGTTGGACTGGTGGGTTTATTTTGTCTTTTTGTAGCGTTGATGTAGTGTTGATGCTTATGCTTAAACCAGTTGGCTGCGTTGTATGTTTGTCGATGTTTTGTTGTTGCGTGGCTTCGCTGTTACCAATGTGTTGTGGTGGTTGTTTGTTGTCGATCGGTTGTTGTGCTTTTGTGTAATTTTGGAAACTTAGGATTTTGTCAATTTCCCTCTGTTCTTTTTTCTTTTTCTGTTTTAATTCCCATGTGCGTCTAGCGCGTCAACGGCGGCTATTTTCCGGCAATCTGCCGGCTATGTTCAAAAAATTTTTAAGCGAAATTCATCAAAATTTCAGCAAAATTTACGAAACATGCGAACAAAACAACGGAATTTAGGCTAATTTATTTATTATATATCTAATGATATATGGTGTTAGTGCTAATACATTCCACCTTAAGAGCTATTTAGCAGTATAAATTTCATTATATACTGCTAAATCAAAATCTAATAATTCTTTTAAGAAACATTTTTTTCCGTTTCTATTTAGAGTTCATAAGAAGCAATGGCAGTAAATTTTTTTTTGTAATCGGAAGGCTATTTTTTTGCAAAGAGGTGTCTATTTTTTTATTCGTTATTAACATGAGTACTAAATCTTGAGTTCACGTGCTGCGAAAACCACTTAACCGAATCTTAAATTATCAGCTAATTGTTCTTGCAAGCTGCTCTATAAGGCCTTTCTTTTACATTCGTGACTCATTAGCATACGAATGAAATGCTTATTACCAGGGAAGACCTCAGATGCCCTCTCCAAGTTGATATCCCTGCAGCCAGTGGAAGCAATTGTGATCATGCAGAAGGGGTCAGGTAGTGGTATTGGAGGAAGTAATATGATTAGCAACTCTACTGGAGCTGAAGTGGCCATGGATGTAGAACTGGTGGAGAAAAATGACATACTCAAGGTTGTGCCAGGTTAGTTTGTGACCCTGAGAAAATCTTGCATTCGTCGAAAACCTTTTTCCAAGTGACTTGAGTCACTTAGCCTTGCTTGAAATACGAACTGGGCAAGTTCTAACATGTGAATATGTATGAGAATATCTGGCATTTTAAAGCTTGCACATGTGTTTCATTGCATAGAAGTTAATTTTAATTTAGCTCTGATAGTTGTCATTAGTCGTTGCAGTGCTAAATGGAATAACAGAAGGGTTCCCATTGAGCTGCGTAAGTGGATCTACAGCTGGGAAACTTATAAGAAAGCTTGTAATAAATTTATATTTCCTTATTCTCAGAAACGTTTATGCTGTGGATTTGGCGTATCTTGATAGAGACAGAATTCTACCCGCTTCGAATTTGTTGCGTTAACATGGATTTATTTCAATGGATCTTTATGTTTACCTTTGTATAATTGGCCATCAAGTTCTCTATTCTGAACAAACAATTCAAGTTTTGCATTCTTTTTCTTGTGACCTTTGTTAATTGACGTTAGCCACTTAGAGGTTTTGAATATGTATACCAATCTATAATATCATTCGAAAGTAATCTGCTTCAAAAGGAAGAATTGACAAACAACATTTGAACAAATGGAAACCTATCTATGACGTCACACAACTGTTTTTAACGTTTAGGTGCTAAAGTACCGGTGGATGGAGTGGTGATTGAGGGCACCTCAGCAGTGGACGAGTCAATGGTCACTGGAGAAGCGATGCCAGTTACTAAGAAGGTAAACAGTCGGGTGATTGGATCCACTGTGAACCAGCACGGCTGTTTCTTCATGAGGGCCACGCACGTGGGATCAGAGACCACCCTCAACCAGATTGTGAAGTTGATGGAAGATGCACAGACCTCGAAGGCACCCATTCAGAGAAGAGCTGATGTCTTAGCAGGGTAACAGCTTACAACTCTTAGAATCTAATTTTCCTGTTCATGACATATTTTTGCCTGGTTCAGTTTTCAAATGTCTGCAACTGAAATTTAGTTGCAGATAAATGAATAAAAACAATTCTGTATAATTGCAAACAATGAGTTTGGGTGGTCAATAATTGTGATTTCCGATTTTCAGGTTCTTTGTGCCTGCAGTTGTAATAATGTCGTGTTCAACTTTGGCATTCTGGCTCATCTATGGTTTCTACAGTGACTTCCACTCCTCCATGAAACATGTAATCCCAACTGATGGGCACGATGGTGAGTGGAAAGAATGGTCACTATCCACTACAACACCCCTCCTTGCTTTTAAAATCTTTAATTTCGGAGTCAACTACTAAAGACCATAGATTTAATAAGATTTTTATTATAGCTGCGAAGCTGTAAGCTGAGCGTAGCTATATTGCGGTGCTCTTGGTTTTTTTACGACTCGAAGAGGAGTATTGGTTTTCTCTCGGTTTTTTTTTTACAGGAAGTAGATTTGTTCACGCGGCATTTTGACCTAAAAGCGAAAGTGAGAAAAGCTGTCTTGTTGAACAGATTTTCGCTAAGCGAGAGAAGTTTTTTGATCATGCGCTGCGTTTAGTGAATGACTTTTTGACTTTGAAAAGTAGTTTTTGACTGAATTGCACATATAGATGACCGTTTTTAGCCGTTTTTTCGTCTAAGTGGCCCAATTTTTTTTGCTTTTAATTTGGTTTCTTGTGGAAATAAATTTTATTCGATACTATATTGAAATGTCAACCTCGGAAATGGATACCACTGTGTTTTGCAGAGCCTGAAAATGCGTTTCAAGTTGAAAATTGGCACATAATTCTTGATTTTTTAGTTAATTTTTGGCTTTTTTTATATTAATTTATTCTTTTTTAGATCTTTTAACCGTCTTTTTGTCAAAAATCAGTTAATATGGCAACTGTTCTTTGATAATTCCTATACTCAACGCCTCTTGCTACCTCGATATAATTTTGTTTCATAAAATTGTACATATGCTAATCCGATTTTGGTAGTTTTTTTCCGATTTTCGTCAGTTTTTCGTTGGTCTTTTAGTTGTAATTGCTAGAAATAGTTTTTTTGTGCAACGTGAGGGACTTTAATTTCGTTTCAATAAAAAATCAATCCTTTTTCGTCGTTAAGTTTTGAAGAAACGGTTAAAACTTTTTCATAAATGCAGTCTTAACTTAAAAGTTCTTTGACCATTTTTTTGCAAAATGTTTCAATGTGTCGTGTTTATGAATTCTGCTTTTTCCTATTTTTGTTCTCTTCAGGGGGATAGATCTTTGTATCGGATGACTAGTTATCTTTTCTATGTCTCGAATGCTGAACAATGAAATGTATTCGTTTTTCTTGAATTTTTTAAATTGATTTTTAACTTTCAATCAAAAATCAAGAATGTCTTTATGTTACGGTGTTCCTTACATTGTGCCCATATTTACATTCTAGTTAGTATTGTTCTAGTTATGTCCTGGCACCTGCATTTTTTTTTTGGTATATTGATTTTTTGATTTGTAAAAAATGAATGATTTCAGCTTTTTTTTAGATTTTCGTCATTTCTTTGGTTTGCAATTAGTTTCATTCAACATAAGGCAGTACTGAGAGTTTGATAGCAAGCTTTATCCAAAACCTCCACTTATGACTAAGTACTACAGTTTTCCTCCGGCCTCGGTAATATTGAAAACGATTTTTTGCCTTAGAATATTCTGCTGCTTATGTCTTTTCTAAGATCAATTTTATTTTTGATTTAGTATGAAATCATGTTGTCTAGCTTATGTACAAGAAAACAGATGTGTGTTGTTTTTTGTCTTAATCGCAGTGATTAGAAGTGTAATTATAGGTGTTTTCTGATTCTTAAATTTGAGCTTTCCATTTTCTAAAGAATCAACTTAGTTTCTAAGATTATTATCTGCCGTTTGCTTTCGCAATTTTTTTCAGGTTAGAATCATGAATTATTTGAGGGCTATTGATAACCTTGTCAGCTGTTTCAGAATATCAGGTTTTTGACCATCTTAATTATCTTTGATTTTTTAACGTTACCAAACGTTTTCAATAATATAAAATTTTGCTGCATTTTGTTTCTCTTGTTGACAGTGGTTTAGGTTTCACCAATTTTTAGAGCAGACCTGGAGAGGTAGTGAGTTAACGGTTTAATACAAAAGGTAGTGGCTTCCGTTGCAATTACGGTTTTGTTTGTGAAGTTCTGAGGCTTCGAGTCGCTTCCGAAATTCTTCCGGCTATGTTTTTTGTTTCGTCGTCTGACGCTTCATTTTCGTTTTACATTTGTTCTAGAACATTCTGTCTCGTCACTGCTTAAATGGCTTTTTCGCGCTTGATTTCACGCTTTCTGCGTGACCTAAATTGCGGTTATTCAGAAACAGAATCTGTTCCTAAAACAAAGTTGATTGTAGGAAAACAGATTTAATGGTCCGACAGCCGAGTGGTTAAGGCGACTGGCTGATAATCCGGAGATCGCCGGTTCGAGACGCGACAGGAAAAATTTTTTTGCACCCAAAAACAACCTCCTTTGAAATAAACTTGTAAGTTTTATAGGCGACGGCGATAACTATTATCAACTCACTTCTGTATCTTTTTCCATCTGTATTTTACGGCACGCAAGTCTATTTCGCAGCTATTCCGGCAATCTGCCGGCTATGTTTACAAATTTAGCCACATTATTCGCAATAGTTAAATTTTTACACTTCATTTAAGTGACCCTAAAAATAAGGCAGGGCTTAAAATTTGATTATGACCCACACTATGCCCTCAAAAATAGCGATCACTATTAGAGTTCGTTTGATCAGATTTTCTCGATTACCATAGTGTACAAAGTTATCCTTTACTGTTCAGGTATGAGTATGGAGGGTGGAATGGGCCTGGACAGTGGCAGTAACAGTAAGGAGCAGAAGGTGTTTGGGGAGAGTGAGCACGTGATTGAGTTTGCATTCCGCTGTGCCATCTCAGTCCTCTCCATTGCATGTCCATGTGCACTCGGATTGGCCACACCCACTGCTGTCATGGTAAAACAATTTTCACCAATCCACTACTTGATAAAGTCATTCTCTATCTGTTGGTTTTGCATCTAGCCATCTTAGGTTAGACGTCTTGCCACACGCACGTGAAAAGTGTATAGGTCAATCCTCTGAACGAAATTGAAGAGCAGAGTAATTTTTGGTTAATACGAGAAAAGTAGGTCTAAAAAACGTTTGCATAGCGTGAGAGGAATTTTTATTCATTAAGTTTTTTAAAGTCAATGCGCAATAGGTCATCAAGCTTCATCGGACAATTTTCAATTCCGTGTTGTATTGAACTTATACTTATAGACTTCAGTTTAGAAATAGCCTTCAGGATAATTAATTGCTCTCGAACGAATTTGGAAGCGATTATTGTAAACGTTTGTTTTTTTGATAGCCGCCGTCAGCCTCTCAAGCGGCTGTTTTTTAGGCGGGGCGCTGTCTTTTTTTAAGATCTGTTCACACATTTTCATGATTTTTGAAGTCAAATTGGAGTAGTGATTTGGTCACGCCGAAACAGGAAGTGGAGCGAAAAAGCGAGTGGTTTTCGACGTGAATCTTTTTCGCTCTAATTTTAAAGTAGAGTGAGAAAACGGTGTTTGAAAAAAAATTCGGTTTCTCGGTAGTTGTTATTTGTTCACATGCGGCAATTTCACTCTGATTTTTACTGTTTTTCGATTTTTTGGACCGGATTTTTTTCTAAATGGTTTTCCCAATCCATTCACAGCTCATTAAGTCAATAAGTCATTGTGATTTAGGTTATCAAAGTTCAATAGAGTGTTTGCTAGCGGTTATCGGTATTAAGCTTATTAGTTTTCAGTTTAGAAGCTGAATTAAGTATAGTTCTGGAATCGAACCGAAACTGTACGCCAAATTAGAACACTTTTTGACACTGAAAAAAAATCAGTCAGTTTGTCTCTTCTTTTTTTTCTGTTTCAATAATGATGTGCATCAAGCATGTCAACGGCGATTATTTTCCGAAAATCTGCCGGCTGTGTTTATGAATGTAAGCGGAGTATTGGTCTAACACATTTTTTTTAGCTGAAGCAAGTTGGTTCATGATTTCTAGCCGCCGTCAGCTTCTCAACGTCTATTATTTAGGCGCTCTCCTTTTTTAAAAAATCGCTTTAACCGTTTGATCACGTTTTTCGTTTTACATAAGTCGTTTGACTTCTGACTTATTTCACTCACTGTTTCAACTGAATGGATTTTAAATTCCTTCACGTATTGAAATACGTAATGTGGTGAATTTGCGCAAAGTCAAAAGAGCGAAATCAAAAGAAACGGGATAAACATTTAAAGTCATAATGCATTAGGTTGTCAAAGTTCATTAAAGCGATTGCCAGCTGGCATTTTTGTTATGCTTAATAGCCTTCAGTTTACCTACACCCTACCTACAACCCCCAGCAACCTACCCCTTCCCGCTTCACCTACCCTCTAGAACTATCTAACCCCCAACCAACCCCTCCCCACACGCACGCATGCCCGTACGCACACATTCGCGACTATAATTTGGTAGTTTCTATCTATATAATGCTTTTTAATTGCTCTCCAATGAGAAACAGTTTTTGTAAATATGTGTGTCGTATTTTAATCGTTTGTAAACGTATGCAATTTTTATTTGCTTGAAAGATTTTGCGCTTCTAGAATAATCTTTGACTTCTCAAGTGAATTTTTCACTAACTTCTTGATATTTGAGTGATTTCATTTGCTCTCACTCCTGCAATGATGTTTGTTGTTCAAAGAAAACCGATTGTTTGAAAGACGAGGACAAGGCACTAAGAGCCGAGTGCCTAATGCCTCTGTCGAGGCTACGGAATCGGACTCGGGAGGTCGGGGTTTGAAACCGAATTTCGTGTGTTCTTTTTTGCATCCATAAATAAAAATTTATCTAGGCTACAATTACGTAATTTAGTGAGTACGATCAATATCAAAAGAGGAAAATCAAAAGAAACGGGATAAACCGATAAAGCCCGGTCATTAAGTCATAGTGCTTTAGGTTGTCAACGTTCCTTAGAACGATTGCTAGCTGACTTTAATATTAAGCTCAATAGCTGTCAGTTAAAATAGTTTTCAGTCGATAATTTTAGCGTCTAACAAGCTGCTCGCCGAATTAGATCACTTTTTGAAATTTAGGGGGTAAAATTCTGCTAGTTTCCATCTTTTTCTATTTTAATCCCGATAACGTTAATGGTGGTCATTTTCAGGAAATTTTCGGGCTATGTTTATTTTCTTAATAGCCGCGTCAGCATTTCCAGGCGGCTATTTCTGCGCTCCTGATTTTTTTAAACTTCGTCTAACAGATTTCTGTTTCGTCTTACCCTGACTTCTGGGAATTGACTTTTTCAATGACTTCAGTGACTTCTGCTTTGCAGTTAAAATTTGTGTTCGTGACGTCATTTCTGCTTTTAGGTCAATTTCGTGACTTACCTCACGCAAAAAAGTTTTCTGAACTCACTTACGGAACTTAAAATTTTATGAACATTTACTAATTAAAGGTCAATAGTGTACATCTGAGTAGTGCCAAACTTATATGCCCTAATTCCTGAGTAATAGAGTCTTGAGTTTTAATATCGAATATTAGTTCTGAAAAAGCTCCATTAGGGCTTTTTCCTTGCAGAGCAATTTGTCTCTAAAAATGACGGTCCGAATCTAACCCAAAAAGTCTAGTGGTCTATTGGAAAGCTGGTGGTTGATCTGTCAATCTTATTCTTTAGTTGTTTCAATTCGTGGTAGGCCACGAGCGTCTATCGCGGCTATTTTCCGGCAATCAGCCGGCTATGTTCATTTCTTTTTCGATAGGTAGGGTTAGGTAAGTTTTCATTTGACGACTCTTTGAGTTGTTTCCAGTAGTCTGTTGGCTGCTTTATGCAAAATTTTTGCTCCGCCGTTTTGACTTTTCGGGTGATTTTTACCCCTATCTAAATTTCTTTTCCTCGTTCACATTTTCATGCAGCTGAGCTTAATTGTCGGAAATTATAATATTACTAAAAGTCGAATAAAAAGTGCGCCAAAATTGGTGCCATTTATTCAATTTAGTCTTAATGGTGGTATATAGTAACCTCTAATAACGTCATTTGAAGCCCCCTAGCGAACTTTGCGCTCATCAGGCTACGCCCCCGACTGAATCAGGCTGATATTGATAGGAGCTCCCACTGGTCGTTGGAGAGCATTTCTGCAGACAGAGCAAGTTTTATTTTTTTTACTAGACTTTGCTCTGAGGTCTTCTTGTCTTCGCACCTTTTCAATCCCAATTGAAATCAATTGGGTCAATCTCGGGTATTTTTTCGACAATAGGGGCAATAATAATTTATTTTGTTGATTTCCTTTTCTGTATCCGTTTTATCTTAGTCTGTCTGATTCCATATGGGACTGATTTGCTCACATATCTGTGTTCATGGTTTTGGTACTAGCGGATTCCAGTTTTTGTTTTTGTGACAAGTTCAGTATGAGAAGACAGAAGATTTTATTACATTTCGCAGTTCATTTCGCATTTATAAGAGAACAGGTATTGATTTATCGTTTCTTTGTTTTACTTTTTCGTTGATTTTGAATCAAGTCGATTCTCTTGTCCCAGGTTTGTACTAAGTACTAATGATATGTTTTTGAAGCCGATCGGAATTCTTGTGTGTGGTTATTTCTGTCAGACTGAGCCATCAAAAATTGAGCGGAAGTTTTGGAGAAATTTTTGATTACTTGCGGCAGTTAATCGGTCAATTTGTGAAACAGGATTTAGAAGTCTGTCACAGCTGACAAAACTTCGATTATCTTTTGTCGTTTAAACAAAATCGAAGTACAGAGACAAAACAGAATGGCGATATTGTTCATGCTGCTTTTTAAAACATAGCGAGAAAAGTAAATGTGAAAAATTTACTCTGGGCTAGCGAACATTTTTGATTTCGTGCGACATTTTCAAAGTAGTTTTTAATTGCTCTCGAAAGAAATTTGAAGCAATTACTATAAATGTGTTGTTTTTTAATTCAAAATTTTTGCCTGACCGTTTTTTATGCTTTTGTTGTGGAACATTCTTTGACCTCTTGAGTGACTTTTTCACTCATCAGTTCTTCCTTCTTGAGTTATCTAAGTTGCTCTCGTTCTGAAATCAACTTAGTTGCTAAAAGCGATCATGAGCGAATGCAAATTGAAGCAATTGTAGCTGAGTGGTTAAGATGTCAGACTGCTAGCTTGGAGGTGTTTCAAACCCCTGTGGCGTCGTCTTTTTTGACTAGTATTTGTGTTTTAGGAACAGTTCTAACCATTCCAAGCATATTAGACTCGCAGATGCTATTTTGGCTATTTTGACATTTTAGCAATTGTTGTAGTTGTTTTCTTGAGTTTATACTGTCTACAGGCAGTTTTTCGGATTCAATTGAAATTTTTGGAAGTTTTGGTGGCCTGTTGAATAGCTTGCTATTTTTTTTAAGCTGTTTTGAAAAAAATTATTAAATTTAATCAATTTTGATCTATTTTTGTCTATTTTTTGCATTCAGAATAGTCTTTTGCGTTCAATTAGTTTTTTGATATTTTAATATCATTTTAAAGAGCGGAAGCTTAGAAGTTTGATAGGCCAATCTCAAAAGGCCTAAGGAATTAATCAATTTTGCACAGGTTTGTGTTTTTATATTTGTTGAATGTTTAATGTTAAGTGGCGAGCATTCAAGAAGTTGAACAAAAACAGTACAAGAAAAAAAATTTAGAAATCAAGTTTTGAGCATTTGTAGAGAAAACTGTTAATAAAAATTTTAAAAAATTTTGCTCTCGATGGTTTGAAGCAATTATTGTAAACGTGTTTATTTTTATGCGAAATTTTCTTGTTTGAAGGCTTTTGAAATTTTGTTGTAGAAAATTGGCTGCTTTTCATTGACTTTTTAACGCTTTACATCTCAATGTTTGTGCGATCTCAATTGCACCGCTGTCGTTCTATAGCAGTTTATTCGGTGTTAGTCAGCTTATTTTTAATACTTGTTGCTTTCTTGCTTTCTCGTCTGCTCGATATGTATCATTTTTTTTGTACCAATTCGCCAGTGTATTGTTGAACGAAAATAGACTGTATCACTTGGTTTTTCGTATAAAAAATGTGTATTTGCAACTTGTTAACATTTTTTTAAGATAATGCTATAAAATTTGATGTGTTTTTTTGATCGAAATGTTGTCTCGTGTTTCATTTCAAATTGAATAGTGTAAGAAAATCAAGGGTATACTCGATTTAGCGAGTGGTTCCTTGGATTCTGGTTCAAGTTTTAAGCGCTTGGGTTCAGAAGTCATCCAGCTATGTTTTTAATAAGTTGGGATCACATATTTTTATCATTATAATCTCCAAGCTTGTATTTGTAGTCGTTTATATGAATATAAAAGGCTAAAAGAATGCTGAAGTTGCTGGGAAGGCCAAAATATAAGGTGGATAGTGAAGAAACAGATAAATCCATTAAGCCAAGTTTTAGATGCCCGATATGTGAATCTTTTTATTTTCAGTTAGTCTTAGTTACCAGGTCTAATTCTTATTGATGGAGATACTAATACATTTAACCTCATTATGAAACAGGAGTGTGCCTAAATGTTGAGTCCAATCGAAATAGAGCGCACGTTTAAATTTTCAGACTTGAAACAAATTTCTGTTCTCTTTTCAATCCCAATCGGGATCATTGGAATCAACAGCAGCTTCTTTCTGGCAATCTGTTTTTTTTTTAGTTTTTCTAGTTCTGTTTCTAATTTGATGATCGGACTTTCAGTTCAAAACTAGCCTTGTGTTTTTTAAAATTAATATTTCTTTTTGTCTTTATTTGGTCTAGTGCTAAGAAATCTAATGGCAATCGTTTGTGAATGCTATCAATCAGCAGCTGAATTAATGTACGTGACATCATTTGTTACTCCTAATATGAGTAGTTTGATAACGTTTTCCACTTGATTTAGTCACTTGAAATACTAAATTTGAGTAATGAAAACAATTGAAATTCGGTGAAGGTTTGACATAGACTATCATTTTGCAAGCAGGACTCTTGAAAGGCCTGATAATTTTAATATTGGTTTGAAAGTACGGATAAATGGAAAATCACATTTTTTCCGTAGCACGTGTCTTGATTTTTTCTCCCAGTGGTTGAATTAACTAGGGTACTCGCCGGACCGATTTTTCACCTCACCCTTTTAAATTTCTTCCTCAAAAAGAAGGATAATTAGGTAAAGCCCGGAGGGCATTAAGTGGCTGAGCAGCTCTCTTAAAGCCTGAAACCTTACTAGTTTCTAAGTATGCGATTCACCAAAACTGTTTTGAGGAGGTTCTTAAAGTTTTGACCAACCCCCCCCCCCCCCCCACCCTAACCCTAACCCTCTCTCAACAATCCCCCGTCCACCCTCCTTCAACCGGTGGTTCGGATTTGAACCTCCCTTCTCGTCCAGACCTTCCAACATTACCCCCATTGCTTGACTCCCGCGCACTCCGCTCACCACCCCCCCCCCCTCACTCACACACACACAACACCCCTTCCATCTACGTAGCCTCCTTCCCACCTACCGGCCTCCGGCGAACTACGCACCTACCTATTCGCCGCCAACCACACTTAAATTATGTCTGCATTTTTGTAAACCACGTTCTATATTTTCGATTGATGTAATATGCACTAATATATTCTGTTATCCCTCTCCGATATTTTTCTTTTAGTTAAGGCTAGTTTAAAGGATATATTGCAAGTCATTCCGGTATTCTACCAGCTATGTTTTTAATGCGGTTTCGTACCATTTTTTGTCCGAGCGTTTTTTCGTCTGACCATTTGACTTTTTGTCCTCAGAAAGGGGATAAACAGGTAAAGCATTAAGTTCTCCTAGAGCTTTGCGGCTCACTAGTCTCTATGTATGCGATTCACCGAAACTGTTTAAGAGATATTAATTTACACACTCCCCCTTAACACTCACCACCAAGAGAAAGAGGTTGTGAAAATCAATTGAAGAATGTGTTGTATGTATAGGTTGGGACGGGAGTGGGTGCCCTGAATGGGATCCTGATCAAGGGAGGAGAACCACTGGAGACAATGAAGAATCTGAAAAGAATATGTTTCGACAAGACTGGTACCCTCACCCTCGGAACACCAAAGGTTCGTACTACATGACAATAGCACTACCATGAGAGAAAAATGGGATCTTTTCCTTTTGTGCCCCAGTACGTTATGAACCCCCCAGTTGGAGCACCTGACATTACATAGTAAATCACTATGTAAAAATATGGCACGTGCGTCTGGGGGATTGCAAATAATATGCACACACTAAGCTGGGGGGGGGGGGGGGTTTACAAACGGAAAAGCTCCGAAAGATGTTAACAGCAGTATTGCTTTTCAAGGACGTTCATAAAATTGTGTGGAAGGTTTCTGCTCTGTTTTCAATATAGACCAATACATGCAAATAAAAATCTTTCCTGGCAACTTTGATGGTGTGAAACCATTGATAGAAAAAGAGTGACATTACAAGCATTCGCGCTCATAATTTATCGAAACAAATGTTGACCTAAATTTTCTTCAGAAAGTCTACAACACTAGTTTTTTATAGTGAAATTGAGCGTCAATCGAATCACCAAAAAACATTTCAATTGACTTTGTATATACGCTAATAATTTTATCTTCTGCCGATCCGTAACATGAACTGCTTTGTGTTAGAATATCGATCAAACTATAGTCTTAAACTTAGTGAGAATTAGAAAGAAAGTTTGACTTACCAGATTAGAAAGACAAGCAATATGACTTCGATCAAAGAAATTATATAAATGAATCGTCAAGAAATGGTGCTGAGAATCAATATTCGGTTCAAATTGGTGAATCTAGATAACTATTATTAGAGTTAGATTAAGTGATGTAAAATCTTCCCAGCATGTATTAAATGATGGTGATATCTCCGGAAGTGTGAATGAATTCTTAGAAAAGTGCAAATGCATTCCATTTATGGTTCCCTTTGCGACTGATTTGCAGAAGCAAACCATATTGGGTAACCTTTGCGACCCCCACTATAAATCAAGGTGCTAAGATTAGTTTTGTATCTTGACTTTTTCACACTGATAATGGGTATATATACAGCTGATTTTTGAGTCCTTTTTCATCCCCAAATTCAAATCACCATCTTGATCTAATAATCAGATCTCTCCTGTAAATCTCTAAATTCTACTGTAAAATATCATTTTGTTATTCTCTCATTTTTGAGAAATTAATTCTTTTACTTAGTTATAAACGCTTTTTATTCCGCTTGCGAAAGTCCATAACCCAACAGGTTATGGACCCAGCAATTTTCTAAGTCATAAAATTGATTTCCAAAACAAAACCAATTTGTTGTTGACAGTCATAATCCTTTTCTGCTTAGTATCTTTTCTTGTTTTGCCTGCTCAATTGTTTTGCCTGCTCAAACTTCAATGGATCAACAGACAGTGAAGCTGCTGACCTACACAGGAAAGGCACAGGACTTTCCAATCTGGAGCACAAGATTTGTGGCGATGATGCAGACGAAGGGACTTTACAAATCACTACTGGGGACAGAGGAGCAACCCAATGAGCCTGCGCCACTGGCCAATGGGGCAACCAATGATGAGAAGAAGAACCACAAGGTGCTGAAGGATGCATATGAGAAGGAAGTTGCAGACATCAAGGAGAAACGGAACAATGTGTGGTGCCATCTGGCACTGACTCTAGATGCAACAACCCTCATGCTGATGAGACATGACTGTGTGGGAGATGATGGCATTGGAGATGGAGCAAAGGCTTGGAAGCTTTTGCAAGAGAGATTTCAGAGTGGAGACGCCGACAGTGGTGACTTTAGTGTCACAGCTTGCTCGACTGCAGCTCGAGGATTCTGAGGATTTGGACAGCTTCTTCATCAGAGGACAGGAGTTGCTCACAAGGCTACAAGAAGCAGGGGAAGCAGTCTCAGAGACCCTCTTCAACGCCTTGGTCCTCAATGGTCTGCCAATGAGGTATGAAAGTTTTGTTATACAGGAAAGCTTCAACCCGGCAACGAACTTCACAGAGTTGAGGAAAAGGCTGCAGAACTTTCATGAGAGCACGGTGCAGAGACAGAAGGGACAAAGTGGTTCAGTGGCACTGGCAGTGAAGCGTGACTTCAAGAAGGGACCCAAGAAAGGAAACTGCTTTGTGTGTGGGATCCCTGGACACTTTGCCAAGGACTGCAGGAAGAAGGAGACAGCACAATGCAGCAAGTGTGTTGAGAAGGGTCACCTAGACAGGGCATGCAAGAGACAAAGAGATGGAGGCAAACATGAGTCAGTGGCAATGGGACCAACATTGGCTACACCGGACGAGGAATGCTGGGCAGCTCTTACCCAGTGGAAGACAGCAGGCATGCTAGTGGACAGTGGTTGTACAGATCACATAGTGACGAACATCGATGCGTTTCTGGACTTTGTGCCCATTCAATCAGTGGTCAGAAATCCCAACGGAGAGGCTTCCAGAGTGGTGGGCAGAGGCTGTGTGAGGATCAGCATACCCTCAAACAAAGGGGAATTCCAATGCGAACTCAAAAATGTTCTGTGTGTGCCGGACTATTCTTCAAACCTCCTATCAGTCTCAAGATGCACGGAGTGGGGACATAGCTTCACTTTCGAGAGAGGAAACAGCTGCATGAAACTCCAGAAGGGAACTCGGGTAAAACTAACACAAGAAAATAATTTGTTTTACTTACCCTGCAGCGTTCTAGAATTCAAGATGAGTTCCAACAGCGTGAAACTTGACAGTGCAAGGAAGTGGCACAGACGATTGGGTCATTTGAATCAAGCGGATGTGGTCAGGAATGCACCAGAGACAGTGGGGGAACTCGATGATGTATGCAATGTGTGTGCATTGGCCAAGATCACAAAGACTCCAGTACCAAGAGTGGCAGAGACCCAAGCAGAAGAGAAGCTGGAGAGGGTGTTCACAGACGTGATGGGACCTTTCAGAGTAGAGTCACTGTCAGGGTTCCGGTTCTGCATTGTGTTTGCAGACCAGTACACTAAGTTTGTGTTTGTGGACTTGCTTAAGGCAAAGAGTGAAGCACTGGCCAGCCTGAAGAAATTTGTTCTCAGTGTGGGGACGCCCAAGAAGCTGAGGCAAGACAATGCGAAGAGTTTCTCTCAGAGCAGTTCAAGACGTACTGCTTAGATGCAGGCATTCTACAGGAAAAGACCATACCAGAGACGCCACAACAGAATGGGTTAGCTGAGAGGTGCAACAGGACACTGCTG
Organism: Convolutriloba macropyga; assembly: GCF_964194025.1. NCBI lineage: Eukaryota > Metazoa > Xenacoelomorpha > Acoela > Convolutidae > Convolutriloba > Convolutriloba macropyga. The sequence continues at coordinate 41,461,180 of NC_134471.1, read as the reverse complement.
GAGATGGCAAGATGTTTGCTCATTGACTCTGGACTTCCCAAGATGATGTGGGGAGCAGCAATTCTTCAAGCAGCAAGGATCAGAAACTTGGTTGTGAGACGAGAAGAAAAATGCTCAGCAGAGCTGATGAGAGGTGTAAAACCTAAGCTTCCAATTAGTAAATTATCTATTTTTGGTTGCACAGTCTTCATGAGGAAGAGGGACAGAGAAGTCAGCAAACTTGAACCCAAGGCACTGGAAGGAAAGTTTGTGGGTTACACTGAAGAAGAAAACGGATACCTGGTGTACATACCCAACACACGCAAAGTGATGGCAGTTCGAGATGTGATCATCAAGGAGTCTGAAGTGGGCTCAATCCCTGACAACAAAGAAACGGCTGACCTACTAGATGATGGGTCGGAACTGGGAATCTGGCACCCAGATGATGGTCATCAAGACGATGGCAACAGAGAACGACAGGAGACATCTACTGCAATAAAGGAGGAGTGGCATGACGCAGGGAGCGTGAATACTCAAGAAACAACACTGAGACAAGAGGCCTCGGATGTTGGAGAAACAGCACTAGATGAAGAATCTACTGCAACAAGAGGGAGTCACAGAGACTCAGATTCACTGGAAGACAGTGACACAGAAGACTTCTCACAGTTAGAGACAGTTGGCTTCAATGAAGGTGCACTGGAACACGCGGACAGAGCAGAGCCCAGACGAGGGACACGAGCAAGGAATGTTCCGCAATTTTTTGGAGAAGTCAGGACCCATCTTGCTGTGACTGAGGGCGACTATGTGGAACCCAAAACAGTCTCCGAAGCCAAGCAAGGTGACGATTGGGACCAGTGGCACCGGGAAATGAAGGACGAGGTCAAGGCACTCCAAGACAACGAGACTTGGAACCTAGTGAGACCACCCACAGACAGGGACGTCATACCGGGCAAATGGGTCTACAAAGTGAAATTGGGACCCAGTGGTCAAGTGGACAAATACAAAGCGCGCTATGTGGCGAAAGGTTTCAAACAAGTGGAAGGACTGGACTACTTTGAGACTTTTGCGCCTACCTGTAAGCCGGAGACATTCAGGATTCTACTTCAGCTATCAGCGAAGCAGGGCCATGTGATGCACCAATTTGATGTCAAGACTGCTTTCCTGCACTCACCAATCGAGGAAGAAATGTATCTGGAGCAGCCACAGGAGTTTGTAAAACGCGGATCAGATGGGGAGAAGTTAGTATGTCGACTAAATAAATCAATTTATGGTTTGAAACAGGCTGCTAACAACTGGTACAAAGAGCTGGCAAACTTCCTACTGAGACATGGGTTCACCAGAAGCAGGAACGATCACTGCTTGTTTGCAAGATCAGAGGCAGAGGATCACACCTTCATCTTGGTCTGGGTTGACGAAATCATAGTAGCATCAAGAAGTATGACAGTGGTCTCTGATGTCAAGAAGGCACTAGAAGCAAGCTTTCACATGGAAGACAGAGGGAGACTGCACTGGTTTCTGGGTCTAAGAATCAGACGAGAAGAGGGCAAAGTCACAGTCGACCAAGAACGCTACATAGAAACAATGCTTGAGCGGTTTCAAATGGATCAATGCAAACCCTCAAGAACTCCAGCTGATTTGAATTTGAAACTTCAGACAGCACAGAACAGAGACGAAGAAGTGGACCAGAGGATCTACAGAAGCTTGGTTGGATCACTTCTGTATCTGGCCAAACAGACGAGGCCAGACATCATGTTCACAGTCAACATTCTGTCCAGACACATGAATGCACCTACCAATCAACACTGGATGTGCGGAAAACGACTTCTGCGATATCTTCAAGGTTTAAAACTTACTTACACAAAAGAGGCTAGTTATGATTTAGTGGGGGAAAGTGATGCAGACTGGTCTGGAGACGTGAACGACAGAAAATCAATAACGAGCTATTACTTCAAGCTCAACGGACGTGGCGCAGCACTCAGCTGGGGTGTCAAGAAGCAGGCCACAGTTGCTCTTTCTTCATCAGAAGCAGAATATCAGGGCATGGCAGCAGCAGTTTAGGAAGCACTCTACCTGAAACAACTTCTAGAGGATTTTGGCATCCAACAGAAACGTCCAATAGCAATTGGAGAGGACAACCAAAGTTGTATCAGACTTTGCCAAAACCCAGTCATGCACAAGAGGAGCAAGCACATCGAGACAAAGTTCCACTTCATTCGTGACAAGACGGAGGATGGGACTATTTCAATTCATTACGTTCCTACAGACAAAATGGCAGCGGACATCTTCACAAAGTCCTTACCCGTTTCCAAAGTGGAAACATTCAGATCTGTTTTGATGGGAACAGACTCTACGCAATCAGCTCAAGTCTTAAACTTAGTGAGAATTAGAAAGAAAGTTTGACTTACCAGATTAGAAAGACAAGCAATATGACTTCGATCAAAGAAATTATATAAATGAATCGTCAAGAAATGGTGCTGAGAATCAATATTCGGTTCAAATTGGTGAATCTAGATAACTATTATTAGAGTTAGATTAAGTGATGTAAAATCTTCCCAGCATGTATTAAATGATGGTGATATCTCCGGAAGTGTGAATGAATTCTTAGAAAAGTGCAAATGCATTCCATTTATGGTTCCCTTTGCGACTGATTTGCAGAAGCAAACCATATTGGGTAACCTTTGCGACCCCCACTATAAATCAAGGTGCTAAGATTAGTTTTGTATCTTGACTTTTTCACACTGATAATGGGTATATATACAGCTGATTTTTGATTCCTTTTTCATCCCCAAATTCAAATCACCATCTTGATCTAATAATCAGATCTCTCCTGTAAATCTCTAAATTCTACTGTAAAATATTATTTTGTTATTCTCTCATTTTTTGAGAAATTAATTCTTTTACTTAGTTAAAAACGCTTTTTATTCCGCTTGCGAAAGTCCATAACCCAACACTTTGTAGGTGACATCAGTAAAGATAGTGCACTCCTCTAAGGAGAATAAGGTCAACTTCACAGCACGCAGTCTGATGGCCCTAGTAGCCAGTGTGGAGTCAAACAGTGAACACATTCTGGCTAAGAGCATAGTCGACTATGGCAAGAAGATGCTCAGGGTCACCGCTCTCGCATCTGTCAAGGACTTTAAGGTATTTAAATTTGACAAAAATGTAATTTCTTTGTGAAAAAAAGGCAAGAGATATTCAGAGAATGAAACAATTGATGGAAGGCTAGGAACCTCTATGAATTGTTTCTGAAAATTTTTTCCTTCCATGAATAAGTTTATTCTGATATCAAGAACGTTGTTATCTCGTATATTACAAAACTACATTCATGACCTTTTCCATGATTTTCATTATTAATAGCCGTCGTCAGTCTCTCGGACGCTATTGTTTTTAGCCGCCGTCAGCCTCTCAACGGGTGTTATATAAGAGTTCTTCTTTTATCATCCAAAAGATTGGATTGTATTGGTTCGCTGTCTTAAAGATCTGATCACGCTGGAATAGTAAAGGGAGCAAAAAAGCTCAAATTACCTTTAAAGTGGAGTGAGAAATTGTATTTGAACAAATTTTTGGTCTTTGAAAAGTCATTTTTTAATCAATTGTGTGGCAATTTGACTTCTATTTTTGGTTTTCTGAATTTTTTAACCTTTGCTTTCAAAAGGTTATACTTCTTTATCACGTTTAGCAATTTGACTTCTATTTAGGCTGTTTTTTCTGATCTTTTTTATCTATGGTTCCAAAAATTCATATTCGTGTTCTATTAATGTATAGTTTTAGTTTTTGAATTCGACAAAGAGAAGTTAATGGTTTATATGATTTAGAGGATGTATTCTGTTTAGCCCCCCCAGTGCTTTTTATGACCCCTAGTTACAAATTATATGTTGTTATATAGCACCTTACTATGTAAGAAAATAGCACGTGCGCCTGGGGGTCATAAATGATTTGAGCCAGCTAGGATGGGTGGGGGCAAAACAGAATAGATCCGATTTAGACACTATTCTTTAAAATGTCAGTTTTCTTGCCCGTTTTTAAGTTTTCTTTGTATTGTTTTTTAATCTAATTAATGTCTGGCTCTTTTATGAGACCTAATAGTAGCTAAACAATTCTTTCAATTGATATCTAAAGGTTTTAACTACTTTCTCAGAACTAATTGCTTTCAAAAATATCTGATTTTCTTTAGTCTTGCCCAGTTGTGAAGTAATTTTTGTTGTCACTTTACTTAGCCCTATTGACAGGTTTATTCGTTTGCTAATGTGACAGTAACTAATGATTTGAGTTCATAATTAGTGTTTTAGATTTTGAAGCAATTCATTTTCAAAAAGTCTTACCGAATTGTCGAGTTTTTGCCCTCTTTATTGTTCATTTTTTCTTATAGTTTAGTTTCGTTATTGTCAGTCATCATCGGTTGCCAATGAGGCCTCAATGGAGCTAATTATTGGTTTCAATTCTTAGCAGTGGCTTTTGTCGTTCAACTATTCCGTTTCAAAAAAATATAGTGGAATTTTGAGTCTTGCCCGTTTTTTTGTTTTTCTTATGGTCTTGTCACTTTGTCTCAAAAAAAAACTCTTCTCATTGGCCTTTTAGTGCAAAATAACCCCCGTCAATTTATCGGCGTCAATTTTTAGCTATCGTTTCATTGGCTTCGGCACCATTTATTGCCGAAGCCTTCGTCTTCTCAGCAGGCCATTATTGAGCTCTAATTTCTGTACTTCGTTGATGAAAAATTTTTCGATTTACCTCATTTTGCCGCTTTTTCGGCATTTTGTAAAATCTTTTTGACTTCTTTAGGCTTGTTTCATTCTTGGCTCATTCTGCTCAAAGTGCTTTTAAACAGCAGTTTATCAGCAAAGCAATCTTAATTGAACGGATACGATCATAAAATGAAATCAAAATAGAAACGGGATAAACCCATAAAGCCCAATTGCGGATGCCCGTCACTTGAAGTTCGTTCTTGGAAGTTACAGTTACCATCCCTAATGCTTATTGGTATTACTACTCCCTGTATCCTCATATTGGGTGACAGGAGTGTTTCTAACAACAAAATAAAATCAAAATAGTTTGCACTTCAAAAAAGTGTTTGGATCTTTTTCTTTTGTGCCCCTCAGTAAGTTATGCACCCCCAGTTACAGAGCACGTGTCATTGCATAGTAATGCATTATGTAAAAATATGGCACGGGCGTCTAGGGGGTTGCAAATAAAATGAACCCACTGAGCTGGAAAAGATCCAAATTTTCTTAGTCAATCAGTTTTTTAATAGCCGCCCTCATCTTCTCAGTCGGCTATTATAGCGCTCCTATTTTTTTTACTTCGTCGAACTTTTTTTCGCTTTACCATTTTGCCGCTTTTTCGACATTTTGCGTGAAATCTTTTTGACTTCTCTAGGCTAGTTTCACTCTTTTGTCATTCTGCTCAAAGTCCTTTTAAACAGCAGCTGCTCAGCAAAGCGATTCAAAATGAAGAGAGTCAGTATAAAAAAATCAAAGTCAGAAATAGAAATGGGATAAACCCATAAAGCCCATTTTTAGATGCCCGGTACTTGAACTTTGTTCTCATAAATTTTAATTACTATCTATAATGATTAATAGCCGCCCTCATCTTCTCAGCCGGCTATTATAGCGCTCCTATTTTTTTTTACTTCGTCGAATAAAAAAATGTTTCGCTTTACCTCATTTTGCCGCTTTTTCAACATTTTGCGTGATATCTTTTTGACTTCTCTAGGCTGGTTTCTCTCTTCTCTCATTCTGCTAAAAGTGATTTTGAACATCAGTTGCTCAGCAAAGCAATTCAAAATGAACAGAGTCAGTATAAAAAATTGAAGTCAGAAGTAGAAACGGAATAAACCCATAAAGCCCAATTTTAGATGCCCGCTATTTGAACGTTTTTCCTATAAAACTTAGTTACCATCTCTAATGCTTATTGGTATTGATAGTAGCCCCTGTAGGCTCTCTCTAAGAAACAGAAGTACGTTATGTTCAAGTACGAAATGCCATCAAAATAAATCGGTCTTTAAAAATGTTTTTGTACAAAAATCTTTTTTTTTCAATATCTATTCTTTCAATCCCAATCATGCTTATTGGAATCAACGGCGGCTATTTTCCGGCAATCTGCCGGGTATGTTTATTGGTATGGATAAAATTCAAAAATTTTTTATAGTCGTAAAGACTTTTTTCACGCATATAGGATCATGTGCTTTGTTGTCTGTCATAATTTGATGTTTTGGAAAGATGTTGATTGTCAGATCCTTATTAAATTCAATTCTCTGAGTTGTAATTCAATACTTGTCCTGCTATGGTTTTTAACTGGTTTTACGTTTCGATAATGTTTCTCGTTTTACAAGTCACGAATTTCATGTTTGACTTCTTACTTACATCACTCACTGTTTCAACTGAATTTAATCGAATACTTTCCAGTTCAACAAGCGCAATCAAATAAAACGGGATAAACCAATATAGACCGGGAACTAAGACTTGATGTAAAGTGTTAGTGGGTGAAGTTATCAAATCTCAGAGTATAATGCTAACCTCAGTGTATAAGTTTATAGGTTGAATTGACCGTATATATCAAATCTAATGAAACTGCAGAAAAAATTAGAACACTTTTTGAACTTTTTGACACTTTGAGAGAATATTAGACTTTCGTCAATTTTTCTCTTTCTATTTCAAGTGGGGTCATCGGCGGCTATTTTCCGGCATCCTATGGCTATATTAGTATATAATCGGCGGATAATTTGGTGCACATAGAAATCTTCAGAAGAACAAATTGTTATTCGAATTCATCTGGTGTTGCAATATAGTACACTGAACGGACAGTTTTGGATATTTTGAGGTCAGTGGAGACGGTGACTTCCTATGTGAACATGACTTATGTAGCTATACTAGCTTCAAGTAAATTTGCTTGAGCTGATAAGCACGGTGTCGATTGTTGACAGTTGGTGAAGTACTACTCGTTGAGTGCGATGCCGATCAAACTGATCGAGTAAGGGTAATAATGAATAGGGTAAACTTTGGAATATAAAAGCCAACAGTAGTATTTGAGTGCTGTTGTTACTAAAGAGTCTAAAAGATAGAGGACATGCAAAAAAAGACTCCAACCAAATATTTAAGGGCTATTATCAACTGTGCTACCATTGAATTACGCTCTCATGAAGTTTTTATACGAAAACTAGTATTAACGATATTCTTGGTCACTGGTTTTTATTCGATAAAAAGTTTGAAATTGATTATGAATAAGCAATTATGAACCCTCGCCTGTGTATAGACTATCACATCTCTTGACAAGTTTGACAAGTACAAAATCGTTGACCCACGCAATAGTGTCCTGGAAAATGTGATTAATTGCTCTTGAACGAAGTTCATAGCAATTATTGTAAACGTGTGTCTTTTTTATGCAAATTTTTCGCTTGACGATTTTGCGCTTTTTTCTAGAACATTCGTTGACTTCTCAAGTGACTTTTGTTAATCACACTTTCGTTAATCATTTTTGAGTGATCTCTATTACTCTCACTCCGAAGTAAAGCTTGTTGCTAATATAAAATCGGTTGCAGCATAGAAAAAATAAGTGATTCATAGCGCAGTGGTTAGTGCGGTTGGTTATGGATCGGGAGGTCAATTGATCTAGACTACAGACGCTGAATTAAATTGCCTCGCCTGTCGTTCAAGAGCAATTCTTCCGACATTTGTCGGTTTATGTTTTTGTACTCTTAACTCTTTTATTGAGCTCCCGTATCCCTTGGTGAGGCAAAATGAAATTTGGTCGTCAAAGTAAAACTGAATTTGAGCGACTGCAGCCAATGTCAGTTGCAATCAATTTAATTCTTTGGAAGCTATTTCGGTCCTGTTGTTGGTCTTTTAGTTCAATTACGTATCTAATCGTTTTTAATGCGACCGGTTTGGTTTTTGGATGGACTATTTTGTGTTAGCTATTTGTCTCTTTTGCAGTAGTTCAAGCTGTTGAACTTTCACTAGCGGTGGTTTGCTACTTGAATTCAGATTAAAAATGCGTCGGAATTGGTCTCATTTTTACAAATTAAAATACTGTAGTTGTCTATAATTAAACCTAATAATAAGTTTCGGGGATGCTAAGTTAATTTTGTTTCTCTTCCTCTCCCTATTAAGCAAGACACAACCGACCTCTTGTATTAGGCTACATTCAATGTCAATGTAGTTGTGCAAAATTTGTCAATAAGGTCGACAGAATCAGAAAAGCCTATCACAAAAACATCAGCTTACAATCGTTTTGTACATGAGAAATAAATGGTGAAAAGTTATGTCAAACGTTTTTTAAATCATTGATAACCGCGCCCATCTTCGTAGGGGGCCCATATTATGGGCCTATGTCTTCTGAACTTTTTCAGAGTGTACTTTGTTTCGCTGTACCGAATTCTGGCGCTTTTCTGACATTTTGCGTAAAATCTTTGACGTCTCGAGGCAGGATAGTTTCGTTATTCCCGCATTCTGCTCAAAGTGCGCTTAAACAACAGTTGCTCGCCAAATTGGCTCTTTTCTGTCCCTCTCCTCCCCCAGTCTTATATAGCCAATCTGTTTGCTCTCCCGAAAAATTCCATTTTTATCCATACTAGTTTTAATTAGTGAAATACAGTGAAATAATATGCTATACTAGTTTTAATTACAGTAATTTAATTTGTAAAAATGAGGCCAATTCCGACGCATTTTTAAATCTGAATCTAAGTAGCAGACCACCGCTATTGAAAGTTCAGCAGCTTGAAATATTGCAAGAGAGACAAATAGTTAACACAAAATCAGAGGTGAATCAAAGGCATTTTTGCTCTTTTATTTCAAAGTTTGGTAAAAACTATTTTTGGACAAGCTAGATATCGAATTGATAATAACACGCACTATTCAGTTGCCACTTACGTTATATAGAAACTGTAATTTCTTTCGTACGCGTTAATTTCAGAACTTGGCTGCATCGTTATATTGTAAATGCCGTTTGTGTTTAATTGCATATGTGAATGTATTCAATGTAAATAATATGCTATTACTTTCATAAGTGGGGGTTGCAAATCGGCGTGGGGGCAATAACAGTAATGAGTCGCGAAATTAATCTAAAATGAATAGGTTCGATATCGGAAAATGCTCAAAAAGGAATTGCATTAAACTCATGACGACCCGTTTTCGACTCCCGGTGTTTAACTTAGTTCTAATTAGTCTTAGTTACCAGATCTATTGCTTATTTTAATCCCATTTGGGCATATGGAAATCTATGGCAGCTATTTTCCGGCAACAGGAAGAATAAATTTGCGAATCTCTTTAGATGTTTAGAATGTTCTCTTATGACGTTTCTGACTCTAGGGGAATCACTATTCAACGCATGCAGCAAAATTGATTTTAAAAAATGGCTGCCTAATTTATCTCAGATTTTTTTTATGACCGCTTTTGAAATTTATGATCCCAAAAGTTTTGAAAACTTTTGTGTGACTGGGTGAATAAATTCTTAGAAAATCAGTTGATGACTTGGAAGTTGATTTCTTGATCAGTAGAGACCAGAACTCTATGACATCTTAAATTATCCTTAGGAGCCCGTAAGCGATCACTGTTCGCGACCATGTCTTTATTGCACGGTCCTAGGTAATCTTTAAATCGTGCGCTTGTTATTTCTCGAAAGAAATTTTTAAAGTAATTTTTGTAAACGTGTTGCTTTTTTAGGCAAACGATTTTGCTTGACCATTAATGTTTTGTTGCTGCAATAAAAGCGATACGAGAGCTCAAGGGCGGGAAAGTCGAGTGGTTAATGCTGATCTCGATAACTCTTAGAGGTCAGTGGCTCGAATCCCTCCCTAGCCAGAATGCTTCTGCACCCATAAAACTTTTTATCTAGACCGAGGTCCCTGAATTAAATTACCCCGTTTGAGAGCAATTTATCCGACGTTAGTCAGTTTGTTTGTGGAGATTTTCAGACTCCATCCAGTAGCCACATCTTGAAAATAAAATTTACTTTGTTTCGTATCTTGGCAAAATCCATTTATATTGTTTGGTTTATATCTATGTCAACCTCATTTTCGCCATAGTTTTTTCTGATTGTTTTATAAAATGTCTCCTTAATCTATATTGAAGAATGGGATTGTTGAAAAGGTCCAGGAAAGTTTGTGCTTTTTTACAACCTCTCAATATTTTGAGCGGCTTCATTTAAGAAATTTGAAAGATTCTGGAATTTAGTTTTCTACAATGTTATTCAAACTGCTTCGGTCAATTTATTGACTTGTTTCTGCATTTGTTGCAATGTTCCTTTGCAACCTTTTAATTGTTCCTCTTCGTATTCAGAAGTCAGCGGAAATCGTGGCCTCAAGTTTGAATTAATGGCTGCTATTGTTGGGCGGTATTATTGACCTTGTCTCAATTTTTTTTAATTTAAAAAACCGCAAGTTTAACAACATACTGTGCCTGCTCCGAATATGTTTGAAAACTTTATTTTAAAATTGCAATTGCGCAGTGCAAAAATTTGTGGCTCTTCTATGTAAATTCCTGACTGCAGGTCGCATCCTGCGCGCTATATTTATGAAGTGAGTTATATTTTGCGATAAAAAGGAACCAACTCTCCCTTTTGCCAGGCGGTGCCAGGCTACGGTATCCTAGGAGTCGTATGCAACCCTTACGCTCTCTTGAAGCAGAGTATAGCCAACAAGATGAGCGAGAGTGTGAGAACAGCCAATGGTAAGGAAGATGAAGAAGTGGAAGAAGACCAGCCTGCTGACGGCGTTGCCCTCAACTTTGACAATCAACTGTACGAGTCATCCGACTATGGCAGTGGGATCTCAAACTCGGAGGGTGTTGGCCACGATTCTGCTCAAGGGCTCCAAGGTGTGATTCGTAATTTTACACTCATATGTGGCGCGTATACCCAATGCAAGGTCGGACTAGCCTTTGCACTGAAACCAACTTATAAAATTTGAGCGGTAAAGTAACTAGAATTTCAATAGCGCTAGAGTACTTTAAAAAGTGCTCATACTATTAGAATGACTTCAATGCGTTTTTAAGACAAAAGGACGAGATTTGTGAAATACTTCGAAATTGATAATGTTCAAGTTTTTTAACAGCCTCCCTCATCTTCTCAGCCAGCTATTGTAGCGGTCCTATTTTTATAACTCTAAGAGGAGTAGTGGTAGATCGTCTTTTTATTTCGACTCGAAGAGTTTTTGTGAAGGTTTTAAATCAATTTTATTGGAGTGAATTTCGCAGCAGGAAATGAAAATCGTGAAAAAAAATTGGAGTGATTTGGGTGCTGAACAAAACTAATAGTGAAGCGGGGTTTAATTTTTTGTTCATACTGTTGTTTTCGAGATAGCGAGAAATTGAGGCATGATAAAAATTTCTCTAAGGCAGCGAAATTTTTTGGTTACGTGCGGCATTTTCCTGCAGTGGTTTTTTCAATTTTGACTATTTTTTCGGTTAATCGGTTTCAGCCGACTATAGTAATGGTTTTAAGTTGGTTTTGAGAGTGGTATGAATGTTTTTGTTAACTAATACAAATGTTAATCTTGAGGTTTTGCAGATATTTTACTGATTTTTAGGCCATTTTTGCGACTTATCGACTTTATCGCTTTCATTGAGATTTGAAAGACGCCTATTGCCCAAAGACGTTTTTAGTAACCATTTCATTACAGTTTTACTGGCATAAAACTGTATTTTTGGTGCGAAGTTTGACAATAAGGTAACTTGTAGCTATTTCGTTATAAGTTCTTGCAGTTTTTCATGTTTTCCTCAAAATTAGACAGGTTTGTTAACCTATTATGGCTTTATTTTTATTGTCTGAGCACTTCAGAAATCTTGTTGCTAAGTTCGACCATAAATAAGTTAACGTGTAACTATTTTGTTATATTTTCTTGCAGTTTTTCAAGTTGTCCTCAGAATTAGACAGGTTTGTGAACCTGTTATGGCTTTCCTATTGTTGCCTGAGCACTTCAGTTGTCTCCAAATTTTAAAGAAATGGTTTTATGTGTACTTCTATTTTATAAGGATATCATTGGTTTCTATTCGTTTTGTAGTTCGGTTGCTTTCTAGGGCTAAATGCTAAATTTCTATAAATTGCTTTTTCTTTAATTTCTCGTGAGTAGTTTCAACAGGTAATAGTTTTCGGAAAAAAATTATAAAGACAACTCTTGGAAAAGTTTCCTCAATTCTTTCTGTTTTTTTACGGCTGATCGAGTGATAAAACCCGGAAAATCAGGGAATGAATGAAGTTTGAAAAAGATTTGATGGTCAAAATCGAAGTAAGGAGAAAAGAGTATTTTTTTGGTTTTAAGATGTTTATGTTGTTTTCGACTATAATATTAAAATTCACGTTGATTTGATTGCTTTTTGAACCTTTTTGGTAATAAAGGTTTGGCACTAATTTATAGGCTGTTCAACTATTTCGCTGTTTTTGAGTATTTTTGCCTTTTTGGCCCATTGTAATGCTTTTTGGGTTTTATTCGTATCCGAAAGCCTAATGCTGTTAGGTACTGTTTTATAACAATTTGAGTTGTACAAAACCCCCTTTTTTTCTTTGAAGTTTCACAAAATTGAGAAAACAGAAATTTTTTTATAGCTGCGAAGCTGTAAGCTGAGCGTAGCTATATTGCGGTGCTCTTGGTTTTTTTTGTTTCGTCGTCTGACGCTTCATTTTCGTTTTACATTTGTTCTAGAACATTCTGTCTCGTCACTGCTTAAATGGCTTTTTCGCGCTTGATTTCACGCTTTCTGCGTGACCTAAATTGCGGTTATTCATAAACAGAATCTGTTCCTAAAACAAAGTTGATTGTAAGAAAACAGATTGTATGGTCCGACAGCCGAGTGGTTAAGGCGACTGGCTGTTAATCCGGAGATCGCCGGTTCGAGACGCGACAGGGAAACTTTTTTGCACCCAAAAACAACCTCCTTTGAAATAAACTTGTAAGTTTTATAGGCGGCGGCGATAACTATTATCAGCTCACTTCTGTATCTTTTTCCATCTGTATTTTACGGCACGCAAGTCTGTATTTCGCAGCTATTCCGGCAATCTGCCGGCTATGTTTGCAATTTCTTTGAGTTTTCTATTTTATTTTCAAAAATAGATGTTTCTATGTTTATTGTATCTTGCCCAATATTTTCTGGTCAGATTAATAGCTTGCACGAAACATTGTTCTTCTTTTGTATGTGGGCTTGTATTATTTGAAAGTGGTTGGCTTCCTAATTTTCTCAGGTTAATTATGACTAATTTATCGTTTGTTTGAAACTTCATTTTCTCTGACCCGAGGTGTTCTGCCAGGAGATACAAGAATTTTGAAAGGTTTTCTATTTTGGCTGCCTTTCGATATAATTGATTGTGAATTTTGAGTTGCCTTCGATAAAGATAAGTGATTTTAGCAATTTTTTGCCAATTTTGGTCTGCTTTTTAGTTCGTCTGCATATTTCGTCTGCTTTGAGCGTGGTGCTGTTTTTGTGGTTTTTGCTGTTCAGTATTTAATTATGCCATTGAAGGCTATACAGGGAAATTTTCACTGAAACAATAAGTTTTCTTATTCTCGTTTTTTCGTTTTTTTTTCATTTTTTGTTGTGTAGTGTCTATTTGCCAGGGTGTTGGGTAGGTGGAAGCGTGAGCAGGAGCCGTGATAAAACGTTTTTTTAATCAAAATTACATCGGAAATACATTTTGTGGATAATTTTGCCCGAGAATTTTGTAGACATTTTTTGTCTCTCATTTATTTTTCCTGCTTTAGTTTTCCCCATAGGAACTTTTTTTTAATTTTTCAATTGGTTGTCGTTTATTGAATGAAAACTAATTGTTCAACCAGGTTTTTAGCCGATAGTTGTTTTGGAGTCGCAATTTGTAAAAGAAAATCAGATGCCTTATCAGTTTTTTTGATATTTTCAGATATTTTTCCATTGTTAATATGCCTGTTATTGTTTCATAATCAGCAGTATATTTATTTAGGAGCTTCATTGTGTCATTATGGGTGTTCAATTTTCTTACTTTAAGTCTTTCCCAACTCTTCCGGCTATTTGTTAATCAGTTTTTATTAAATTTTGAAGCAGGAAATTAAATGCGTAAAAAATTTGCATTGGTTTGGGTGCTTAACAAAATTGAGGAGGTAGGCAAAAAGTGTTTTAAATTATACTTTTGATGCCGATAGAGCGAGAAATTGAGGTGTGAAATATTTTGTAAGCCACCAAAACTTTTCCACGTGCCGCTTTTCAAAAAGCAGTTTTTTTGAGAAGTCTTCTGGTTAAGAGGTTTCAGTATGATATTGTGTTAATTTTAGGCTGGTTTTGATAGTTGTTTGACTGTTTATGGTTTTTTTTATGGGTTTTATGGTTTTTGCTTGTCGTTTTCTGAGTATTTCAATACTCTCTTAATATTAAAAAATCGATAATTTAAGATTTTTTAGCTGACGTTGTTTTAAATGCTTTTGGTGTTCTTCAAAATTTTATAGCATTTGGGGAGATCTAGGCTGCAAATCAGTTATTCTAGTTGTTTTGGCTGCCTTTGGATTGAATCGATTATAATTTAGAATTGTTTTTGGTAACGATAATGCATTAAATTTAAGCAAATTTTACCAATTTTTGTCTGTTTTTTTTTGCTTGAGTTTGCTAATTTCTTCGGCCTATGTGTTTTCTGCTATTTTGGCCCTTTGAATTTTTTATTTTGACCTTTGTTAGACGTGTTGCTGGAAGACACTGGAAGCTAGACAGTGGACTTTCCCATGAAATGAATAAAAATTTCTATTTTTGTTCTCTTATCATTGCTTTTTCTATTATATAAATCTGCAAAGTGTTGGGTGGGCGAATGCTTGATCAGAGGCAGTGATAACAGTTTTTTAAATTAATGGTTCGGAATTAGCATACTGGCAATTTATTCATAATTTGTAGCTAATTTTTGTTGAAGTTTTGCAAAGAATATTTTTTGAATTTGTCCTTCATTTCCTTTCCTTTACTTGCATTTTGTCTGCTAGTTTTGTTGGTTTTTTCGTCAATTTTAAGTCGTTTAGTGAATGAAAACTAAACGTGTCGCTTTTTTTGCCAATTGTTGTTTTGGATTCGCAGCTAGCTTATAAAGAAATTAGTTTTTATCAGATGCTTTATCGGCTTTTCCGGTCAAATAATTTTTCATCGTTCATTTTCGCTATTATTCTAAAGTGATTAGTTTTCAAAGTGAATAGTAGGATGTTCGTAATTTCTCCTTCGAATCGTCTCCGGAATTTTTCTGGCTGTGTGTTTTTTGACGAATAGTTTTTTTGGATAGTATTTTTAAAACCCGATGTAAATGTTACTGCCGCACGTGAACCCTAAGCGTTTGTCAGATGGCTGAACAAATTGAAGATACGAAATCAGTCTATTTTTGTCCATATCAGTCATATATGAGACTTCTAGATGTGTTTGAGCTATTGTTGTGATTTCGCGGCTTAAGACGCTTTTTTAACGCGTTTTTTTTTGTATTCCCAAGTTTTTTTACTGTCTGGTATTTTTGTGGTTGAATTGGGTGTTTATTCTGGTGTTAGTGACCTTATTCGATTGATATTACCTTGATTTTGCTTTAATCGTAAGTGGGCTACGTTTAACCAATGGTTTGAATATTTTTAAGGATTTTTGCCTAATTCTATCGTTTCTCTGCCGTTTTTGTTTTCAGATTTTTTGGCCATTTCTTAAATGTTTTCCACGGCTCTTGGGTGTTGTGTGTTGCCCAATGAGCAAACTTTTTAGTGTGTGTTGATTACACTTTTTGACACGAAGTTTGTGAGATTGTCATAGAAAGTTAACAGACTTTTATATACGGCTCTTTAATTTTCATTCTGCTCGGTCTTTTGTGATGAATAGCTTACTACGTTTTTTAAAATCATATGCATTCGTTTATCGAAGATAAACTAAGTAAATAAAACAATCTGTTATAAAAAGTGCTTTTGGAATCGCAACTGTTGAAATAATGAAACTGTTATCACTTTGTTTTTCCCTTCTGATTTGTTTCCTTGGTGTTTTTTTAAACTTGAATGATATAATGAAGTGAATTGTTTCACTAATTTAGTTAGTGGTTAGCTAGGACATAAATTGAGTTTTCCTTCTAGTGGGTTCCGGAGTCTTCCGGCTATGTTTTAAATTTTGAACAACGTGGAATAAAAAATTTTTATCGTAAGTGACAGCCTGTTCAACATTTCGCGTTAAATCTGTTGACTTCTCTGGGCTAGTTTTGTCTCCGCTCATGCTGCTTAAAGTTCTAACAGCTTTTAGTTTCAAACAGCTGTTGCCCTGCAAAGTAATCTTAAATGAACGGAGTCATAAAAACGAAAGGAGGATTAGAAAATTGATGAACCCATAAATCCCCATTTTAGATGCCCGCTATTTGAAATTTGTTCTTTTAAGTTGTATTTACCATCGATCTCTACTGCCTATCGGTTTTGATACTAGCCCCTGTATCCCCTCATATTAAATAAGAGGGATTATTAAATAACCAATCCGGCAATCTGTAGTGTGTTTTATTGCTCTGAAACGAAGTTTGTAGCAATTATATTAGTCCTGTGGTCTTTTTTATGCGATTTTTTGCTTGACCGAGTTTCGTCCGACCCATTTGATTTTTCGTCCTCAAAAGCCGGCTAAACAGGTAACGCTCGGAGATTCTCTTAGGAGCCTTAAGCCTAACCAGTCTCTTAGAATGCGGTTCGCCAAAACTTTTGAGGCGGCAATTTTGTGGAGTGAAGAGCGGTTCTTACTCGCGAGAGCTTCATCCCCCACTCATTCACCCTTGGCCCCCTCTGGCACCTTCTCTCACTCATCACCAGTCCACCTGCCTCCACTGGTGGTTCGGACCACGCTTATCGTCCTCCCAATCCCCCCACCCCCCGCCAATCAGTTGAGCTCTCTCCCAATGCTTGCATCTCTGAGCCCCAGCTGGGTACTACCGAAGCCAAACGCTCCACTGTCGTTTGAAAGCAATTCGCCTGAAGTTAGTGGGTTATGTTTTTATTAACTGACTTCCAGCAAAAAGTTGGAGCAACTATGTTAGTCCTGTTGGTCTTAAATTTTTTTGGGACTACCGCTTTTCATCGGACCAGTAGATGTGCGTACCTCTTATCTTGCGAAACGTAATAAACGCTTCAAGGTTGCTCAGAAGTTCTTTGAGTGACTTACTAGTCTCTAAGTAAGCAAATCACCGTAACTGCTGAGGAGGTATTAATATATGGCGTGAAGAATAGAGGGGTCTTCTCTAGAGCCCCTTCAACCATCCCTCTATCTGCCTGAACATTTTGACTATAAATATTTAATAGCCGCCATCAGCTTTTCAACGGCTATTATTTAGGCGCTCTCCTTTTTAACAATTCAAAGAATTTGAATTGTATTGGGGTGCTGTCTTTTTTATAAGATCTGACATTTTCATGATTTTTGAAGTCAAATTGGAGTAGAGATTTTGGTCACGCCGAAACAGGAAATGGAGCGAAAAAGCGAGTGGTTTTGCGGCGTGAAATTTTTTCGCTCTAATTTTCAAGTAAAGTGAAAAAACGGTGTTTGGACAAAAAATCGCTTTCTCGCTAGTGGTTTTTTCACATGCGGCAATTTCACTTCGATTTTTTTGGATCGGGATGTTTTCTCAATGGTTTTCCCAATCCATTCATAGTTCATTCTAGGTCTAGTTCTTTTGTTTGAAACAAATTTCTTTTTCTCGCTAGTGGTTTTTGGTTCACATGCGGTTTTTTGACATTGATTTTCTGTTTTTTTTCTGATTTTTTTAAATGGTTTTCGCAACTCATTTATAGTACGTTCTAGGTCTAATGTTTTATTTAGTCAATGAAAATTCTTTGAATTGTACGTCAGGACTTGTCCTGCTATGTTTTTTTTAATTTGTGTTACCTTTTGATCACAATCTTGGCGTTTGACTTCTGACTTAATTCACTGTTTCAACTGAATGAATTTTAAATTCGTTCATGCATTGAATTACGCAATATAATGAATACGGTCAGAGTTTAAAGCACAAAATCAAAAGAAACGGGATAAACCGATAAAGCTCCGTCATTAAGTACATTGAGATTTACGTTGTCAAAGTTCATTTGTGTATGCTAGCTGTCATTGTTATTAATTGCTCTCAAACAAAGTTTGTAGCAATTATATTAGGGCAATCGGATTTTTCGCTTGACCAATTTTTTGTCTGACGGTTTGGACTTTTCATCCTCAAAAACGCGATGAACAGGAAGCGACCAATGGGCAGTAAGTGTTCTTAGAGCCTCTCAGCTCTGTTTTAGCTCAAACTTTTTTGGAGACTTATACTTATGGTGTGAAGGTCGGTTCTTAGAGGTTGAATACACCCCCACTGTTGACGACCCCACTATTGCCCCCACCGCGTTGTTGCCCCGCCACTCCACTGTTGCCCACTGCCTAAACACCCCCCTCCCCCCGTAGCTACTGACGAACAACCGATCGCTAGGAACGAACATTTTTATACTAATTTTCACAATTTTTTTCGAGCTTTTTGATAATTTTTGTCATTTTTTGGGTTCTTTCAGCCCTAGGAGTCAAGGCACCTCCTCTAGGGTTTTATAATAGGTTACTGCATAGTTTATAGTGGCAGTGAAATGGTTTTGAACATTTTATTATCACGAATTTTAGCATTTTTATACAAAACATGCAAATTTTTTCAATTCTTTTGACATTTTTCATTTTTCCCGTCTTTCCAGACGCAGGGGCCAGGAAACCTCTTTAAGGGTTTGATAATAAGTTACTGGAAAATTTTTATATTCTATGGAATAATTTCCAACTTTTAATATCGCAATTTTTAGCAATTTTTCGATAAAACTTGTTGTTTTTTCAAAATTTTTGTCAATTTTTAGGTTTTTCCAGCCTCAAGAGCCGAGGAATCTCCTCTGGAGTTTGGAAATAGGTTGCTGTATAATTTCTAAATTTAATGGAATATTTTTCAAGAATTCAACACCACGAATTTTAGCATTTTTTTACGAAACATTTTTTTTCATCTTTGAAATTTTTTGTCATTATCAGAAAATCTGTTTGGGTTTGATAATAAGTTACCGGAAAATGCTTTTTGGCCATGGAGTAGTGTTCAACATTTTTTAGCACAAAGTTTAGCAGCTTTTTATGCACCTTGCAATTTTTTTCAAGTTCTTTGAAATTTTTTTGTCAGTTTTTAGGTTTCTCCAGCCCCAAGAGCCTCCTCTAGAGTTTGATTATAGGTTACTGAGTAGCTTCTAGATGTAAGAGTGTTTTCAAGATTTTAGTAGCAATTTAAAAAAAAATCGAATTTTTCACCATTTTTTTTCGGCAACAGGGTCCTAGGAACCTCCTCCTAGGTTTGATAATAAAGTGAGTTTCTAGAGTTGGTTTCTAGAAATGGTTATCATTATTTTTATGACTTCAGGTTTAGCAATTTTTTGATAAAATTTATTTTTTTTTAAATTTTCGGCAAATTATTCTGTTCCAAGTTTATGGATCTTTGAGTCAGTGAAACTATTTAAAGCTTGAAATAAGGATACTGGATAGTCTCTTAAGACAATGTAATGGTTTTGAAGATTTTAATATCTTGATTTTTAGCAAGATTTTGTTAAATTTGCGATTGTTTTCAAAATTTTTGAATTTTTTTTGTCATTTTCTGAGTTAAACGATCACTACTGGCCAATGAAGGTTTTTAAGTCTTGCAGATGGTTTACTTGACATAACTCCAGGGACAAAAAATGGTTTTGAATATTTTCACTGCGAAATCTGGAAGCTTTTCTTTTGAGTTTTGCAATATTTGATTATTGCAAATTTTTTTAAAAAAATCAGTTTTTTGATATATTTACTAACAAGGCTTGAAAACTCAAAGTTGCAGAGTCGTATCAAGCTAAAGCTAGCCTCACTAAACCGTGGCAAGCTAATGACGAAGCCAACTGCTCGCCGGTCGTTTGAGAGCAATCCCCCCGACGTTAGTCGGTTATGTTTAAGCTTATTAGCTTTCAGTTTAGAAGCTGAATTAAGTATAGTTTTAGAATCCAACTGAAACTGCACGGCAAATTAGAGCATTTGTTGACACTGAGGAAAAACAGAAAAAAAATCGGTCGAGTTATCTTTTCTGTTTCAATCCAGTTGTGCATCAAGCGCGTCAACGGCGGCTATTTGCCGGCAATCTGCCGGCTATGTTTTGTTTTTTTTTTCATAGAAATTTGAGGATATCTAGGAAGTTTTAACATGAAGAAAGTTTTGTGTTAGTTTGTCTTGGGCAATAGAACAAACACAAGATCCAACCCCGCCCTCAACGCCAATTTCATGCCCAATGCCCCCCCCCCCCCCAACCCCTTTTCATGTCCCTTCAAGCAGTGCATACAGGCTAAGCAACCTACAACGAAAGCCAAGCCGCGCCATTCTTTTGAGAGCAATTAGTCCGGTGTTGGTCGGTTGTTTTTTAATTAGCCAATAGCTTAGCCAATATCTATTTTTAACGACGTGAAGAGGAGTATTAGTAACACTGTTTTATCTGAAGCAAGTATGTTTTCGATTTAAACTTTGACTTCTTCATTTTCGAATACTGACTTCTGATTTAGAACGTCGACCTCTATTTTCGAATGTTGGACTCCAATTAGATTCTAATATATAGTAATTAAGCAATGTTCGAGGTCGAAAGCAATCTCTTTTTGAGAAGTTTTCTTCCCTTAACAGTCTTATTCGAACCACAGGTGTCACCAAACCTCCGTACCTGCCTACCTTCACCACCACCTGTATACCGGAAAACTTTTTTCACCAGTTTTATCAGGCAATTAATTCACATTTTAATATTTCTGATATAGGTAGGGTTAATTTACACATTATTGCACGCTTCTACGAAACATTTCCGGTATTCTAATGGCTATGTTTTTGTTTCGTCGTCTCTCGGTCTTTTTTGTTTTACATTTTTTTCTCACAGCAAAGATGAAAGTCTAATTTTCTGAATAACTGATTCCTCTCACAAACGGCATTTGCACGCGTGACGGCAAGTAATCACGCAAATGACCTAAAAATTTTTAGGTCATTTGCGTGATTACTTTTTGATCATACATGACTTACCTCAATGAAATTAATGATTTTTGGACTTCAAAACTTGGGCTTCTTTTGAATTAGTTTAAGGTCAAAGTAACAGCATAAGTGTAATAAAGGTTTCTAATAAATGGGCCTTTGCGGAGGGATTTTTAACACGCCTTTTTAATTTATCGGTGAACCCTTTTTACATAGTTTTTTGAGCGGAGTCAATAACTTTTTCAATTTATATTTGTATATTCTATTTTTATTATACGGCACGTAAGTATTTTTCAGCTATTACGGCAATCTGTGGCTATGTTCTTAAAATTTCAAGTGGTTTTCAAACAAATTTCCATATCGCAGTTCAACTGTTTCTCCGTTGTAAATACAGTTTTATAGAAATGGTAAATTTATGTTAGGTTTTTAGTTTTGAGGATTTAAGGCCAGGTGATGAAGCCTCAATCAAATTGAATGTTATTTGAAGGCAATGCTTGTAAAATCAATGCTTAATGAAAAATCTTTTGTTTTTTTCGTTTTCTGTCTTTCTTTTTGTTTTCTGTCTTATATTTTCATTGGTATTTTGAGTCGAGCAGTTATTTTCTTGCAATATTCAAGCTTTTTTGTTAGGTATCATTCAAAAATCCAGTTACTCGTGCTTAATTTATAGCTCGAACCTGTCGATAGCCACAAATCATCTGAAAAGGATCAGGAATAATTTTCTTCAAAGAAAATGCCGTTGAATTTTTTGGCAAAAAGTTTGTTTATTTTCAATGGCTAGAGCTATTTGTTTATTTTCAATGACTAGAGCCATTTGTTTATTTTCAATGAACAGGCTAGTATCAAAGTTAAGTTTCTCAGCGTCGGTGGTTTGAAAACTGATTAGTCATACAGTCCAGTTTTTCAACAAATAATTTTAATCAAGAAGAATCTTTTTGAAGTTATAGTTCGATGTGTTTTTACTGAGACAAGAGAGGTATTCTGCATATTATACAATTAGAAATCCCTGGAGGGTTTTGCTGATTGTCTGACTACTTTTATTTTGGATCTATTCTGTCCCCCCCCCCCCCCCCCCAGCTTAGTAAGTATTAATTTTTTATGACCACCAGGCGCACGTGCTATTTTCTTTTAAAGTAACGTGCTATATAACAACATATAATTTGTAACTGGGGGTCATAAAAAACACTGGGAGGGGGTGAAACAGAATAGATACTTTATTTTCCCGAAGCTCGTGTTGGCAAAAAAAATTTAAAAAAAAACATTCCAAAAATTTATGACGGATGAATGGAAAGTTATAATGGTTTGAATATGGTTTTTTCAATTAAATTTACTCAACCTCAACTCGAAATAAGATATTTATCAAAGTTCTTCAAACTATCCTTCCATTTTAGTTGAATCAAAATGCTAACAGTAGATTTCTTTTAGATAAACAATTCGATAACAAATGCTGTCTGATCAACTTTTTTCTTTTAGTTAAACTTTGAAGAGTCCCCTAAACTTTTTCAGATTAGTGGAACACACTCTGACTGAATTAGTTAATTACTCTCAAACAAAGTTTGTAGCAATTATGTAAGTCCTGCCCCCCCCCCCCCCCACCGTCGCTCTCCCCACTGATTTCACTAATGGGATGAAATATGAGAGTTTCACTCATGCTCACTAATCTTGGGGGTATGATGGGAAAGTTGATATTGTGTACGGTAAATTGTCTCGAGGCCAGCCGTTTGTTGGTGAATACATTGGTTTTATCATGGGTGCTTTTTTCTCGCAGGACTGCGACCAAACAGGGACTACTGTGTGTTGGTGGGCAACCAGAAATGGATGAGAGAAAATGGGCTGTTTGTGAGTGACCAACTGATACACATTGTTGAGAAGTACGAAGTGAGACAAGAGACAGCTGTGTTAGTGGCAGTAGATGAACAGATTGTGGCTGTTATTGCAATATCCGACCCGATTAAACCCGAAGCCAGAAGTGCAGTCCATGCCCTCAAGAGAATGGGAGTCGATGTGTACCTCTTATCAGGTGAGTAGAAATTCATTTAAGATCGAAAAGTCAATTAATTTGAAGAGTGCGAGAATTTATACATCCATCAAAATGGCACTGCGTTAAATTTATGCGGTAAGCTCCCATTTTTCATTAATAATTTTAATACAGTGAGAAAAATTGTTGGTGACATGACAATACCGTGACGCCCAACATTTTAACCTTCTAGTTAAAACTATCAGAACGACCAATAAGCATAGTTATACCTAAGTAAGATAATTAAGCATTGGGTGTTTTGGTATAGGGCATTTTGGCACATTGGGTTTTTGTCATTGGTTAAAATCTCACCTAACCCATTTTTTTAGGCGATAACAGACGGACAGTCGAATCAGTTGCTGAGGCCGTTGGAATTGGTAAAAACTGTTTCAGCGAAGTTCTGCCCTCTCATAAGCTGAAGAAAATTGAGCAGTTGCAAAAAGGCTCAGGAATCGTTGATGGAAACAAAGGTCGAGTGTATGTGGGCATGGTCGGTGACGGAATCAACGATTCCCCTGCTCTCGCAAAAGCTGACATTGGAATTGCAATTGGAAGTGGAACCGATGTTGCTCTAGAAAGTGCTTCCGTCATTTTGATCAAGAGTGACTTAACAGACGTTGCCACTGCAATTGACCTCAGCCGGACAACGGTGAACAGAATTTATCTGAACTTTGTCCTGGCAATGTTGTACAACATGCTCGGAATCCCAATTGCTGCCGGTGCTCTGGTCCACTGGGGAATCGTGCTGCAACCTTGGATGGCATCGGGAGCCATGGCCATGTCATCCGTCTGTGTAGTATGTTCATCTTTATTGCTCAAATTGTATCGTAAACCAGACTTTTCTGGAGCTGCGTTGGCTGCTTCTGGAGCTGATGAAAAATTCGTGGGTGCCAACGGAGGAAATCCAACGAGCGGAGTCTTCAGATACGCTTCGAAGAGCAGTATGATTCAATATATTGCCTCTAATGAAAGTGAGCAAAGGTTGTTGTGTGGTGATGTGAATGAAAGCGACTTAGATGTTTGATTCCAAAGTAGACAACATCAGATCCCTTTTATGTTCAACTGTCGCGATTGCTTTGAAACACTTAAGTGTACAAATAAATTCGATCCTCAGTTATCAATCCTTTTCTGTTAAAGTCTTACCCCGAAAATGTGACTGGTCTTTTAAAAAATGAAGGCTGCAATGATAAACTTATAAAGAGGCGTCTGTTATATATGGCATTTGTTGAAAATGGAGAGATTAAGACACAACTTAGAAATGCTGTTATGGGACCACTTCAATTACTTAGAACTCAATAAAAATACGCAGTTTGTCCGGGAAATGCGCAGTAGATATTGTATGTTGCTGTTGGTCAAATTTGGAAATTATTATTTTACCACGTAGTGTTATGAATAGATTTATGTAAATTCTTGTATATGGTGCTTAGTCTTAGTAATCTACTACAGCTGTCCATAAAATCAAACCCATCTTTTTTAGACCTTGATCTTTGTCAATTTACTATTAAATAGGAACAAATTGAAAGTGCTGTTTGTGGATTACTATGACTTGGTATTTGTTTTCATAGCTTTATAAATGCCATTCAATTCAATGTTCAATTTGAAATTTGCTCAAGGATTGTTCTCTTTTCAGATGTGCAGTTCAGGTGGAGGAAATTTAAAGATGAAGGTGAAACAATACCTCGCTGACGAAATCAGTCAAATTGTCTTTAGATATAGAAATCGCATGCAATTGAGAAATCCTCAAGTGGAATGCTCCTATTTGAGATTTAGACCTCAATAAGTTCAATTCAAACTTTTCAAATGACACATTTTGGCCAATTTACTGATGAATCTCACTTATTCGGATTGTTATTAATAGCCGCCCTCATCTTCTCAGCCGGCTATTATTGCGCTCGTATTTTTTTTTACTTCGTCAAACTTTTTTTCGCTTTACCATTTTGCCGCTTTTTTCGACATTTTGCGTGAAATCTTTTTGACTTCTCTAGGCTAGTTTCTCTCTTCTCTCATTCTGCTAAAAGTGAATTTGAACATCAGTTGCTAAGCAAAGCAATTCAAAATGAACAGAGTCGGTATAAAAAATTGAAGTCAGAAATAGAAACGGGATAAACCCATAAAGCCCAATTTTAGATGCCCGCTATTTGAACGTCGTTCCTATAAGTCTTAGTTACCATCTCTAATGCTTATTGCTTTTGATAGTAGCCCCTGTAGCCTCTCTCTTAGAAACAGAAGTACGTTATGTTCAACTACGAAATGCCATCAAAATAAATCGGACTTAAAAAATGTTTTTTTTACAAAAATCTTTTGTTTTTCAATATCTTCTATTCCTTCAATCCCAATCATGCTTATTGGAATCAACGGCGGCTATTTTCCGGCAATCTGCCGGGTATGTTTAGTATGTGCAATACATTTGGCTGTTTTTTGGAGACCCTTCACCACCATTTTTATAGCTTTAAGACGAGCGTAGCTATTTAATTTCCTCAAACAAAGTTTAAAGCAATTATTGAAAATGTGTTGCGTCTTTTTTATGCAAAATTTTTGCTTGACTGTTTTGACTCAATTGTCAATTCTGCTGTTATTATTTGCTCTCAAACATAGTTTGCGGCAATTATTTTAGTCCCGTGGTTTTTTATGCGATTTTTAGTTTGACCGATTTTTTGTCGGACCCATTTGACTTTTCGTCCTCAAAAACGGGATAAACATGAAGCGCACTGAGGGCATTAAGTTCTCTTAGAGCCTTTCTGCTGAGGAGATGTAAAGTATCCGATTAACTGAAACTGTTTTGGAGACATATTTTAATGTGTGAAGGGCGATTCTTCGACCCCCCCCCCCCCCCCCCCCAGTCACCTTCCGTGCACATCGTTCCACCCGTGCCCCCTGCGGTTCACTTAGTCGATTGTTATGACTTTTCGAGTGACTTATACGCCCTTGACTTTTTGCGTTTCGCGTGATGTAAAATTCTTTCTCAATCACGATTTCAAGCAGCTGAACTCAATTGGCGGCAATTTAATACTAAAAGTCAAATGAAAAGTGCGCCGAAACTGGTGCCATTTTTACTTTAAATCTTAATAGTGGTATATGTTAACCTCTAATGTGGTTATTTTAAGCCCATTATTGAACTTCTTAGCCCCCCCCCCCGACTGAAGCAGGCTGCAATTGATTAGAGCTCCCACTAGTCGTTCGGTAGCAATTCTTCCGACGTTTAGTAGGTTATGTTTTAGGATCTGCTCACACGTTTTATGAATTTCGAAGTCAAATTCAAGTGATGATTTTGGTCTAGCCGAAACAGGAAGTGCACCGAGGAAGCAAGTGGCTTTGCTGTGTAATTAGTTGCTAATTATTAAAATTAGTGAAATTCTATTTTTAAAGTTGTGAGAAAACGGTATTTGAACGAAAATTCACTTTCTCGCTAGTAGTTTTGCGTATTCACACCCGCATTGATATTCACTGTTTTTTCAACTTTTTCATTGGATTTTCTAAATGATTTTCCCAATCCAATCATTGTCCATTCTAGGTCTAGCTTTTGTGTAGTCAATGAATATTCTTTGAATTGTGGGTCAAGGTTTGTCCTGTTGTTTTTTTAACCTCGTCGAATAAAATTTGTTTCGCTTTACCTTAGTTCACAGGTTGTCGACATTGCAAAAAAAAATTTTGACTTCACTAGGCTAGTTTCACTCTTGTCTCATTCTGCTCAAAATGCATTTAAACCCATAAAGTCCAATTTTATTTGAGCGCTACGTCAACTTCGTTTTTTTATAAGGCTTAGCCGCCATCTCTAATGCTTTTTGGTATTGATACTAGCCCCTGTATCCTCTCAATATGAGACAGAAATAAGTAAAACAATATTTTTTCCACTTTACTGTTCTTTCAATCCCAATGGGCATTATGGAAATCAATGGTGGCTATTTTCTGGCAATCTGCTGTGTATGTTTAATAGCCGCCATCAGCCTCTCAGCGATTATTATTTAGGCGCTCTCCTTTGTTTAATTCGCTTTATTTTTCATCACATTTTTTGTTATACGTAAGTCACTATTTTTACGCTTGACTTCATTCACCCACTGTTTCAATTGAACGGATTTTAAATTCCTTCACTTGTTGAATTAGGCTTTGTTGTGAAAACGGTCAAAGTCAAAAGAGCGAAATCAAAAGAAACGGGATAAACATATAAAGCGAGGTCAGTAAGTCATAATGCATTATGCTATCAAAGTTCGTTAAAGCGATTTTTCGTTTTTATTATGATTAAATGCATTCAGTTTAGAAGCTGAATTAAGTGCAATTTTCGAATCTGACGGAATATGCAGAATTTACACACCAAATAAGAACACTTTGACACTTAAAAAATCTGTTAATTTCTACCTCTTAATTTTTTCTTCTGTGTCAATCCCAATATGCGTAAAGGGGATCAACAGAGGCTATTTTCCGGCAATTTGCGGGTATGCTCAAAACTATAGTTCAACACGCTTTTATTGAGACGAGAGATGTATGCAGCATATTATTCAATTAGTTTCGCTTGATGGTCTTGTTGCATATCGATTACTTTTGTTTTTCGAAAGCGCATATGTTGCCATAAGTTGAAAAAGCAAAACATTCCAACATTTCAAAATCATGATTGATTAAATTTAGCCAACTTACCGTGTATGTATATAGTGTTATATAATAGCGTCATAAAAGTGATTTGAATTCCCCTTAGAGAATTTTTGTTACGTCCCACACAACTGACGCAGGCTGTTATAGATTCGAGCTCCGATAGTATCGAGAACAGTTTTTCCGACGTTAGTCGGTTGTCTTTTAGTACTCTTGGTTTTTACAGTCCAAAAGAATTTGAACTGCTCTTGAGCTGTCTTTTTTGATGGAGAGCAAATAAGTCCACTTTTAAAAGAGGTTTGTGAACAGATTCGAGGATTAAGGCGTTTTCGAGTTGTCTTCTTGGTGCCGCCAAAACAAGGATTACACGAAAAAGCCAGTAATTTTGCTGCATAAAATTTTTCAGAAGTTTTCAAACAGAGAAAAAAATGTGTTTGAGCAAATATTTGTATTCGAGAGAGAGAGAGAGAGAGATTTCGTTTGTTCACAGGGTGCATTATAACTCCAACGAAGTTTGTAGCTATTAAAAGAAGCCGCTCTCATTATCTCTGGGGGCTTTTATAGTGGCCCTATATAGTGTTGGAGAAGTGTCTTTTTGTAATCAATTCTAGCGGAGTAAGTTTGAAGCGGGAAATGAAAAAAAACTTGTCGTGGTTTGAGTGTTGAACAAAATTAGGGAGTAAAGTAAAAAAAAAGGTGGTTCTCGACTGCTCTGGAATGAAGTTTGAAGCCATTTTTGACTTCTTTGTTCAAAATTTTCACTTAATGATTTTTGCGCTTTTGTTCTAGAACATCCTTTGTTCTGTTCAGAACTGTTTCACGATTTGGTTGTTTTCGTATAATGAAGTGTGCCCTCATCGATTGTCAAAGAATCACAGCCATTGTAGCTTTTTGGTGGAGATGGCGGACTGATATCCTGTGAATCCGTGGTTCGAACATTCGTTGTTCGCTTTTCTTCCAGCTATACAACTTTTCTGAGCTACGCCCCTTAAAAATTAAATAGCCTCACCTATCATCCGAGGTTAACCTGTGTGTTTTATTTACAAGGCTGTTTTCGAGAGAGCGAGAAATTGATCTCTAAAACTTTTCTTTGAGTGAAAATTTTTTGTTCATATGCGGTTTTTTAAGTTTTTTTTACGATTTTAACATTTTGTTTTTCAATTATAAGGCTTGAAAGCGCTGTGGGATTTAAACGGTTGTATTGAGAGTGGTTTTATGTTTTTTGGTTACTAATCAGAGTTTGTTTTTGCTTATTTGGAAGTGTTTGGCCTTTTATTGCTTCCTTATTGTAACGTGAGCATTTTTGGGATAACAATTTGATTACAGAAATGTTTTTTGTTTTATGGAACTTTGTCCGTATTTGGCCATAAATATTTCATCAATGATCTTGAAGTTTCTTCTGTAAATTTTTAAAGTGGTTTTAGTATTCATTAGTGTTTTGAAGGGCTTGTTTGTTTTGTCAGAGACTACTCTTCGAGTCATTTGCCGAACTCATTGGTCTGTTTTTTGGTAACTTCGTCGAGCAAAAATTTTGTTTCGTTTTACCGTTGCTGACAGTTTGTTCGTAAAATCTTTTTGACTTTTCTGGTTTAACTTCATTCTTTTCATTTTCAAAATTGTTTAGACAGCAGCTGCTTATTAAAGCAATCTAAATTAAAAGTAGTCAAAAAACGAAATCAAGGAAAGAAATGGGACAGAGACCCATAAGGCCAAACTTAAATGCCCGTTATTTGTATTTTCTTCTAATTAGTCTTCTCTAGTTGTAGTTACCATCAATAACGCTCATTTGTTTTAATACTAGCCCCTGTATCTTTTCATTAGGAAAAAGTAGTATGTCCGATACAAAATGACATCAAAATATTTAGCAGTTTTGAATTCTTTCGATACAAAAATCAATTTTTCATTTCTTTCCGCTTTTTCAATCCAAATTAGGGTTATGAGAACCAATGGCAGCTATTTTCAGGCACTCTGTCGGTTATGTTTTTAGTTCTGTTGGTATATTGTGCAAATTTCTGTACAACATTTTTAAGCCTCACTCAGACTTCATACCCCCTCTTTGTAGGCAAAAAAATAAAGATGTAAAGGGCAATTTCTATTGTTTTGAATACTCCCTCACAACTAATGGTGACCACTGTTTTTGTTGCAGCCCGTAAGGAAAGGGAACTTCTCACGAAATCCAACCTCTCGTAAGTCGACTGAGACCAATTCGTGCGACGTTATTCGGTTATATTTCCCCATCTTTTTCAGTTTTTCTGTTATCGCTTTTGGAAGTCCTATTTTCTGTTAATCGCTTTACAGGATTTCTCATTCTATGTTTTTGATTGTTTCGTCGTCTCAAGCTTATTACTGGTTCTACTTTTCACATCGAAATGCTGAAATATATTTTTTATTTACTTCCATTCCTCTCAAACTTTATCAAGCTTTTCTAGGTCATATTTTAACATTACGTGGCTCTCTCAACAAACGATCTTTTCACTTCAAAAATCTATGTTTAGTTTACTGTCAAAAAACGACCTGTTAGAAAGATCCATATGAGAAGAACCTAAAAAAAACGAAGAAGCAATCAATTTGACTCCCAAGAACTTTTTTCCTAATTTGAAAATATCGATTCTTTCCAGATTTTTAGTCTGTATTTTAAGGCACTCATCTTTTTGTCACAAGTCTATTTGGTAGACCGCGACAGCTTTTTATCCTTTTTTGATGATTTGTTTTTCGGTCAGTATAGATGGCTCTCGCTTTAAATGGATGTAGGTAATTATAGTTGAATTACAATAAACGATGTATTCCATCCAAAATTACAAGTTTTTGACTACTAAAATTTTTTTGTCAGAGCAATCTTTAATTTGGCAATTTTAAAAATTTTTCCACTGTAGTTTTGATTTGGAAAGTCAGATTGCTCGAGCAGCTGCTCAATCTATTAAGAAAGTTTTTTGTTCAGAAAAAGCTTTTGAATGTATGTATATAATTTTCATTTAAGCATCGACACACAACATTGTAAGTTGTTTCCATTCACCGAAGAAATTATATTCCATTCTTGGTAATCTATATTGTATGCTGTTTGATTTTTTCCGGTCTGCTGTCTACATTTGCAGATCAAAAAAGGTCGATTCATTGATCTATAACTCTTACCAGCAGGTCCTGATTTACAGATGCCTCAGGACCGTTTGTGTTAAATGATAAGAAATACGATATTTCAGTTAATTTGGATTCAACTAAGATCTGCAAATGTAGACAGCAGACCGGAAAAAGTCAAACAGCATAGAATATAGATTAACAAGAATGGAACATAATTTCTTCGGTGAATCGAAACAACTTAAAATGTTGTGTGTCGATGCTCCGACCGGACATTTATAAATGGTCTAACTGGAAAATCGGGAAAGATTTATGAAAACTTGTGAAAGACTGAAATGGAAGGGTCCAGAAGCCTCTTGAAGGCTTGGACTTTTTATTTTCGAACAACTCAACCCGTAATATGGAATAAAAGTTTATTGAAGAGTGAAATGTCTTTAAACTTGGACGTGTTTTGGTGCTCATTGACATCTTGGTTAAATATTTATTGCAGCATTCAGTAAGAGATACATGGGCGTTATTTTTTTCAGTACGGTTCAACATGCGGCCATTTTGCAAATAGACTAATTTTAATAAGTTTTGCATTTTGTGGTTTTAAGCGACCAAAACGTGTCCCCACTTTTCACATTCATATATCGTTCAGACATGCAAGTTAGATACGGAAAGCGTGGGGAATAAGTTATTGCAAGGTTCGTGCAAGGGGATTAGGATTGATCACGAAAATTCACGGGATAAAAGTAAACCGTTTCCACAATTTTGAGCATGTACTATTCAACCCAAAACATCGCTCAAATGAGCTGTGAGGATTTTGTAATTAAAAGTATTTCAGTTAAAATTCATAGCTTAATGAAGCTGAGGAATATCTATCAGGTTTAAAATTTTAAAATATCTCAATGAATATCAAAGCTTATTGGAGCTGGGGGATATTTATGAAATTCAAAATGTCTCAATTCGAATTCAGCTTAATGGAGGAGGGGGGGGGGGGGGGGGGGGGGGATATCTCATTTAACGGATCAATTAATAACTTAAAAGTGTTATGAGTAATTCGGCGAGAAATATCCCGTACAAGATTGCGCTCATAACAAGCGCAGTCAGCAAGACAAATCGTAGAAAAATATCCAAGTGGCGCTACAAATCTGCATTTTTGATCACTGGTATTTCGGCATTGAAAACAACTAAAACCGCTAATGCATGAATCATTTAGCTACTGTAATGTATGCCTTAATCCATTAAGCGTGAATAGATTTTTTTGATGATTTTGATGGGAAATGTTATAAAATATTCAAGTATATGCGAAAACTTTATTGTGTTTTTATGCCGTTTATCAGGAAAGTGTAATAATAACGTTAATATATAATGGGAAATTTTTGCATGGAATCAAAATTGTCCCAAAATTTTCCACTGCTAATAAATTCATTAATTTTCGCTACAAATTACGAAGAAATACTTTGATATATATTTACTTTGACATTAAATTCTGACTATTAAATATTTTATCTTTATCCCATATCGTCCGATTCATTGACTGGCAACGCTCAATCAAACGCACAAGCACAGGAGCCAACTCCTCAAAACTAAATTATAAACGAAGTGATTTGGGATATTGATTTTAATTTTTAACTGAGATCAAATAGGGACAATTCGAACAAGGATTTTAACAGTTTTAGTATTTATTTAGTATCAATTGAATGGAGCTTGATAGTTTAAGTGAGCTGGGAAGTTTTCTGAATTTAAGAAACACAATTAATTAAAGCAAGTGCGTTTAGTAAACAAAAGCAATTCATAAAATTAATAAAAACTAACCATAATTTTTCAAATGATTGAAATTTTATTAGTTTAGAAAACCCCCAATTTTTCATTGTTTAACTTGAATAAATTCAGTGGAAGCCTTTAAAATTTTTGTTGACCTGGCATTTGGTATTTTATATCTTATTTCACATGATATTTTATGGAACTAAAGTTTATCTCAATTAAAATTGCTAGCTGAATGCCGCTGGAGGGATATATCTGAAAATAATACAGCATATCAGTAAAGAGCAAGGGAACTTAGTAAGAGCATTGATTTTAATAAAAAATGTCAAATTAAACGAAAACATCCAAATTAACAAGTCCAAAGTGATCTAATTAAATCTCAGTTGAACTTGATAGCTTAATGGGGCGTGTTGGTGATGTTTATGAAACTTAAAATATCTCAATTAACTTCATGGTTTAATGGAGCTGGATGGATATCTTTGAAATTTTAAATATTGCCGATAAATTTCATAAACTAGTGGAACTTGATGTGGGGATATTTAGGTATATTGAAAAATTTCATTTAATAGGTCAATTAGTAACTTAAAAGTGTTATGAGCAATGCAGTGAGAAATATACCAGACAAAATCGCGCTCGTTGTGTTCCAAATACTTCAAACAATTTCACTCTCTGTCTCCAAGTGAAAAGACGAGCAATTTGAAGAAAATGGCAGGTAAGTAGTATAAAAAAATGACTAGAACCTCACCGGGGGGGGGGGGGGGGACGGACATTTTTGGAAGCCTGATTTTCTCGGCCCAACAACACCGGGGTGGGACACTTGAAAATTTTGAAAATCTGAATAAAATGTCCCCCCTATTTTACATATTTACATACATATATGTATATGCATGTATATATGTATTGTGTATATGTATATATGTGTATGTATATGTATGTATTATGTATATGTATATGCATGTATATATGTATTGTGTATATGTATATATGTATATGTATATGTATGTATGTATGCAATTATGTATGTATTATGTAAATGTATATATGTATATACATGTATATATGTAACGTGTATATGTATATATGTGTATGTATTCATGTATGTATATGTTTGTGTGTATTGTTGTATGCATGTATGAATGTATTTGTGTATGTAAATGTATGCATGTATGTGTATGTGAGTATCTATATATGTATGTATGGATGTATGTATACATACACACATTCATACATACATACATACATACATACATATATACATACATACATACAGATTTGTACAAGAAAAACAAGTTTTTACCTAAGTATGTGCACAATTATGGTCATAATCACCTATGTCCATAAATGCATACATAAATTGGTGAAAACAACAGTAAAACAACTAACCTGTTAGTAGATGTATAAAATCATTAATGATATATTAATTGGAGAGTCATCAGATCATGCCCAAACATGTTCAGGGTCACAAAACTTTCCAAAATAAATTGACCAATCGGAGTGCTTGATTTATTATTCAAACTGACAACCAATCAGAATTGAAAGATTTATAAACAGAAACTCTAAACGCTCACGTTCAGTAAACAGTAAATAATGAACACAATAGGAACAAAAGACATCAAGCTCATTCATGAAAGTTTTATCACTGAGAGGTAACATAAATTATACACACATATCTTATCGACAATTATATTTCGTAGCTGCCTGTTCTTTGTTAGATCCAGAAGTTGACGGAGAAATAGCACTTAAATTTAGACCCTATGGTGGTTTCATTGGAATTGATAATTCAAGACTAGATCCTTTATTGAAACGGACCAAAGTGCTACGACTTCATGCTGCATTGCATGACGCCGCTGGATTTATAAAAGATTGCCGAAACAAAGGCCCTGGATATGTTTACGCTTTCCGTTACTCACCAGTAAACAATTGTCTTTTTGGACACCTGACAGGAATATTATTCATTCTATCAGTGAAAATTTTTCATTCACAATTGTTTCGTGAATTGGAATGCTAGAAAATTTTGGCAGCAAAACCACAAATATTATTGTCCTCGATCTCGAAGGTTTCAAACTCAAGTCACTTGGATTTATTATAAAAGAACTCAGTTTGTGTTCCAGTTACAACGATACAATATTTTTCAAACCGCCGCTTAAATTCGCTGATTTACCCGCACACGATAGACAAACTGTTATTTGGCTGACCAATAACCTACACGGTCTTGATTGGGACGAAGGTGATATACCTTACTGTGATTTGAAAACAATCTGTCTGAGTTTCAGTTTCCGATTCACACGAAAAAATTTTTTTGCCAAAGGCATTGAAAATTGTGAGCTCCTCAGTAAGCTTTTACAAAAAACTGTTTTTAATCTGGAGGATCTAAATTGTCCCCGAATCTCAGAGATAATATCAGAAGAACAAGTTCCCTCCTGTTATCATCATTCAAACTTTCGTTCAACAAACGATCAATTATCAAATCACTGCGCGGAATGTAAAGCAAGAATATTTTCACAGTGGACACAAAGTGATGCACAGAGAAGACACAGCAACTTTAACAACTTATCTGTCAGACAACTTGAAGATATTCACTTGCTTGACTCCAGTTGACGATCAGCCGATTGTAATATTCAACAGAGTTCAGGATACCTCTCCACCAATACAAAATAATTTTTCAAGTGATCAACAGAACCGAGCGAACTATCTCATCTCAACAACAAGCCAAACACAGCACAACAACCGCGTTACAACTCGCTTTATAGTACACCAGCAAAACGTTATTTTGCAACCATTACTCTTTCTCCCGACGAGCTGGACAGCTTTAGGGCTTTCCTGCCCGTGATAGATAATTTCTATCACTTCCAACTGTATGTAAAAAATAAACAGAGAGCTCGAGAACATCGGAATCAGTTCAATTATGGCTATGAACAAAACAAATTAGAAGCCTATGCAGTACCCCAAAGAGCAGCGAATCCCACGTTGGAAGCAATGGGCGGACAAAAAAGTTCCTCAATTTAGATTGAAAAAAACACCACCAGAACGTGAGCTATCACTTAATGAGATGCCAAATGAGTTGCGGTTATATGTCTTGGAGCACCCCGAAGTTGAAAAAGTCTTCAATCAACCATCGTTCGAGGAAAATGACTCATCAACCGTCTGTTATAAACTAGAGATAAAAAGTCATATTAAAGGTTTCAATTTGTTTGAGTTCTGGCACATGAAACAGTTGCCCAGTAAATAATTCAAAAATTTAACATTTTGTATCATCCTTGTTTCAATTCACTTTTCAATTAATTATTTTTCTCCAATGAATCAAAGAGACGAGGCTGACGCCGGTATCAGTAATTTAGTCTTTGATGTGAACAACAAGGAGAGGCCCCCATGGCGTTGTCGTTCAAATTCAACAGTGCCAAGGTCCGAAGTAATATTTTTGTTCAAGTTAGTATCATTGTCTTAATGATCATTCTTTGCTTCTCTATGCTCTTTCTATTATCAGAAAACTGTGAAGAGAAATCAATTTGGATTGCTCTCTTATCGAGTTTAGTTGGTTACATTTTACCTAATCCCAAACTATGAACAAAGTTATTCTTACACATGACAGGATATTCATGTCAATTGTAGGACCAAGTGGTTGTGGTAAAACAGAACTCTTATTTCGAATGCTAAAAGGTTCGACCTTTTATCCACGCTTTGAAAAAATTTATTATTTTTACAAAGAGTTCCAACCACTTTTCAAAGATATGCAACGAGTTATACCAGGGATTGAGTTTCTAAAATACTCAGGCTTTGATATAACAAAAAATCTATCACATTGTCTGCTTATCTATGACGATTCATGTGAAGAAATCTTCAACGATAAAGAATTTGTAAAAATAGCTACCTCAGGACGTCATCGCAAATTACATGTTATATACGTCAAGCATAATTTGCTCCATCAAAGCAAATGGTCCAGAACCATTGATCTGAATACAACACACATAATATTATTCAAGTCGCTTCGTGACATTCAACAAATTGAATATCTTGGAAAACAGTTGAATTGTCTCCAACTGATAAAAGAAGCATACAAACTAGCAACTGCGGAGCCCTTTGGACATTTGATGATTGATCTCGACCCAAAAACCAGTCAGGGTTTACGTTTTTCATCGCAACTAATTGGACCGGATCCTTCTATTTTTTACATTTCGTCCCCTGAAGCAGTCATTACAACAATTACAAATGAAAAAGAAACATTTGCTTATGCTCAAGCAATGGGCAAATAAAAGGAATGAGAACACAGCTCAAATAGAAATATTGCATCAGGGCGATTTCATTTGGTTCTTGAGTGACTGTGTGATGAACCTGCTCTCTGGAGTTGTAGAAATCAATAAAGTTGAATTAAAAAAATTCGAGAAACCACTACGTAAACTTGCAGACAGGCGAGTTGAAAAAAGTGAGAGAATCAAAATTTTTCGATCAGGTTCTGGAATCCGTCTAATTAAACTGATTGCGTTACCTTGTATTGCTTTTCTGGAGCAAAATGCACACTGAATAGTTTGTGCTAATTCCTCGTCAAATGTATGCGAATGAACAACCTCAAATTGCTCAACTTCTCAACAATAAAAATGTCCGAGAGAAAGCAAAACAAATATCACTGTTGCAAAGAAGCAAGTCTCCACCAGCACCTTCTACCACGCAACAAGACACGCAACAGCAGACCGATAATATTTTGGAGAATATCAAAGATGAGTTGAATGAGACTAGAGATGACAAAATTGATACAAAAATTTCAACTGAAATCAGGGAGCGAGTTTTGAGAGATATTAAACACCCTGATAGAAAAAAGTTTGAAAAAGCGAGCATAATTTTGGAAAAAATAGAAGAGTCAGAATCTCTATCGCTGGATCAGACATCAAGACTAATGGTTAATAAGTCAAGCACGGGAATTCTTGTCGCAGATTTTCTTTACGATCTACAACAAACAACATCTAAGCTTTCACTTGAACATTACAAAGTCCTGACCTTTCTAGATATCAGTTCACAATTAACTTGTAATACATACGCAAAAAAAATTCTTGCCTTATGACTAAACGAAAAGTTACAGTTGTTTGAGGATGAACCAGAAAACGAAGAATCAGGAGTCTCGAGAACAGAAGAATCAAAAGCTTCTGGCGACGATGAAGGAAGCTTTGAAGATGCAAAAGACGAAATCCAACCGTCTAGCTGGTGGACAAATTACTTCCTCTCACGTTAAACAATTGAACAAATTATACACAAAAGGTAGTGCAGCTTTTGGTAGCATTGCTAATTTGAAGAAAGCCAGTGGTTTACCAAGATCCAAAGTGGTTCAATACCTTCAGTCGAAAGCCCCATACACAAAATACAAACAATTCAGAAAAACTTTCCCGGGACTAAAAGCTGTTGCATACAGAATAAACGAAATGTGGTCTGTCGATGTGGCGTATATGGATAAAATTGCCCAACACAACAATGGAGTCAAAATTTACTGGTGGCTGTTGATTTTTTATCGCGATACCTACGGGTGCAACCAATGAATGCTTCATATGCAAAAGATGCTGTTGAAGCGTTCAAAAAAATGATCAAACAGAAAAAACCAGAAAGGGTTTGGACAGACAAGGGATCCGAGGTTAAAGGTGAATTCAAAAAATTTTGTGAAAAGAAGGAGATTCATTTATATACAACAGAAAACGAAACCAAGTCGGCATTTGCTGAGAGGAATATTCGATCGCTCAAAAACATTATTCACAAATACCTGGAGGAAAATTGGACTTGGACTTATATTAAAGAATTGCCCCAGTTTGTAAATACTATAAACAGTCGTGTTAATCGTGTTACCCAACTTGCACCTAATAAAACTTTTAAAAAACACGAACCGTTTCTAATATCCCTAGCAATTAGCACAAAAAAGTACAAGCCGAAATACGAAGAAGGAGACCTGGTTCGGATTGCAAAGCCAGACGAAATTTTTAGGAAAGGTTATAAACAAAATTACACAGACGAAGTCTTCACAGTATTCAAGGTTGCCACCCTCAGTCCACCAACATACAACCTTATAGACGCAAACAACGTTATAATTAAAGGTAAATTTTATGAACCAGAATTAGTCCAAGTGAGGGTCATTCCTGTCAAAGACTAAACATGAGTATTAATAAAGAATTTACTATTGATTTGATATCGAATGCATCAATGGGAATTTTTACCAATAATACTATGGCCAAGTTACGAAATCAACTTGCCCAACCATTACAGTTAGATGGAGATTGGCAAGTTGCCCTTGCTTCAATATCATTTCCATCAAACATCAATAATGTAAACTCAGCCGAAATAGTTGCGTATGTCAGTTCTGGCGCTGAACTTGATGCTTCACATAACCGCACCGGACAACTTCGAAGAATTCGCAAAGGTATATACAACAGTTCAGAAGAGCTTCTGGAAGAAATTTTTCGAATCGCTCAATTGAAACAGTTTGACTATGATTTTGACACTGTAACGCAAAAGTTAGTTTTGAAATTTGGACCTAACGAAGGTTTGTCATTCGAAGATGAAGAAGTACCCAGTATTCTTGGTTTTAAAAGAATAAGAGATATTTCTAATCATGGTTTTATTCATATTGGTTACAAGTCAGAAAATGCAGGCAACTCTTTGAACCGACATGTTGGAGATTTTCCAATTGATATTACTTGTGGATCACAGCTAATATTTGTATACATTGATATAATTGAACATCAGAACGTTGGTGATGTGAGAGCTCCGGTAATAAAAATCATTGAGTCTGAAAGACGTTTGAGAAACGGTAGCATAAACACAGTGACACCCATACACCACAAGTCATACAGAAATTTGGATTACAAGCCAATATTATCAAACAACATTCAGAACATCCAGGTAGAGTTGAGAAACGAAACTAGAAAACTAATTCCTTTTACTGGAACCGGAAAAGTTATAGTCAGTTTAAAATTTCAAAAAATTATTTGATATGGAGGCATACTACAGCAATCAAGCATCTCAATCAATGCCGAATTTTTCCGGACACTACAGACAAAGAGGCAGCGGTTTTGGAGCGCTTGCTGCAGGTATTGGAAGAGTTGCTCTGCCATTCGCACGCAAATTTCTCTGGCCCGCAGCGAAAAAGATTGGTCGTGATTTATTGGTTCAGGGAGCACCAGAGTTAGTAGAAGTTGCAACCAAAAGAAAGTCAGCAAAACAAGCACTGAAAAGTACAGTAGCCAAAACAGCTCGCAAACAAATAGGTGGGTCTCTTCAATCACGTATTGCAGCAGGTCGTAAAATAATTAGACGAAAAAGACGACAATACACGAGACCTCGCTCAAACCAAAAACGAAAAATCTCAACCAGAAGAATCATTTCTCGAAAACAGCGTCCAAAAAGGAGTCGTCTGGATTTTTTCTCGCGAGTGAAAAATGCGAACTAATATTGTAATACCATCTGAAGCTACTCACAGTTCTTTAGACTTATTTGAAAAACCACGTTTGCTGGTAACATTTGATCAATCATTCGAGCAAAAAACAGGACCGCTTTATTCGCCTTCAGGATCATCATTGGAATTTGAAGTTGTTGGTGATCGCAACAATTTTATTGACTTGCAAAAAATTTACCTGGAGATCAAGTGTCGAATACTTCAAACAGATGGAACGGATTTGCGCTACACAACTGGTGACGCTAATGCCAGTGATCTTCCATATTTTGCTAATAATATCCTTCATTCACTTTTCGCCGACTGTACTGTTTCTGCAAATGGTATCAAAATTTCAACAGCTAATGGTCACTATGCTAACAAAAGTTTCGTAGAAACTGAATTCTCTCACGGTACAGACGCAAAAAAAACCTGGCTAAAATGTCAGGGTTACGAGTATGAGGAAAACCCGGGCACTATTCCAGCAGCAAAATCAGAAATAAGAAAAAGAACAGTGCGACAATCCGCACGTATAACGTTATATGGAAAGTTGGCGGTTGATTTCTTTTCGTGTGAGAAACATTTGGTTAGTGGAGTTACCTTACGCATTTCAATGAGATGATCTCAAGATGACTTTGCCGTTATCAGCGAAGACGCAGCGAAACACTCCAAGGTTAAAATAGATGAGGCTAATTTATTTATCAGGAAAATGACGGTGTCAGATAATGTTGTAGGTGCAATTGAGAAAACATTATTGAAAACTCCGGCAATTTACCGATACAATGAAGTAATTACTAAAACATTCTTGGCTACAACAGGCCAACAAAGGTGGAAACATGAGGATATTTTCACTAAAGAGCCAATCAGAAGAGTCATTGTTGCATTATGCGTTTGTACGGCATTCATCGGTACCAACACCGCTAATC
Organism: Convolutriloba macropyga; assembly: GCF_964194025.1. Classification (NCBI taxonomy): domain Eukaryota; kingdom Metazoa; phylum Xenacoelomorpha; order Acoela; family Convolutidae; genus Convolutriloba; species Convolutriloba macropyga. The sequence goes on along the minus strand of NC_134471.1, from coordinate 41,420,527 downwards.
CATTCCATTATCAAAAGTTTGGTTTAAGAGAGATAACCATTTATCGAAACGGTTTTGCAACGGCTGGAACTCCAATGTCAACAACTGACAACAAGAGATTGTACTACAATTCAATGAGTGCATTAGCTTATGTAGAAAATGGCCATGGAATACCTCTGAGTGAGTTCGCAAACCATTATATAATGGTATTTGATCTGACCAGCACTCAAGAGGCAACTCATGACTTTATTCATCCAGATCTAACAAATTCATCATTGTCTGTTGAACTCAAGTTCGATGCAGCGTTAGCTCATAACGTTGAAATATTTTTTCTTGGAGAAAAAGCATCTACTATCTATATTGACTCCGCAAGAAACGCATCTAAAAACGCTCTTCCCATGAACACATACTAATGGACGAAGACCAAATTCATCATCAAGTGAAAAAGTGTAAACATCTCAAATTCAAATTCAGAGGTGTTTATGCCGCTGATAATTTTCCGCTGAACTTGCAAACCAACACATTTATTATTGTTAATGCATCACGATCCAACTCTATTGGAACCCACTGGGTAGTGCTAGCTAAACGATATGCATACCCAATAATATACTTTGCAGATCCATTGGCTCTACCCTTGACTACCTACAAGGATATTTTCAACCGTTTACAACAGTGTAAAGACTTGGAGATAATGATGGATATCATGGAACATAGAAGAGACATTCAGTCTCCATTGCAATCCTCAGACTCCCAGCTTTGTGGTTTATTTTGCATATATATTGTTCATTATTTTTATAGTGAGAAATTTCCATTCATACCTGATGTAAATGAATTAGAGTTGCTAGCTTTTGTAAAACATATGAAGTAAAAGTTAATTTGATTTTGAAACAACAACATTTTTTGCATATCAATTTTTACAAAATTGAAAGGTTATGAATGAGTTTGAGGTTTCTCGCACAAATTTCCCGTGGCCACTAAGCAGAATATCCATTATCTGATACAGAGTTGAGGAGTGTTCACCTTGCATAAGCTGGCAAAATCGTTTCAAATTTACATCAGGGACTGTAGAAGAACGTTTGTTGGCCATAAAAGTACTAATAGATTTCGCTGCTGCCTCACTCAAGGGTGCTGGAAGTTGTTTCTGGTTCTTGGTAACTGAAGAAGAAGTTGATTTTGAAAGGTACTCAACGGCACAATGTAGTCGTGAAATTATTGCACCACGTTTAACAAAGTCTTTTTGCGTAGGCTGAATAAGTAATTTGAAACAGTTAACGAGACACGGTATCACCGCAGGTACATAAAGAGAATCGAATATATCATCCTGCGAACCAAATTCATACATAACATGATAATGATTGGAGCCAAATGTACAACCTTCGATAACTGTTGCAGATGAATGATAACCATATGCATAATTTTCAATTGTTGTGTTTTCAAGTTTTGGTTCCGTCTCACAAATATTGTACTTGAAACGTTTTTGAAATTTCTTGAAATATTCGGGACTGTTCTCATACATTGCCTCAACCATAACGAACAAAAACGAAAAAGCTAATGAACAAACTATGAAAGCATAAACAATGACAGGAAGCAAAAGGTATAATAGAAATTATTCCGAATCCTCATCGACTTTTACAGACGTTTTTGGTATTTTCTTTTGGCGCTGATTTGGTGTTTTGCCGGCTCGTTTTGCTGGACGTTTTGAGTCATCAGTTGAATCTGGTTTTAGAAGTGAATCGATCAAGCCAACTGGTTGATCAAGCATTTGTTCTAGTTTTTCAATGTTCTGACATATCAACCGAAACTCTGCCGCCGAAAGTGTAATTTTTTGATTGAAATCCCAATCGACGTGTTTACTATCACGTTTGAACAATTTCAAGGATAAGTAGGTGCCAGTGGTATGATAAGTCTTAACAGCAGCCCTAACAAGCCGTTTTTCATTGAGCGAGAGATCCAAATGAAAGTCGCTGTACTCAGCATCCTTAGATAAAACATTACCCATAATGTTGTATATATCGAGGCAAACTGTATCAAAGTAATCTGAAACGATGAATGACTAATACATTACTGTTTGTTGGAATGTAAACAATTTAAAAACCCACGCCAACATGTCTAGACAATATAACAGCTGAGCAAACAAACCCACCCACCCTAGCGTGTAAACAAATTTATACTCCTCTATCAGCTATGACGTTTATACGAAATATGAATTTCAAAAGATCGGAAAAAATCTACCCTGCTGAATCAAGGCCCATTCAATGTCACAATTGTCCAAGGCAATTTAAAAATTTCCATTCACTAATGCAACATCGCCGGGCCAAGCATTATAAAGGCCATAGCAGAAAACAGTTTTACAAGTCCCGACCTTTAAATCGAAAAACTGACAAGTTTTCATTAGCAATGGATAAATTAGCTCGCCTCCTCGAGTCTATTTATACTTCCCGAGAGCACTCCAATTCAACTTAGTTCGATATGACGCAATTCTATTTATAGACATGACGGAATAATGATGAAATGGTTAAGTCATATAAACAAATCGGTCTGCAACAATTTTTCAATCTTTCCGCCATTGTTCTTTCTTGTTGTTCAATATAAGTTTTGTGAAAATTCTTTAGTTCTTTGGCACCTTATTACATTACTGCAAGTGTTTTTTTACTTAACCTTCTTCTAGAATTTGCTTTCATCCTGCTTTTCCATTCAGTTCCATATCATATAAAAACAAGATTTCAATTCTCTTGTTCTCAGAATTGATTCTAGACTCGGTGCTGTTAAGTCTTTATAAAACTTTCCTTACAAAGAAAACTGTGTGATTTGTTACCGTTTGAATCCATAAAATCGGAACAAAAACCTCTCAATTGTATATCCATTACCTGCAATATGGCTGCTGAATATTTAGAAATTCCAAAAACAAGTGAGCGAGGCACTCGAACCCTTGTGCAAATGTGTCACAACTTCAAAAATTTTGTCCTTGTAAAGGAAATCTTTGATGATCAGACAGAATTATGGCATACAAAAAAAAGCTTTATTGTTCCAGTTAATTACATTGAACCAATACTTGAATACACAAAACAAAACGATTTATTTCATCTTACAGAAACGCCAGAAAAATCACCAAGACAAGAAGAGTCTCCATATGCTCATCGATATTATGGATGTATTACTCCCATTCAAACAAAAAAGCAGGATGTGAAAAAATTGGCGAAGCGAACAAGAAAACTTCTTGCAGACTACGATCATGAGTGCATTGAAATTTGGGAGACTCAATTGGGGCAGCTAGAAGAAGTTGAGCAAATATCTGGTTTTTGGAATTTTGATCAGTCGCCAAGTGAAGAAACAAAAACCCCGGAAAGCCTCCCGTTGCTTGTCATCAATTTTTCTGATGATGTCAACATCGATGAAACACCTCCATTTAGCCAATGTTATGCCCCCGTGAAGAAGGCCATCAAGTTATCTCGACTCTAAACAAAACAAACCCACCTCAAATTCATTGTGCATATTGAACATTTCATTTGTTGCTGTTCATTGTGTTCCAACGTATGAACTTTGTGTTTCCTTCTTTAAACTAGTTCTTAATTTAATTTTCTCTAACAATCAATCTTAGCGCTAGACTTTGCATGATTTTTTGAGAGAAGGATTTAGGCGACGCGGCGAAATTCAGACATTGAACAGACAAGTATGTGAGACATTGCCGTAAACAAATGAGCAAAAACAGACCGGGTTGAAATAAACCAGTTAAAGCTTGGATTTTTCATATCATGACAAACAGTCAATAAACATATTTCACCAATTGCTATTATTCAGTAGAGAAAGTGAAACAAAACTAGGCTATGTAAATAAGTAAAACTGTGAGCTCAGAATCACCTGTGATGAACCAACAAAAACTAGCAAAGCAGGTAAACAAGTGCATCTGTGATATTGACACAACAGTCTGGTAGACCTGCTGCCCCCAACAACTATTTGTGGAGCAGTAGCTTTCAGTCCCAAAAGTAAACAAAAAAGACGCGCACTCTGATTGGTTGAGAGTGTTGTAAAAATGTGTCCACTCCAACTATAAATTTTTCTCATTTGCTTTTTGCCTTAACTTTCAACTCAAGTTACTGAAATAATTTTCAACAGTCTTATCAAAACTAATCAGAAACAGCAAAAAACTTTCATTCTTTCCTCTTGAAAACTTTCACCCCAGTTCCTTATTTGTCTCAAGTTCTTACACCTGTAATGAATTCAGAGAAGTGTAGAGTTTGCAAAAAGACACTTTCGGACAAACGAAGCTTACGTCGGCACATGAAAGATGTGCATAAACATTATGCACAAACAAACGTATTCGTGTGCGATGAGTGCGCATTTGCTAATGAAAAAGTTGTCGAGCTCGAGACGCATATGAGACAACAACACAACTCAACCCACCCACGCTATTGCCTATACTGCAACAAGTTTTTCACAGACAACCTTAAGTACATGGAGCACATGAATAAAAATCATGGACTGCCAGTATGGGATGTTGATGCTGAAAACAATCAAAACTTGGGAATTCTTCATTCCGAGCAAGCATTCGGCGGTGTGTTGAAAACATATGACATACCTGTGGGAGAGCATGAAATAGACTTGCTAAGTTTCATGCGTAGCAAACGCGATGAGATTGAAAACGTTGTTCAACTCAACACCCAAAATCAAGCACAAAAACTTCAGTTTAGCGCACTGGTACAACTCACAAAACCATCGAATGATGAAAACGTTAGCAGTCAGCCAGATTGCATCAAAATATACATCAACTCAAAAATGCAGCGGGTCGACTTCACAGGCTTGAGCAAATCCTGTTTCGCTGGAATGGTTGAACAAATGCTGCTCGCACTGAACAACTTTGCATCCCATGGTAGCGGTTGGACAGTAGATAGAATTGAAAACATTAAACTGAGACTCGCCAGAGCAAAGACGATCGCAGCATCGTCGTATTTGGCCTTGCATACTGACCTAGCAAAAAGCCAGTACCTGCTGAATATTCGCAACCGACAAGACGAGAAATGATTTCTCTACTGCTATACAGCTCAATTTCAAAAGACATTCGGGCCACAATTGATACCGCTCAATGCTCCATGGAAACAAAAGACAAATCCAATCATGTACAGTTCGGAAAATCCAAGAGCAAAACAACTGGTTGGTGAATTCATGATGCCTATGGCTTTTCACCAAATGAAAAAATTTGAAGAGCTGAACCAGGTACGCGTTAATGTTTTCCGACACTCGAATAAGAAACTGATTCCTTTCCGCATATCAAATAATCGAAACTTTAGTTTCAACCTGGATCTGCTCTTGCTAAGTGATGGTTCAATACATCACTTTGTCCTGATCACCAACATCAGGGGGCTTATCCATAAGTATCTTGGAAAAAACCAGCGCATTGACAATCATTTGTGTCGTAACTGTTTCCATATCAGCACTTCATTGGATAGACATGGGAGACATGAAGAAATTTGTCATCAAAACACGCAAGCAATAATAAAAATGCCCAAAGTGGAACAGCAAAACTTTGAATTCAAAAATGTTCAAGCCCGATGGTTTGCGCCGATAGTTGGATTTTTCGATCTGGAGTCAATAATTGAACCAGTTGTCCACAATTACAACACACAACAAAACTCAGTTACTAGGGCATTGGAGGAACATAAACCATGCAGCTATGCTCTTCTCTTCGTTGCTTTGAATGAAACAAAGCCATTTTACTTCAACCTCAAATGTGGTCCGAATGTCATGGTTGAATTTGTTAAGTCACTGGAGCAGATTGCTAGGGATATATACGATGTGAAACAACAACACAAAAATTTTTCCGGCGAACCAACAATCACTAAAGATGAGGCTACGATGTGCTGGATTTGTAAAACCGAACTAAATACATCTTCAAAAGATCCCACTGTTCTAGACCACTGTCACTTCACAGGAAAATTTCTGGGATGGGCCCATGCGCAGTGCAACTTGAAACGCAAAACTTTAAACTTCACACCACTATTCGATCACAACTTGGCAAACTATGACCTTCATCACGTAGTATTGGCACTGCAAAACCTGAATGAGAAAAATACAATTTCGGTGGTGCCAAGCACAAGTGAGAAATTCATCTCATTGCAAATTGGAGTGCATATGAAAACAACACAAAACAAGAAAGGTGTTTGGACCAGTCAGTATGAGTATATCAGACTATTGGACTCATTCAAATTCATGAATGCGTCTCTCGACAAGTTGGTGCAGAACCTGCCAGCTGATCAGTTCACCTTATTGGAACAGCATTTCTTATCTTGGCCAACGAAGTCGGTAAATTTGTTAAAACAAAAAGGCTCATTCCCTTATTGCTTCGTCGATAGCTTTGAAAAATTACAAGAGGCTCAGCTTCCCCCTCTCAATAAATGGACAAACAGTTTGCAGCAGTACGAGGTAACAGTGAGTGAAGATGAATGCAAGCGAGCCATCGAAGTGTTCAATTTATTCGAGTGCCGGAACATTGGTGATTACTACAATTTGTATTTGACAACAGATGAGTTTCTCCTCGCTGCAGTATTACTGTGTTTTCGAAAATTTTGTTATGACACATATGGACTCGACTGCTGTCAGTACTACACCGCTTCCAACTTGTCAGGGGATGCAATGCTCAAAATATGCAATCCCAAACTACATCTTCTAACAGAGAGAGAGAACACCTTGACATGGTTGAAAGTCTCATAAGAGGAGGCGTGAGCTCGGTTTACAGCAAGCGGCTTTGTCGCGCAAACAACAAGTTTCTTTCGGACTACAAACCAAAGAACATTTCTTCGTTTATAATAATGATCGACGCCAATAATCTGTACGGAGGAATCATGGAAAAATTCTCCCTACCCCTTCATGAATTCGAAATGTTTGACAAAAGTGAATGGACCAAGGAGCAGGCCCAGGAAATTTTGCGCCGAATATTGAATACGCCTGATGACGATGAAGTTGGATAGATAGTTGTGGTCGATTTAAGTTACCCCGACAGCCTGCACGATCTACATTCTGATTTTCCTTTGGCACCCACAAAAGAAGCGATTGATGAATGCTGGCTCAGCGAGTACCAAAGCAGCTTGTTGGTCGATATGCAAATTAAAAAACCCCCGCAGGTGAGAAAGCTCATTCAGACGCTGTTTGATAAACAAAATTACACACTGCACTACCAAACTCTCAAACTCTATGTCGAACTAGGATTGGTAGTGACCAAGCTCCATAGAGTGCTTTCATTCAAACAGCAAAAGTGGCTCTCCCCATACGTGAAACTGAATACGGAAAAGCGAAAGCAAGCAAAGAATAAATTTGAGGAAGATTTTTTTAAATTGATGGTTAATTCGACCTTTGGAAAAACTTGTGAAGGAAAGCGAAACCGAATGAAAGTCAAATTAACCCGCACTGAAGAGGAAACGCTAAAGTGGACAGACAAGCCCGAGTACCAATCGTCAAAAATTATTAGTGAAGATCTTGTCACTGTATGCCTTCAGCAATCAGAAATACTTTGGGACAAGCCAACCATAGTGGGTGCCTGTATATTGGACTTGGCAAAGAAGTTCATGTTCGAGTTTCACTACAAAGTCATGAAGAAAAACTTTGACTGCAATTTGCTTTATTCAGACACAGATTCTTTCGTATATGAGGTGCGTTCACGAGACTTTTTTGCAGAACTACAGCGGAAAAAGTCGGTCGCTGAGCAGTTCAATTTCTCAAACTTTCCACCAGAACACCCCTTGTACAGCAGGGACAATGCCCGAGTCACGTTAAAGTTCAAAGACGAAATGGGAAGGAAGCCAATTGCCGAGTTTTGTGGTCTGAAGCCGAAGCTGTACTCAAGTTTTTTTTCAGGTCCTGCTAAGCAGTCAGCAAAAGGAGTGACAAAAGATGCCCGCCGCAGTATGACCCACGAGCTGTACAAACGAACTCTTTTGGGCGGCGAGGTGGTGCGTTTGCTGAACACTCGAATAGCTTCAAGCAACCACAGGCTCCACACAATTGCTGTAAACAAGAAGTCTTTGTCAGGCTACGATGACAAGCGGTTTATTATGAGTGACCAAGTTTCCATGCTGCCCTATGGTCATCGTTCGATACGAGAGGATATGTTCTTCAAGTCAATAATGAATGAGCCCGATTGGGGCGCGGATGACTCGGGCGAAAGCGAGCAGGAAAACAGGCAGCAGGCTTCCGTAGCTGGGCAGCAGGCAGCAGGCTTTGGTAGCTGGGCAGCAGGCGCTGGAAAGCGAGCAGCAGCCGCAGGAAAGCCAGCAGCAGGTGCTGGAAAGCAGGCAGCACCAGCAACAACAGTACAAAAACAAGCAGCAAACACAACAAACAACAAACATTCCACATTCAAGCAGTATTCTCAACACAAGTTTAAACTCAATTCCCGACCCAGGTTTTCACCAGCGAAATTATAGCGAGGACGAATTGAATCAAAATTTGGTAGATTTTGACAATTTGTCAGAGTTATCGGACAGTGGATCCTCTACAGACCCAGCTTGTGATTGTTTTATACTAAGTCAAGCGGTAGAATCAGACACAGAGAGTCAACAAGTGGAGCAAATGGCTCTACCAGATTACAAGCAAAACAAAAATAAAAGACAAAACATGAGAAAAGCTAGAATTTCGAAGGCGAAAAAACGTCGAGCCGTGATAATGGACTCAAGTAGCGAAGATGAATAAACTAATACGTACCTCAGTGATGTAGTAGACTTTGTTGATTCTCTTCATCTTGGCTATGGAACAAAGAAAAAGGTAGTTCACTTCACCCCCGGTGAAGCTAAACAAAACCTTTTTCCCTCCTCGCTTATCTAATACCTTTAATTTTTTTTTATATAAACTGTGGCACTCGTAAATTTTTGTGATGGTGGTGCTTGTGAATCAAGTTGGTTTCCGGGGTACTAAATCGGTCATCACAACCCCGAGTGCCTAGGTTGATCAAACGTGGTTCTTCCCCCTTCAGTCCCTGGTGTACTTTAGGCCTTGTGATGTCTAATTTATACTGTTTATATATATAATAGCTCAGTGGAGTTATGGTAATTGACGCTGTTGCTAAACGCTCTAAAAGCAAGTGTTGAGCACAAAACACACTGACACACATTGAGAGAGGTAGTTTTTTAAAAGCTTGCAATATATTCAAGTATCCCAGCCAGATTCTTCTAAAAGCCAAAGTTGCTACCCTTTATCCGGTTCATATAAATAAAGGAATGATTTAAACAGAAAAAAAACCGGATAGAGCATATAGTTCCCACCCTTAACCCATGCAATAACAAGTTTTTCTCACTCAATGGTTGCGTAGAGTGATATGAAGTTGTCCGTTTGCACCCTCTTGAATAACTCGATCTTGAATATCAAAGATCCTCGGATTCCTGCACTTTCCACAGTGGCAAATATGGAGGTCAATGAACCCACGGTTGAGACACAATTTAATAGCTTAAACAAAAGAAAATTAAAACAGGTTTTCCTGCTTCATAGACTTTTTCAATCTATAACCAGAGTCATTTCAAAGTTAAGAGACCAACTCTGTTGAAACGTTTGTCAATGCTGTCATTTGACAAAATTTCATTAAACAAATAGCAAATTCAGGAAACTCACGTCTTAGTGGAGTCTTCACATTTGGCGGAACCATCTTGAATGTGGTAGCAGATATCTATTAATGACAGGTGTCTGATCCTGACTGAAAAAACAGGTTCGTTCATTTAGTTGAACAAGATTTTTGTGTTAATTGACCCCCACTCCCGCAAACAGATATAAGAAATTTAAGGTCATTGAAGCCCAATAGAACAAACCCAAATGTATTCAACCTTAAAAAATGTCAGAATTGTCCTATGATTAACATCTATTAGTCGATTAAAATTACACGATGTCCAAGGATTAAAAAGAGTTTGAAAAAATGATTATACCTCTTTCTAGTGTTTTTTCCAGTTTCTACTATCAGTTCTCACCTTTATATATTCCATGGCAAACGTTTTCTTCCGTTGAAAATTGTAAAAGGGGGCTTGTGCTGCTCGAAAACTCGCGAATTTCTCAATTTGTTTCAGAAATTTTATCTAGAACTACACTACCATTTGTTTGAAAACTGTTGAAATCCCCTAACTCAAGAACTGTTTGGTAAAATTTCCCTCTACCCTCTTATTTACAGGACATTGTGAATTTACTTTCCTCTTCCCCCACCTCCGCCTCCACCTCCTCCCCCACCTCCACCTCCACCTCCCCCAACTCCACCTCCACCTCCTCCCCCACCTCCACCTTCACCTCCCCCACCTCCACCTCCCCCACCTCCACCTCCTCCCCCACCTCCACCTCCTCCCCCACCTCCACATCCTCCTCCTCCTCCCCCACCTCCACCTCCACCTCCTCCCCCACCTCCACCTCCTCCCCCACCTCCACCTCCACTTCCTCCCCCACCTCCATCTCCACTTCCTCCCCCACCTCCACCTCCACCTCCCCCCACTACTTAATGAAAATTATTCTGTTTGGAAAAAGAAAAGTATTGAGAAATTCGCTTTCGATTATTGACTGGTTTCCTGGAGACTGAAGATAAAGTGAGTGAGTCGATCAAAAGATAAACTGTTTCTTTCTCTGAGCATTTAAGGTCTGGCTTTATACTAACAAATTGATCAACTGATCCAGAGCTGCTTAAAGGAAAATGATAACGTTTAATTCTGCAGCACGATGTATCACACAATTTTGATCTAGACAATGTTTTTTTAACCCCCTTTATGTGTTTTTTTAAGCCAAAAATGTTTTCAAGCTCGTTTCCCTGAGTCCCCCAAACCCTTTATTAGGTTCCCATAATCTTGAATTTTTGATCTGTCGGCGAATTTTTCTAAGATCTTGCCGCCAAAAACCTAGTGGGGGGACAAAAAACCGAAAATTTTGAACATTTTTGGCTAAAAATCGGGTTAGGTTTTGTTAAAATCGGATATATGCACGCTTAAAATTTGCAAAAGTTAGCAGCGGCGAACAATAGTGCGTAGAACTGGCGAGATAAGCGGTATAAAAGTGGGACATATTAACGCGCCTTTGTCTAGCTCTGCTTAGTTTTTGGCGGGAAAGTTGCAAAGAATTAGAACTGGTTTCAAATAGCCTAAGAAAATTTTAGACGAATGAAATAATAATATAGCACCGTAAAATCTTAAAAAAACTGACTAGAACTTAAAAATAAGGGGGGACATTTTATTCCAATTTCAAAAAAAATTAGACGTCCCCCCGGTGTTGTTGGGCCGAGAAAATCAGCCTTCCAAAAATGTCCGTCCCCCCCGGTGAGGTTCTAGTCATTTTTTTATACTACTCAGGTAGTTTAAAAACATCCGTACAAAATTTTTGCAATTCGTCCGATTTCGTTCGGCTAATGGACTTCACTTTTAAACAGAATATATCTCCGGGAAGGAGTAAAGCGACGAAATGCAAGATCAGGCTCTTGCACTCCGTGTTTGCCAGATGATCCTCCAGATAAACGCCTGATGCGTCAACTTAAAAAAACTAATATTTTAAGTTTCGCTTAATTGCCTCAGTGTGTAATTGATGCCAATATATGAAACTGACATCAATTATTGCTTAAGGACTTGGAGAATGGCAATTTTTGAGTTTTTTCTATATTTGGTTTTGAACTCATTTGGTTTTTGATTAAATTTGATTGTTTATAGTTGGACTAATCGATCTTTCTGATCGCTTGGGGACCATCGGATTTTCTAGGGAAATTTAATTGAATCTTCTGACTTTGACAACAAATTCTCACGAACTTTGTTTCAGGAATATTGACTTTATACGGAAAAAATTGAGATTCAATATTGTTTTGACTTGTATTTTATTCTGCTTTACTAGGGGTTCTAGCTGTCTCTTACATAATAATTTTCGGTGTTTTATTTTAGCTCCAAGTTGGTGAATTTGTGTTGGCTTTTTCATTTTTTTAAAACAAAGTTTTTTGAAATGGGAGTTTGATAGGGTGTTTCTTTGTTTTTTTTTCTTAAATTTTTGCATATGTGGGTTAATTTGATTTATTATTTTTTTGTTATTTATGATTTGATATACATAAATGATTTGACAGTCTAACTCTTAGAACAAACTCTTGTTAGCTTCTATAGGAAATGCACACATACCTCACTCATAATTTAGCTTGTGATTATATAGCTTTGGCTTCTATTTGAATTTGAATTCTCAATTTGGATAAGAGAGTGCACACTTCGTCATTTTTTTCACTTCTGCGTCGAATTAAAACGTCGAATTTAGTGATTGATGCATCGAAATAATTGGAGGCAATGAAGCTGAAAATAATTGAAGTTGTTATTTGAGATTTCACAGTTTATCTTTTATTTTGAAAATTTGATAAACATTTTCTTCAACCTTTCTTTTTCGACGTTTGGTAAAAAAAAATTGCTTACTCAATGAAACTAATGCGTTATATGTTGTGAAATTGCTTCAGATTTGATTTAATCTCTGTCGTTCCGTTAGTTTTAGTATTCATTCGTGATATAAAGAAAATTGAATTCATTGAATAAGCTATAAATTGCAGTCACTGAATAAATTTAATTTTGCCTGTTGAGAAATGCGATGGGATCTGTCATTACTGAGACAAAGTAATCAGTTCACAAAGAAGAAAACAATAAAAAATAGTCTAAACTCAATAATCAATTGTTTGTGGAAACAAATTTTGTTTAAGGTGTTATCACTGAATCGTTTTAATTCACTATATAGTTGTAATCTGTAGTCAACGTGAATGTATTACAAAACACAGAACGACAAAGCGCAAATAATACCTTGTTTTTAAAAACAATTTATGGTAAATGTTGCATTACTAAAACCGTTATCAATTAGTTGAAACTTTTGATTACCTGATACAAATTCCTAGAAGTCATCACATTTCTGCTATTGTACTTACTATAAATGGAGGTAATTTTGAGGTATCGTTATTTATTCATTTGTTATGACTAGCGTGTTCAATTTCATGTCTTGATAATTGTTCGGGTTTCTGAACTGCTATCTGTTCGCAAAAATTAGCGGCTGATTCTTTTTGTCTTGCACTGAGTCTTGCTTTTTTTTGTCTCTCGGAAATACCGACATCTGACCCGCCAATCAAGCGTGGAAAAATGGTGGATTCAACCGAAGTTGATCATCCTCATAGAGGAGAACATTGTACTCGACACTCTTCCTGGTCCTCAACCAGAACGTGTTCGCTTGCCCCTCGAATCCATATATGGAGAAACAATTATTGGAGCCTCTGCCCAATCAAAACCAGAGAGAAGTTCGAGGAATGCCGAAATCAAATTGAATAGGGAGAATAGATCTCAAAGGCAGCTGGAACTTGGTATCATGTGTGGTGATAAACATTGATATCAGGCCGATCAGAAAATTATTTCTTTAATCTACATTAGGAATCGGACTGAGGAAGAATTATTATCAATAGGCGTAAACAGCACCTTATGGTGGACATTCTGACTACAGTTGAACTTTGGCGTTTTATGGCAGAAGCTTTCATTCGACCTCGTAATACAATTAAAAATCGAGCATTTACTAGGAGCAAAATTGGGACTGGTTGACGATATTTCCCGAAACCCTCATCAACCAGTCGAAAGTATATCCATATATGACGAAGATTTTTTAGTCCTTACTTTAGATAATATTACACGCCTAATACTACCACTCAATTGATTAAATTTTAGCAGCATGATTTTTCCGCCCAGCAAAACGCCACTACCAACAACAACTACAATTAGTTCCATTAATTTGTATACCAATCGCGCTTGCGCTTGGTCGATTAATAGCAATTACTGGTTTTTTCTCTTCTTTTAGCAAGCATTTTTTTCTGAAAAAATCTAGCTAGCCGGAGTTTACGTTCTGAAAGAATGGATGGTTTGGAGTTTCAGCTTTTGAATGTTTTTGAATGTTCACAGAATTTGCCTTTCTCATTTTCTGTTTTTGTTTCCAATTGAATATTAATTTTTCGTTTCTACGTAAAATAATGGAGGATGAAAATACTGCGTGTTTCCAGAATATAAATCTTGTCTATCAAAAATTGCGAATAACCCGCTATACAGATGATTCGAATATCCAAACAGAAAAGTACCGCGAAAGAGGACCCTTAAAATTTAGCTGAACTTATACAAGCAAGAGTGAATCCTGAAAAATACTTCCTACCGGAAAAGTGGAGACTTAAAAACTCAAATATCTTCACTTTTTTTAAAGATAACCTTGGGAGCGTTTTGGAAATAGTTCTTGGTACAAAAATTGAAAAAATTCTATTTTTACTTTTTAGCGACAATTTATTTAATTCAAAATTAGATCCATATGATAAAAATAGACATGCAGTAGACAATTTAGCAACGAATAAAGATAGTGAAAAATACGCGGCGTTACAAATCGAATTCGTTGCATAATTTGGGGAAAAATGCCTAAAATTTAGCAAAAATGTGTCAATGTTGACCAAACTTGCTGAAACTGCTCAAAAACGCCAATTTCGAAAAACCCTCCCATTAAAATATTCTGGGCCTGTGTATCTTTTTATTGATACCACTCTCAACTTTCTGCAATCAATACATCTATCGGCCAAAATTGACTGAACAAAAAAATCCCAGTTGAGCATATAGTCCCTCCCCCACTTTGTGGTCGGAACAATATAAAGTTCTCCTTTGGGCAAATATAATTTTTTGACCTATAACAGTTGAGCCTAGACTTCCACATTTAAGTGTTACCTGTTCCAAAAACGACCTACCAGTCAGAGCTGCTTGTACAGTTTCATGGCCGACCGAATTGAACTTAAATTTGACCGAGACGCATTTCATTTAAATATGGAGTGATGCAATTTGTAGACCTTAGACGTCATCACACGCAGGTATTTCTCAATTTGACAGCAAAGCTTGTATGAGATTTCGAAAACTCTTTTTTGTTTGAGAACTTAATCTGAGAAACATTCGCTACTTTCTTTAATTGTTGGATGTTGACATTAACTTCGTAATTTCTGAAATAAGTAATGCCAAATATTAGGGCAACTATTTAGCCAGTAGTTCAACTGTTTGGATAATCTAGAGGAATTAGTAGAAGTCGAATAATTCAGGTGAATATTAGAATTTGCTCTGCCTTAAATGCTATTTCACTAATGTTTTGTAAACAAGTGCTAAAATGTTTAAGTTTTGACCTTAACAAAGTTGTATTTGTCGCAAATGTCTTGTGACACGATGCCATTTTGTAACTAATTATCATCCAACCAAGCAGCTCATAATTTTTCTCAACTTACTGACGATCTGACCTGTCATCAATCTTTCTGAAATGTCGATCTTCCGAATTGTATTTTTGGCGTCTTTTGTTTTTGCCGTCTTGTTTGATGGAGTTTTAGCATTCAAATGCATAGATCCAAACAACACGTTTTTTAGAACTCTTCTGCAAGAGAACCCTGCTCACATAAGACCTCCAAAACTTGATGATAGTCAAAAGGTAAAATATAGTAATGATTTCACGTGTGACTACATACCCCCATCAGCGGAACCCCCAACGTCTGTTCATAAATTGCGACCTGGAGATATCAAACTGGTGGCTGCATTGGGTGACTCGTTGACTGCTGGGAATGGGGCAGCTGCCTTGACTATCTATGGTGTGAAGAACAACTACAGGGGCCTTTCATTCAGTGTCGGTGGAGAATATGACGAAGTATTGAACCACAATAATAAGGTTAAAAAAGAAGCACACTTTAATTACCGGAGTCAGATATGCTAGCATAATAAGGTATTCCAATTTATATACAGTTCCGATCAAACTTCTATTCATCTTGTCAAGGTTATCAGCTCTCCCTCCAATAAATCAAATTCAGTTTTGGTAATTGTGTCAAAGGGGTCAAATTGATTACAGTTTTGGCATCGATCATGGTTAATGGAGTCCGATAAGAGGTGTTACTACAAATCCCAAATTAATTTTTTAAATATAGGTGTAAAAATTTGGATTTAGGATGGTCGTATTTAATTTCTTATATTACCACAGAGCTTCGCATGGTTATGCGCAATTGGTTTTTGAAATATGCAAAAACTCATGTTCAGGTTTCGGAGCATTTCTCAATTCCAAACGCCCTCAAGTTCTATAACCCCGACGTCAAAGGCTGGGCAGTTGGAATTGCCAATCCAGGAGACCTCAACTCTCACCTGGACGAAGCAGTCGCCGGATCCAAAGCTGTCAATCTCACTGCCCAGGCCAAACAGCTGGTGGAGGACTTGAAAGCTGACCCCGACTATGATTTTGAAAATGACTGGAAATTGGTGACAATTCTGATTGGTGGAAATAACTTGTGCCAGTACTGTGTTGATGAAAGGAGTGATCCAGAAATATTCACTGCGGATGTCCAGGCAGTTCTGGACTACTTGCTAGAGACGATGCCTCGTACATTTGTGAATTTGCTGACATTGTTCAATATTGATCAAGTTAGTGCACTTGGTCAAGAGAACTACGTGTGTCAAAAAGCGCACGAGTGTTTCTGCTACTGCGCTTTGTTGGATGACTCATACAGCAAGATCACTCTCCAGTCTTACAATGGACTCTACAGGACCAATCTCTGGAGTCTTGTCCAATCCAACAGGTACTAACAAAACTTAAACATTATGTTAGAAGTTTGAGAGAGAACAACATAATCTAAATTGTGCATAACATAAGCTTGACATAGCTTGACAAGAAGCTCTACTTGTTCAACGTCTACTTGGCTACAGAAATGAAGCCTTGAGGAACAAGAAAGAACGTGAGAGCGGGTTATAAGAGATGCCCAAGTTCGGGAGCTTAAGACCAGTTGGTGTAAATGGGTAGCACACTAGGCTTGCAAGTAAGAGATGCTGGTTCGAATCCAGTACTGGTCCATTTTCACAGTAGTTGCACCTGCAATGACCCCTAACACATTACCATTAACTTAAGTTATAACCACAATCCCCTGTCCGTTAATTCGCAATTGCCGGAAAAATGGCAATAGCCGGCTAGCAGTAGGATAATCCACAGTAATTCATTGATGACTTTTATCAGGTACGAAGTGCGTGATGACTTCACAGTAGTGATCCAGCCATTCTTGGAGAACACGACTCCTCCCTACAAAGACGACAACACCACCCCAGACCTCTCCTACTTCGCGCCAGACTGTTTCCACTTCAGCCAAAAGGGACACAACTACGCCGGAAATGGCCTCTGGAACAACATGTTCCAGGTAGGAATGAAATCAATTTGTAATTTACGTTTCATTGGACAAAATGTGGTTAAACCTGGTTAAAACGCCGGATCGTGCAAGATTCTGTGCGACACAGAAGATTCCATCAACCAATGAAGAAATTTTTTGCTCACATTCCCCTCGCTCTCCTGAACATATTTGTTTTATTACCAATCGTGAACGAACCGGTACATGCTTTTGCATTTTTTTATTGTTTTGTATAGCTTAATTAGACGTTAGCCAAATGCTTAGAGTTATTACAATCCGTGCAGCATTAAAAATTCGAGAATTTTTTAAAACTTTCTGCGCTCGGCACTGATTCCTTGGATCTTACCACGTGCTAAACGGGTATAATGTGCTAAAATAACAATTGTTGCAATGACATTTCGTGGGAGTTTTTTTGAGCAATCTACCGTAGTAAGCTATCAAAATGGTTTAAAAAAACAATTTTCAATTTAGTTTTTGTGGTTACCGCAAGCAATTTATATGCTGATCGGGTAATTATTACAATTGCGGTCAAGCATAGTGGTGACAGAAAATGTCTTTGGTGGGCTGATGGGTGCGCTTAGCCCGCGGTTTCTGGGTTTACATCAGTGGATGAGAGGTAGAGTCATGGACAGTGGTCGCAACCAATCGATGTCTTCAAAAATGAAATATTTTTTCGCTGCGATATGCACTCTCTTGACTGTAACCGTTATAACAATGCATTATATTTTTTCGTTCACCATTTATATCAGCTGTGGTTTTGTTTCATGTTTTGAGCCTGAAGACAGCGTAAATTTTGCTGCTAGTGAGGATGTAACCTGCTGTTTAGAGGTGTTTTCTGATTGCTATTATTTAGGGTTTTCGTATCATCTTTGGTTTTTATTAGCTGTTGATGTCAAGGTTTTGACAGACCACCTTATCAATAAATAGAAAGAACCAGCAAGCAAATATATTCTCTTTGAGTATGTCACTAGTTTCCGTACGTTGTTGTATCGCTAAAATTTAGTTTCCGTTTGACAATCTTTTCAATTGAAATTTCCTCGTGGAGTCATCTTTTACTTCAATGAAGTTAGTTTTTAATTGCTTTCGAAGAGAAGCAATTCTGCTAAACGTTTACGTCTTTGTACGACTCGAAGAGGAGTATTGAGATTCTACAGGTTTTTACGACTCGAAGAGGAGTATTGAGATTCTACAGGTTTTACTACTCGAAGAAGTGTATTCTGCAGGTTTTTTTAGCCGAAGTCATGACTTGAAATTTGACTTTTGTTTTCGAACATTGACTTGTTTTCGGACGTTGAGTGCTGTTTTCGAACAATTGATTTTAAAAATTTGCATAGTTTTTAATGTATAGTAATTAAGAGCTGTTGGTTATATTTAAGGTTAAAGAATCATTTCGAGAATGTTTGACCCCATAATTGCTTCCAACCTATATAAACTACCCTCCCCCAACTAGGACCCCGCACCTACCCCCCCCCCCCCTCTCACACACATACAACTACCCCCCACCTACCTACCCGCATTTCTCACTAAAAATTGATTTTTTCACACTATATTGCTTTCTTATTTCGTTTATCATCTTTCTGAAATAGGTAGTGCTAGATAAGAAATTTTAATGCTCGACTCTTCGAGTCGTTTTCGGCATTCTACCGGCTATGATTTTTTAGCTGAAGTCATGACTCGAAATTTGACTTTTGTTTTTGAACATTGACTTCTGTTTTAGAACTGTGACATCTGTTTTCGAACATTGGACTTTGAAAGTAGCTTAGTTTGTAATGTATAGTATTAAAGAACTGATGGTAATATTCAACGTTAAAAAGTCATTTAGAGAATACCAGATCTCATTTAAGTCCCTCCAACCTATCTAAACTATCCCCCCAACTAATCCCCCTCCCTTCACACACCTTGCCCCCCCCCGACCGTCCCCCACCCCACACCTACCCCCAAACACCTACCCCCCCGCACCTAACCCCCTCAACTTATCTACCTACATTTCTGCCCCACTTTGTATTGCTTTTTTAAACTTCTTTTTTCATTTTTTCTGAAATAGGTAAGGTTGGATTAGCATTTTCATGCCACAATTCTTCCAGTCGTTTCCGGTATTCTACCGGCTATGTTCTTTGATGCAAAATTTTTTCTTGACCGTTTTTTGATTTTTCGAGTGTCTTCTACGCCCTTGACTTTCTGCGTTTTGCGTTATCTAAAGTTTTTGGCTCGTTCACAATTTCAAGCAGCTGAACTCAATGGGCGGCAATATACTAAAAGTCAAATGATAAGTGCGCCGAAATTGGTGCCTGAGTCAGGCCGCAATTGAGTAGAGCTCCCACTAGCCGTTCGAGCGCAATTCTTCCGACGATAGTCGGTTATGTTTGGTGAATCATGTGAATAATATTTAACACAAGGGTCAAGGTTAAGTTAGAATGTCACATTTTAGTAAATTATTAGTCGATGTTAAGACTTTCTTACCCAATGTGTCTTTCGCAAACTCGTAAACATCATATATTTGTTGTCTTGGCTTATTGTCACAGTTAAACTTCGCTGAATGTCAAAGGTCAAAGACCTGAAATCACGGGAAAGTTCAATTGTCAGAAATTAGTTTTCTAAAAAAACACACTGAACGTCAAAATTGAGTAAGCACCCCTTTCTTTACAATGTAACAATTCGTTGTTGACGCAACGCCACTCCAACATGTAATCATATTTAGAAAGCAGTGTGTGATTTATCTAAAGAAAGAATACCAGAGGTCTAGGTGTACTGCCGCGTGGCAATCCACTGTTTAAATGCAGCCTATCCAAAAAACACTATCAGCATTAACAATCTGATTCCTCTCTCTCTCTCTCAATTAACAATTGAACAACACAAAATTTTTTGGTCAATTCCAAGCAGCGTTTTTGATGAATACTTAGGGACAAACCGTTTTAATAGCTTTTGCTAAAGTATCAAAATTGATTTCAACTTGTGAAATAAAAATTTGGACGCTTATTTATTGCTGTCAATAGCAATTTCTGTAATGACAAAGCCGAAACAGCCAAACTCAACGAGCGGAGTTTATCGTTTTCACCTGTTGTTGTTTATTTCGGTCATTTTACCTTTATTGCTCCTGATACTAATTAATTGCCCCGAACAAAGTTGGAAGCAATAATTGTTGTATTAAGTGTCGCCTCTAATGCAAAATCTGTGCGTGACAGTTTTTGGCTTTACGTACTTCACGTTTTGAGGTTTTTCGTTGTCTTTGAGTTTTGTAATACAGCGGTTGCACTTGATTGGCGACAGTTTCCTACTAAAATTCAAATTGCTTTTTATCTTTTTTACTGTAAATTTAATAGTGATCTATAAAAACCTCTAGTAACGTCAGATGAATCTCCTAATTGAATTTATAGTGGTTTTGTTTGTTTAGAAGTGTGGGCACAAAGACACAAAATGGTCCCTGGGAGAGAGGCTATTTTGCCCAACTGAGGAGAGCCCGTATCTGTTCACACACAAGAACAGCTACGAGTAACAACCTCTCCACTAATTCATATTCCTGACATGTCCTTATGGTTGTCCACAGTCACACTATGCTTCACAAAAATCAGATGGCTATGCTGAAGATATTCGATATCGACTAGCGACTAGAAACTAGCAACCTAATTAATATAAAAACTTGAAGTTATGGAACTTGAAACTTTCGAGAGAAAAACATTCTATATCTCAACGTAGAGAGCAGTTGATCATTGTAGTAACATGAATATGCAAATATGTGGATAAATGTATATGGTATGCTTATAATCCTGCTAATTGTATTGGTCAGACAACGCTGTTTTAGAGAACAATTTACAGTATTGTTTAGTCTCTTCGAATTTTTCGCAATAATTTCCTGATGTTCCCATTTGCTTGATGACTGTGAAATCTGGGAAGCACTGTGAAATTTGGGAATCAGTGAGTCAATCAACTGCTTCACAACGATGAAGAATTTGTAGGAGAGGATGCATTAAGTGTTCACGTCTGTGTCAATCATGAAATTAGTATGACCAAACCTTTCCTCTTAGATCACCAATTGGTCTTTTTGTGGTAAAGCAACGTGAATAAATTGTGTGTGAGGGTTATCCTGACAATATGCTAAAGTGCTCGTCATCAACGGGAAATATTGTTTGTGTCTTGATTTGTGTGTTAGCATAAGGCTGTTTATTTTTTGTTCTTTTTTACTGATTGCGCGTCTTTTCAAACCAGGAAGATTGGGTGTGATTAAAAGGGAGTCAAAAGGTGCTGCCCAAATGTGGATTCTGCCTTAAAGTGGGTTACTATCTGGGTCTTAATCACTTGCGGTGAGGAGTGAGCAATCAAGTGTTAATTACCAATCACGCACCTGATGCCCTAAATTCCTCTCTTCTCCCGAATAACTGATCTTTCTTCTCTCTGTGATTGAACTGCTGATAGCTCTGAGCACTTATCAATCACAGCAAAATGCACAATCAATTTTGATGGCGGTTCAAGTTGCGACACTGCTGTGCGCTACAGCAAAAGACTAAACGAATATTTACTCCAGTTATCACTGATCTTGATGTAATATTGATTTATTAATTCTGTGAGCTCTGATTATTCTAACGTATTCCAGCTAAAAAAGTTGCTATGTGGATCAAATGCTGCGTCGTATCATTGCTTCTTGTGGTCTTGCCAGTTGCGAGGACAAGTTACGCGTCGGAGAGCGAAGGTCCCAAAACAGTGCTTGGTTCGTATATTGAGATTTAAGTTCGCTTTAAATTTTTGGCCGATTTAAAAGTTCAGAAACGTTTCTATTATTGAAACCCTTTTCTGGTTTGTTCCGAATTTCTATTTTTGTATGAAAATGGGTGTTTCCTGCGTAAACGCAGAAAAACTTTCAATATCTTAGAAAAAGCATAGATCTTCAAATATTATCGTAAATCAGATAGCTGAAAAATTAATTTGTTACCTCCTTATTTGTAATATGACACTGTGCCTAATAACTATTTTTAATGACTTCATTTTGAACAAAAAAACGTACTCAACTATCGGTTTTCTCTTCAAGGAAATTATACTGGTACTAGGAAATAACCATATATTTTACTCAGAAAAATTTTTGTTTCCGCTTCATTAGTGCCAAGGCATGTCATGATGCAATTAAATTGTTGGGCAGAAATAACTATTTGGTCCCTCCTCAACATCCTGGGCTATAAAGAATTCCTGTTAAGTTCCTGCAGCACTTATTCAGTATTTTTTAAATAACGGCACTATATTATTTTTTTTAAAGAACTGAGAAAAGTTCGTGCCATTACAGTTTTTAAAATGGTGATCCTGAGGAGTGTAAGAGCTGTCGTCCTAAATCAAAAACACTTTGTTTATCAAAAAAATGAGTTTGTTTGAGGAACCAAATGAACGACAAATTGAATAAAATAGTCTGCTCAGTAACTATCAATAAGATTTCGGAAACAAAAAAACGTTCAACTATTGATGCCATATTTTACAGTAATTTTACAAAGTTATTTGGAAAGAAGCAGCAGAAAACATTAGGGTAGCTTCTTTAGATCTCTCAAAAGCTTTTGATTCGATAAATCATTCAGTTTTAGATGGTAAGACATCAAAACTGGGACAGCAA
>NC_134471.1:41122055-41397609 GCF_964194025.1 Convolutriloba macropyga | reverse complement strand
TGCTTTACCGAAACTAAAAATTCGCTTTCAAAACTACCATTATCTTATCTCCTGTATTGATTTGAAACTTCTGCCATTAGGGCGTGCGTTGTGCTCAGAGAAGGGGGCTATCTCTAAAGCCTCAATACAGATGTCCGTATACAGAAAAATATCGAGGGACGATTTTTTTGCAACAAGTAAATTAAAATTATAACCATACGGTTAAATATACCCGAAACAAAAAATTTTTCAAATTATTCAAACAAAATAATATAATAAACATCAACAAATTTCTTATAGAATCACATAATAAAATTTTCTTTCGATAGTTTTCTTCCTAAAAAATCAAAATAACTTTTAAAAGCTCCTACGTTACTATTCAAAGGAATTTTTTCATGTTGTGAGAGCAAGAAATCATTCAACGTTTTCTTAAAAACGTTTTCATTTTTTGCCAACCGAAGCCAATGTGGTAACTTATTCCATTTTTGTACACATTGACGAACAATCGAATTCATTCAAAAGGTGGTTTTGGCATTTTGTCTAATTTTGAATTGTTTTGTTCGAGTATTTTGATGAAGACTCAGATACCCGTGAAAATTTTCAGAATTTTTTGGCCTAGCGATATCATAATGAAATTTGATTCGCAACACCTTTGCTATTATTAGCTCAGCTGGTAGGGTCTTTGTCTGGATTGGCAGATCTCTCGCTTTGTCAAACTTTTTGCGTAGAAAGCACACCTTTATACCCCAGTTAATCTATCGGTTAAGGCGTTTTAGGTTTTTTGCAGATAAATGTTTAAAAAAAATTGCCGAAAAAGACAAGTGATTTTAGAAGAATGCGCGCGTTCAGGGGAACTTGATGTCTGATAAGGTAAATAGATCTTATAGCGTGAGCCATCTTTTTCAAGGTTTTATTCAGCTGCTCCTCGAAACTAAGATTTCTGTCAATTTGAATACCAAGATATCTTTAAATTTTTTGTGTTGTGAGAACTTCGTTTTTGTAAAAAATAGATCCGAAATCAGAATTATCGTGCGAGAAAAAGATTAATTCGGTTTTGTTTGTATTCCGCGTTAGTTTGTTCATCTCTACATATTCTTCTGTTTTTTGCAAAATTTCGGTGATTTTCCATGTAATCTACATTTCTGTCCACAACAGACAATACTTGTGTCATCTGTGAATAGAATTACCTTTTCCGTTGTGCTTATATTAGATGAGAAATCGTTCACATATAAAAGAAAAATGAGTGGTCCTAAAACAGTTCCTTGTGGCACACCGTGATTCAAAATTTCACAATCAGTTTTACCTTTTGACTGCGGTTGGCAAGAAATGAAAACAGTAATTCTTTCGTTTCCTGGGAAAAACCATACATTTCAAGTCAGAGTTCTGAATGTGAGTTCAGGTATATTAAGTTTATCAGGTTATTTAGAAGCAATATCCGAACCTTTGAAAACACCTAGATTAGCAAATGATCTATTCAGACAATTGACAATATTTTTTGGTTCCCTTGAAATTTCACCCCTGTCTAATTTGATTTCATCAACCTTGACAATTTTTTACTTGTTCTGGTCTTTTGTTTATTGAAATTCCATTGTCCCTTACTTGTTTGTAGTTCTTGGAAGAAATTGATGCAAAAATTGTTGTGCGCCTCCCTTAGTCTCCTATTAACTAAGTTTCTTAAGCGCTTCAATTCTTTGTACGTCTCGCTGTCAGGAATTTCTTTTCCATTTATTGAAAAAAATATTTGTGCAATCAAATGTTTCAATTCTTGTGTTAACCAGGGCTTAGAATTTTATAAATTTCTCCCCCTTTTTTAACACTCTGAATTGGTGCGTGTTTTTCAACAATTTTCTCAAAAATATCGAGAAATGAATCAAACATATCGTTGCCATTATCACATTGGTACATTCTACACCATTCGGCGAGGGCAAGACCTCTGTTAAATTTAGAGCGTGAGAAAAGTCGAAAATTTCTCATGGTTATTATTTCTCATGGTTGCATCCCTTAGGTTAACAATTTCTAATAACAGTTTCTTAGGTTAACAAATGAGCAATCAGCACAATTTTGGTTCGCATAGTTGTTCAAAAATTTCAGTTTCTTGGGAACAGCTTTAGGAGAAATTAGTCCATCTGAATAATTTAAATTGATGTGGTCTTTCAATATGACACATATAGGAATCTTTTTGCCGCTTTCTGTTTACCACTTTTATGGTCAAGTAAGCTTTTAAACTGTTTTACGCTTAACCTATACTTGCTGCTCGCGTGTGTGCTGTATGGATTAATTATAACCAGTGTCTTTTCCGCAAAAGTGTAAAAGCAGCTGCAAACAAGTTTTCGAATTGTTAGAAGAACATTTGGCTTCAATTTTGATAAATGACTTTTCTTGAGCAATTTGGGCCTTTGTCGCGCAACGGCTCTGGCAGAACAATCTTGTATTTTGTAATGGCAGTGTAAGAATAATTCTAGATTGTTTACTCCTCGCTCAGGTCAAGTTTTGTTCAGGCAAACAATATCTGGTTTCAAAATTTTCAGCAGAGTGCCTGGTCTTATCCTTTCGAGATTAAAATTTGACCGGCAGTTCATTGAAAGTATGGGAACTTTATTGTCTTTTCTTAGCCATCTGGAAGTTATACTGCAAATAACCGTCCAATCTTGCCGATAAATTTTCATGGTCTGTAATTGTGTTTTGGTATTCAATTCTTGTGGACTTGATCTTGATATCAGAGCGGTTATTTTGCAGCACAAGAGCTAATTTGAAGCAATAGTGAAGAAGAATTTTCTCAACAAGCCATTCCGATTTCGATAAAAGTTTTTGACAAAAATATTATCACTCTTTACCTTTCAATCCCTCAATAGTATGATTCTATGGTTCGATGGATTCGATAAATTTACCACAATTGGAAGTGGACAGGGTTTGTGGATTCAAATTTTCCGACACGAAAGATGTCAACCATATTTATTTTTTCAATGTCCACTGTCTGTAACAGTTTATCAACTAACAGCCTATTATGGCTGATTTTTTTCAATTAGGCCAATTCTAGGCTCTGATTTTTTCTTCCATTCAAGAAATTATACGTTTTTTGTCACATTTTGGTCTTGTATTTGCACCAGGGAGCTTTCAAAACAATTTCTGTTAAACTTGGGAAGATCAAAGTCTTGTTTTTTTGAAGGGTGCTTCAAACTTCTTCAAACGTTTTGCATTTCAACTTTGAGCTGATCAACTTCTTTCCTGAGGTGTTGTTTCATTCCCTGAATGCTCTGCCGAAGATCAATTTCTGAACAATTGTCAATCATTACATTAATTCTTCATTTTGCACAAGTCCAGAATGCACCACCGATTTTGGCTCAGGCTTTAAAAATTTCTTCTGTCAAGTCACAACATGAAACAATTGATCACATTTGAAACAGTTGGTGCAGTGTTCTTTGCGGTTTGTTTTACAATGACCACATGGAACATTGTCAGAGTTTAACTGAGCCGATTCTGATTGCTTTTTGTTTGGCATGTTGTTTGATGAAAAGCGTCAAATATTCTTGTGTTACCTATGTTCATGAAGATGGGATTGCTTTCACAGACCAACCGTCCCAGAAATCGTTTCATATCATGCAAGAGTCTAAACATGCGAGCTCAATATTCTCTTTCGAGCATTTGTTAGTCGGCATTCTGTTACCGTAGATATCCAAGACCTCAAATTGAACATTATTTGTTCACTTTGTGGGGACTAGTAGGAGCATTGGAGAACTTTTGCGATAATGTGCAAGGCAGCAATAAAGTCTTGAAAAATTCCCGGATATTATTACGAGATACGCTTTGTTGTTTGACTAGATTCCTTATTGATAATAATTGATTAGTAGGTTTTTTAAATTATATGGCAATTAATGATGTGTAATCAACGTTTAAAACTGTTGAATAGGTCACAGTGAAAATTTAATCTGGGTTTATACAACGCTCTGGTCGCTAAGTAAATTGTTGGGGCACCGTGAGAGGTAGTAACTCAGTTTTGGGTCGCAGACCTGGCCTCTGATCTGGACTGAATTGACCTCTGACAATGGTGCTCAAGGTTTGGAAAGTTTTTTTAAGTTGATCAAACGGGGTAAGCTTCAAAAGAAGTTAATTGATCCGACCCCACTTGTGGGGTGGGGGAGGAACTATATACTCAAATGGGTTTTTTTTATTCAGTCAATTCTGGTCGATCGATATATTGATCGCAGAGAAATGTGAGTAGTATCATTAAAAAGGTGGTCCAGCGTAGAACTCAAAGTTTAAAAGATTTTTTGATTTTCTTTTTTTTTTCGAGGATTGAAGTTTTGTGTGCACACGGAATATTAGTTCACTTTTAGTATGATTTTTCTTCAAATTAAGATATTTTCTATAAAAATAGTATTTCAAACTTAAATTTCTTGCCAAAAAATGAGCCATTTTTGTGTTTCTGATAGACTAAAGGCAATAAAAAAGACTAGTTCTGGTCTCATAGGGAGCTTAAATATCAACAAAAAAGTCGAAATCTGTTTGAGAGCTCTTTTTTTATAAAAATTTTCTACGTTTTTTTTTGCTTTTTTAAGTCAACTAGAGACAAGTCACTTTTCATATCAAGATTCCGTTAATGACAATCTTCCTTTACAGTCAAAAGAAGCCCATTGAACAAAAAAATCGTTTTCAAGGAATTGCTCATGTTTTTTTTGCTTCGACTCTGAGTTTTCGTGATTTAAAAAGAAATTTTTTAATTTCTTTTTGAGGTTTTACTAATTTTTTGGAGTCTCATGGCATGGACTCATTGACTAACTGTGCAAGTAGTTCCTTTTTGAGATATAAGTGAAAATATCTAGTGCTTTGAGTGGACGGCTACTGTTTGTTAAGACTTTAAAGATAATTTTTCGAAATTTTTTGAACATTAACCAATCATAAACTTATTATGATGAACTGTAAGTCAGTCTCTGTGATGACAGCACCCTCTTCAGTTCTACTGTAACCAAAATTCATCTAGCTGGGGTTTTTATCTTCCGGCTTTTAGTAATATGTCTTCAATGGCACAAGATTTCAAAAAGTTTTTAAAAAATCTTTGGACATTTCCGTTCTATTGGTTACTTTTGAAATCTCCTCACATTATCCAAAAATTGAAAGCTCCAATTGGTTTTTTGAATACGTTCAGTGGATGACAGATAAAGTATTAAGAGAATAGCTTATTGTTTCAAATATCTTCGACCTTTTCTTCTCGCACTTTTCTACTGACTTTTTGGTTTTTGTCTGATTTTGTTGTTGTTTTCATAGTCGTACGACTTGTTGTGATGTCTTATGGATCACCTATTCATGCCAAACATCTCCATTTTCCTATTGAAAGATAAATGAGCGTATTTATTGACTCCCTTCGAATTCTTTTGAATTTAATGGCTGTTAATAATTTAAAAAAATTTTTTCGAACATTCTTTTGAACATCAACAAATCTTAAACTTTTCGTTAACTGTTAGTCAGTCTCAGTATTGACAGAACCCACTTGCTTTTTTTTGCAACTAATGTAAATCTCGTCAGCGTTTTTGTTTCTAATTACTGATTATATGATTTAAATGACAAAGATTTCAACATTTTTTAAAATTTTGTTTAACCCCGTATTATTGGTTACTTTTGAACTCTTATCTTATAATCCAAATGTAATACACATTATCTTGAATTTATTCTAATCCCATTGGCTGAAAGAAGACATTCAGTGGATGACATATAAAGTCTTCAGAGAAAAGCTAGTGGTTTAAATGGCTTTGACATTTTCTTCTCGCAATTTTCTACTGAATTTTGGTTTTCGCCTATTGTTGTTGTTTTCATAGTCTTAAAAACTTTTGTGATGTCTTATTGGTTGTTTATGCATTTTTTACTACCATGGTGTTTTTTAGCGTAGTTATTGATCTCCGTTGAAAGCTTTTGAGTTTAATGGCTGTTAAGACTTTAAAAATAGTTTTTTGAAATTTTTTTGAACATTAACCAATCCTAATCTCTTTTTTCGTAAACTGTCAGTTAGTCTTAGTACTTTCAAGATCTTTTTTCTTATTTCTAGTGCAGCCGAAAATAATCCGGTTAGCGGTTTTTTCTTCTACTTATTAGTTTTAAAACTTCAATGCCACTAGTTTTCATATATATGTATTTTTTAATTTCGGGTACTTGTTCTTATTTTCGGATCCTTTTGAAATCTTATCACAATATTTTATTACTGATAGTTTTCATTGGTTTAAGGAAGACGTTCAGTGGCACATAGATAAAGTTTTCAGAGAAGAAGTTATGATTTAAATTGCTTCGACACTTTCTTCTGGCACTTTTCTACTGAATTTTTGGTTGTTGACTGTCTTTGTTATTGTTTTCATCGTCAAAAACTTGTTGTAAGGTCTTATTGACAAAATATGAACGAAACGAAATTGTCCCATGGAGGCATACTTCAGCGTATTTAGTGGATTCCCTTGAAAGCTAATGAAATTAATGGCATTGTTACTACGAGTTTTCTCAACATTTTCGTGGTTCTAAAGTATCTGCTCAGATTTGATTCTTTTAAATTATATTGATGAAAAAGAATCCCATTGCTGTTAAAAACTAATTGGACATAAACAGTTTTTAGTGAAAAGTTTATTTTTTAATGCCTTCGACACTTTTCTCGCTCAATTTTTCCTGAAATTCCTGTTTTTGCCTGTTTTTGATCTTTAGGTAGCCGTAAATTGCTGACAATTCTCCTAATCTATTAACTGAGGACTGAGTTAACGATTTGACCCGAATCAGTTAGTCAGTTTATAGCCTTTAGTCTTAAAGTTTACGATATACATTTTCAAATATTTTTCAAACTTTTCAGTTTTTGTTGTTCTTTTCGTCAAGTTGTAACTTATTTTCTTCAATGAGAGGTCACGTCCAATTTTTTATATTTCAAAAAATTACATATCTACTGATATTGTTTGTGACCAATGCTTTGTTTCTTGGACAATATGCGTTTTTATAAACGTTTTTTGAGTGGTCATTTCTTTTTAGTGGTCATTAAACTTTTTTAATCTCTCAGTTTGCTTCCTGCAGCTGAATTAGTACAAAATAAGAATTGAATTAAAAATACATAATATTCAGATAATAGCTGATGATTTTAATGGTAGCAGTAGTAGCAATGTTTTCGCAAACCGTTTGTAATTTTTAAAGTTTTTCTTTAGTTCGTTTCTAAGGGTTAGTCTACCCAAAGACAAAGCCTTTTGTTTTGTAATAACTTTTTAGTAATTTATCAGGGATTATTTAGTTAAAAGCTAATGATTTTTAAGACTTTTAAAATTTCTTGGTTTAAAAAATGTTGATTAATTTTTGATTTTCGCTTTATTGATCATCCTCTTAATTGACTTGTAGCATAGTCTCATTAAGGAAACTTTCCATCCGCTGTATAGTTAGAAGAAAATAAATTTGAGTAGTTAAGGTTTTATCTGACTGCATTTTGACGTTGTTACTGTGTGCTTTTAAATTTAGATATGCAGTTTTTGCCGTGAAATTTTTGCGTTTGCTAATTTTTTGGTTGTTTTTTTTCGTCTCGTAGTCTCTTTAATGTCAGATCTAATTGGCACTGTAATAAGGCCTGGCATTGTGTAATTCAATTAGTAGATAGGTTGTGTAACGATTGTTTTAAACTCAAACTTTTATTTTTGTTATTTCTTCATTTGGTTGACAATTAAGTCAAAATTGTAGATGAGCTCGGGTCGGAACATCATGTGCAAACGCACATTAACGAGCCGCCTTGTTACTTAAATTTCTTAATTACTTAAGTTTCTTAAAGAAATCGAATCTCAAATTACCCGTTTCAATGGTGTGTGTTGTTGAAACACACACATGAAACTAACTATAAGGAAGTTTTCTATAAATATTTTTGTTTGTCCCCAATCTGTATTATATTATTGAAACACACACGAGCAAGTTTTGAAAGCCAGATCTCTACGAAGCCATATTCTACAAGGTCCGATTTTTCTATTCACAGTGCCAGATTTCGAACTAGCAAGTTCTTATTTCAAGCAAAGTTGCGTGACTCTGATGAAGTCACTTCGACATTCGGACCTACAGAAATCCAGAACAGGTACGCAGTTCTCGGGTCTTTCCCAATACAGCCCCCTCCACCTCCAGTCCACGAAGTTATAGCCCCCATTGTGATATATATTTTTTTTACTCTAATGGGGGGTCTACGTTATAAAACCACAATTGGGGGTGGCTATAATGGACAATACCCCTGTTCTGTATGAACGTCAGATTTTTTCAGTGTCTTCATCAGAGCCACGCACCCTATACTTATTACATTATTACTGTTTCAGTGGGCATGTTCACTGGAGACAGGAACAAAATGTCAGGAGAGGATTCGTCGGTTGAGGAGACTGTCTACAGACACGTGTTCAGACTCAGTGGAGGTAGTGGTAGCACTAATGGCCCCAACACCACCCTCTCTCCGCCTCAAGACCCCCCTCCTACTGGGTTCAAAGCCTCACACCAGTTCCTCCCTGTTCATGACTCTTACCAAACTTGTGCACAGTGTGAGTACAAACACGTGTCTATTTAGGACGCGTTTGGCAGAGGTAGCTTGATATACAAATCAAGATGTCTGGCTGCCGTTATTATCTGATAAAGAAGTTTTGGGTTTTCAATGATGTTTATGACCCCTAATTACAAACTGTTTGCTTTTGTATAAACTTTTACAATACAGTTTTGTGATTTTGTGGGAAAATTGGCACGTACGCTGTGGGGTGTAAAACGTCTGCGCCCACTAAACTTTGAAGGAGGATAATTTAGATTTATCCTTTTTGTACATAATAGACCACTGCTTTTTGGCATATGGAGTTTAAATGGATTGAAACAAGGCTGAAGACCGAGTATGGAACTATTAATAACAAGTGTCAAAAAGAAGTTGTCTAATGAACATAATTTACAAACGTACAAAGTGTCCGAAACCGCAATTGCTCATTGACTCCACTGCCCAATGGCACCACACACAGCCCAATTAACGGGTTTAAATGTAATGTACATCTGTAAATTAACTGAGTTCAATGATTAGAAAGATAAGGTATTCAACTAAACACGCGTCCTAATTCTCAATTATGTTGCTTATGATTAGTGTGTCGGAGTCTGTCTGGTGGTATGGACATAGTCTACTCCCCTTCCCTGCCCGAGCCTATTGAGAACATTGTGCAGTCATACCTCTCACACTTCTCAGTGCCACACCTCATCTCACACTCCAGGTACAAGCTCATTACTCTTTCCCACATTCGCAAAAAAGCATGACAATAGAAAAAAAAACAATCCAGATGAAAATCTGGGATAGTCCGCATAGTACCACATTATGTGTCATTACCAGGGTCATATTACTTATTTTATACATTTCAAAATTTGACCACATGGGTGAGTGTATTCTTTTGAAAATTTACTTAATGGGAGAGAGAATTTAATTACGGATCCCGGGTTGACAAAAAGTTTCAATCAGAGAACTTTCAAATTATGTGCCATTAACTTCATAAATCAAAAAAAGTTTTAAACGAACGGTAAAAATAAAATTTTGCCACAAATGAAAGTTCTATGACTAAGACCTTTCCATGAATGGAAATTCTATGACAACTTTTCCATAAAATGGTAGTTCTATGGTCACTACTTCTTCATAACAACAGAAAGGAGGCATTTAAAGAGTCTTGATTTTTGCGTGAGTCCTCATGAGCTTCTCAAACTACAAGGGAAAACAGTTTTGACTGTTTTTCTTACAGAAAAAAAATGGAGGTTTTTCTCCAAGACCTGATATAGCTAAAATCTGAAATTTCGGATCGGACAGGAATAATATAGCACATCACAAAAGCAAAGAAACAAGGCAAAATTAATAAACCGCACCCGACCTAATATTTCACCTAAGCTGTTTTTTGCAGCCTCCGAGAAATTGACAATTAGGGGTCGTTAGAGTGCTGATCGTACGTATTATGTAAAGGCAACCCGTGTAATTTTCATAAAAAGATTACTGTAATTTAAATAAGAAAATTAGGTTTTAATTAAGAGCCATGGTGATAAGTTAATTGGAAAACTCAATTTGACCTACTAATGTTACCTAATGCAACCAATTTGCAAGAGCCGTTTGTGGCATTCCAATTTTTGGTCTGGCTTAGTTTGGCCCTGAGTATAAATTTGATTTTTGATCGAGCAGCCAGACTTGAGTGGCTTTCAGTACATGACCAATGTCCGGAAAATTGAGCATATATGCTTGATTTTGTCAGCTTGATTTTTACGACCCATGTTTTAAGATAAAAATTGCGAGCGTGCGTGGAAACTAAAAAAAAATATATCTGTTCACTCATTTTTCACGATGCGTATTTTTGAGGCTAGCGAAAAAACTGGAATCTAAATTTGTAGCTAATTTTCATTTCAGAAGTCACCGGTTTCCACACTATAAGCTATAAGTATTTTATTTCCACATCAGCCTTTCCCACGGTTATAGTAACCCTAACCAAAACGAAAAAGCCTAATTACTGATTATTCCCAGAAATGTCCTTCTTGATACTATTGGTGTATTAAGAAGACAATTAGCGGTTTTGCAATTAACAACAGAATTGTTCACACGAACCATTAAATCTTTTTAATTTTGTTTCAATTAATAATTAATTAAATTCGGACAATAAAGTTCCAGGCTAATTACCTGTTCAAAATGGCGGAATTGGGTCAAGTTTATCCGTAAATACTAGATAGAAATTGTAAGCTTTTTTTTATAGGATACAAGTAATTTTCCACGTTTTGTGTAAGTGTATTCCATCGTCAGAAATGGTATGCAAAACGTGATAATAGGTGGGACCAACGTTTGTCACTAGTATTGAAATTTGCCTTGTCGGATATTGGGCACGTAAAATTGAAAGAGATTGGATAAATCAATGATATAATTAAATCAGGCAACGTTCAGTATTGAGAACTCATCTATCGAGTTAAGCTTTGATAATGACTCTTCCATGTTCCTTAATTAAAATTGTGTTATTTTTTAAAAAAGAAACAACCGCATTCATGAAGTTTGTAATTTTATACCCATGAAGAATGTTGATATTCGTCGACTTTACGAAAACTGCGAAAAATCGGTCTACTTATGGCAGTCTGCAATACAATTATGATTCATTTTGAACAACTCCTCGATCCGATAAAAAAATGGCGTGATCAGAGGCCGTTTCATGCGAAATAATGCATATGAACAATAGTCTGGAAAATATCTGGGCTTCGGTCGGACCAAAGACTGAACAATGGTCTGATCAGTGGAGAATCTGGTATGAGGATGGCCTGTTTATAGGCCATTTCGAGCCCGCAGTTGTTTGGACAATGGTCTGTAAAAGGTCTGAGCCAGGGTCGCAAAAAAGGAGCCTGGACACAGGTCTGATTTGTCTCTGATCAGAGGTCCTTTCCGTCTGGTTTGGTCTATTGAAGACAACTTCGAGCGCAATTCAAGCGCAAACAAGGTTTCGAGCGCACAGAAGTATGATCAGATGTCACTTTGGTGTAGAATGGTCTGATTACAAGATAATTTGATCTGGAATGATGCATGTGACGAGGAGTCATTTCGTTCTGAGACCTCAACCTGGGTGCGTTGTGTTTTCGTAACGCCTGTATGAATTAGGAATCCGACGAGTGCTGCGTACAGACTGGTTCCTCCAATTGGGAGAGCAGTAGTGGATCTGGTCAGACACTTCAAATGGTCCAAAACAAGGATACTCTACGAGTACGACCACGGTAAGGAACTCAATTCTTAAAATTAACCCTAGTCAAACTCTACGCTTATCTTACAAGATACACGATCCAGATTCCTTTCAGAAGTACAAATCTTGAATAAAAAGAATTGAAACGTTATCAGTATAGTTTCAGAGACAATTACATTAGGAATAACCAACAAATAATTTCGTTAATATATTAAGCTGATCATTTCAAATCCTTTTGCATCTTAAGCATCAGACAATCTGTCTTTTAAAGTTTCTTAGTACTGTTACTGACATCACTTGACGAGGACTATCGGACCTTTTGATGACCTATCAAGTAAGGGGCGGTTCTGTGCGGCCTGGTCTGTACAGCAATAATAACTTACTTGAAAACAATTTATTATCATTAGATGCTTACATCTTCTCTAGCAGATTACTGTATGTAATAGACTAGGGAAGGATTTGATACGAAGAGTTTTTATGGTGTAAGATCTTTTACGATATAGTTGTATCGATATAATTGATTATTGTCTTATCGGATCTGATAAGATGATGCATCCCGCTACAGGGCTCCTATAAAACATAAAATTTTGTAAGACGTCACAATATCAAATTTCCCTAATAACTGAAAATCTCATACTCACCATATGGTATACAAAATTGATTGAAGCAATTTGTTTACGAATGCAATTGTAATAACATTGATGAAGCTGCTCACGAGGCAGATATTTGAGAAGAAATGTAAAGAATCAAGATAGAAAAGTGAAGAGCGTGAACTACGGATCAATAGAGTATTATTTCAATTTACATGCAGGCCTTTTTTGAGCACTTTTATAGGCGAGAACGTTCGGATCAAGTTTGTTCCAATTTGGACAGTTTTTGTAGACCACTACAATTTTCTATTTTGAAATCCCGCTATAGAAAGGAACTGGAGGAAATGGTCAGAGTTTGAATCATTCTTAGACTGACTCAAAATTATCTGTGATCAGAATCTGGTTGGCTCTCAGAGCCTGTCCCCGTCAATGTCATTTGAACGCTTTTTTTTTACCAAACCCCTCCCCTTGTGCGCCTGTGAGTTTCTGATGGTCTGGTGATACGTCATTTGAACAGGGACCTCGATCCCCGTGCCGAGGTTTTTCCCATAAAATAAGTTGGAAAACGTGTAAAAAATAATAATTTTAGACCACTATTTCTCCGCTTAATAAAGGGTAGAAAGAGTGTAATATTAAGCGTGTAAATTTAACGTTATGGATGAATTTAAAAGCGGAGACAATTTATTTGTACACTCATAAGTATTAAGCCTCGGTCCGGGTGTGGCTAGGTCACAAAACAAGGACAATGGTATTTTGTATGTATCATAAGGCGTGAAATCATGTTTGTGCTCAGCTCAAATCATGATTAACAAGAATTTCGTATGAGCGCTATACCTAAGACACGTGTATTTTAAGTGTATCTTAGACTACTCCTTTTCGGCATGTAGAGTTTTTAATGGATATTAGCGAGGTCAATTGAAATGAATTGTGTAAAAAGTCACATGATCATAGCTCTTGAATCAGTATTGAAATGAGACTTGTAATTAGACGTGCACAGTACTGAAATTGACTTGGCGTTAGGTTCGTGGTGTCCGATTTCATTTCCGATCTGTTATTGAACTGTATTTTTGGACAGCTTTGCTGGAATTGTTTCAGTAAAGGATGAGTAAGATGCAGTAAGTGTGTAAAGTAGTTGTGATTAGACCTTGAGATGCTGAATGAGATGTTCAACCTCAAGTCACACCAGCAGCAGTCCTACTCTTCCTCACCAGGCAGAAGTCACGTGAGAAATGATCACCAGATCACTGTATACATGAAACGGGTGAGCACTCACTATCTACAGCTGCACTATCTACAAAAATATAATTTATATCTCAGACACTTCTAAAAAATGGTTATATTCAATTAAAAATTTAACTTGATTCGTTACAGTTGAGCTGCGGTAAATCTCTGATAATAATAAAAAGCATTAATTGAACTCACATTTTAGAGGAAAAAATTTTAAAACTTTATGCTTGCCCAACTTTTTCATTTAAGTTTGGAATTTTGTAGAAGCCTATGCCTGGAGTTAATTTTTGAAAGTGTTGTAAAAAATTAATAAACATGATGTTACTGTTTCGAGATTTTTTGGCATTACTTTGACGGCTATCAGTGTATAAGACAGACCAATAGTATACCTACCTGTTCAGGGTTCATTGGGCAGTTCCCATTGGCGAAGCTCACAATTGACCAAGTTGGGCTCCAAAACTAAGATACATATCGCTTTTATCCACTCGTGGCGTGAACACAACCAGTCAAAAAAGGATTCTTATCTTTCAAAATTATAATAAGACTCTGCTTAAAATAGTTGTAAGCGATGACCAAGAAAATGGCAGTCTTTTGTTGGGTTGTCGGTTCATTCTGATGATTTTTTAACTAAAATTAGAGTGGTGATTTTGGTCATGCCGGAACAAGATATGAAGCGAAAACAGTAGTGGTTTTGTGGTTCGAAGTTTTTCACTAGATTTTAAGTAGATCAAAAATTTGTTTTCTATAAACGTGCGGCAAATCGGTTGCGGAAAAAACCCTCACGGAAAAAACCCCCACTTCATTTTTGATAGGAAATAAACCCCCACGGAAATAAACCCCCACGGAAATAAACCTCCACGGAAATAAACCCCCACTTTACTATTAAAGAGCTGCGCATTTAGCGCGTTTGGCAATGCCTCGCGAGTCATGATCATGCCTCAGCGGACCGTGGGTCTTGATATAAAATTATCACAACCGAACAAATTATCACGACCGAAATTCAATTTTAAAATGTTTTTTTTTTGTGGGGGTTTATTTCCTAGACCCGCGGCAAATTGATGACGTTTCAAATATTCTTTGAGATGTTCGATCAAATTGTTTTCTAGGCAGTTTTTCAAACACACTACCAGTCATTTTAAGGTCTGGGTGTTTTCTTAGACCTTCTTTTGAAATGAATTCCAGGATATCTTGCGAGGTTTTTAATATACCCTAGTTCAAAACTAATGCCAAATTTGCAAAAATTTGCAAATTTTTGCTCCATAATGCCAAATTTGTAAAAACTTGCAAATTATTTTTTCACATGGTCAAATTTGCAAAATTTTGCAAAAAAAAGTTAAGTTTGCAAAGATTTGCAAACGATGGGCCGAGTTCGTTCCAGTCAATGTGGGTTATTTTCCTAACCATTTCTTGGAGATGGCCTAATTCAATTGAAAAAGTTTTAAGTACACCTTGTAAACGATATGTGTGGTCAAATCACCCTACAAGGACAACTACTAGCGATAAGGGACACAAATATTCAGACCTGTTTGAATTTATTTGTAAAATTAATGCATTATTTTACAAAATTTACAAATTTCTTTATAAATAATTGCAAATTTGACATAAAGTTTAAACAAGGGTAGTCTGTCCCATAAAAATGATAGATATAATAGAAATAAATTACCTTTCGAACAACACCTAAACATGCAATTGAACAAATATGTGTTCATTTAAATGCCACCACTGTTATTACTGTAGCTCTATATCCTCTGCTTTTTCTTAATTTTAACTTGGAACTGTAATCTCTGGTCGCCAATTTTTGAAATGTTGGCTTTTTCAACTTTATGAGACATGCTGTAAATTCTTTTCTTGTTTTTTGTTGCAACTATTTGATTACGCATCGAAAAATTCAAGAGCGCTTCTCAGAGGGGAAGTTCTTTTGAAAAATTCAAGAGATCTTCCCCTCTGCTGTTGAAATTAAATGCGTGACGTTATTTGTTATTCTCATTGGTACGGCAGTTGAGTTCAATCGTGTGATATACCATACTTCATTTGCCTCCCTTGACACAATGACCTCTGCATTAAAATATTAAATTTACATTAAAGGTGTAAACTGTATAGCTAATTGAATAGATGTCACCAAAACTGAACTATTATAATGCACTGTTTTCTAAAAGTAAATGGTATTTGTAAATTGATTTGAAATTAAGGATAGAATTTGAGAACGGATTTGAGTAGAATTTCTGAGTAGCAACTTCTCTGTCGTCGGTCACTTCTCTGAGTTTCTTTCAACGATCTGATTTGCAACGATTGTCGGGCTAAATGACGGCAATGGTCATTTTGTGTTTGTATTTTTCAAACTTCCCTGGAAGTGAAATTTACAGTCAAATTATAAGCAATTGTTACAATGGTATATGATAATAAAATATAATAAAAATTCTACAAAACCAGCTGGTATATGGCTCCAGTTATTTTGTGCAAAACAATGAATAAAGGCTAGCGTTCAATCAGACAATTTACTTAGCCAAGTGACTGTTTTTAAGCGCATATTTAAGAAAATCACAATTCCAGTTGTGTCAACTGTTAGTTTGTGTCAACTCATAATTTTGTGTCAACTGTTAGTTTGCTATGAACTTTTGAAAAAGGTTTCATTTAAGGGCTCTTTGTCAAAATACTACTGACTTACTTTACTCGCATTTTTAGATTTTGATATCTGACTATTAGAAAGTTTCTAACATGTCCCCGGAAACGTCTTGTAGTGAATAATTCAGTTTTCAAGATTTGTTACGCAACCCAATGACGAACAGACTTTCCTCGTCTTTCAGGATTTTGTGTTTTTGTGCGTTTCCTTTTTGTCAGTAGATTGGTTATTAATTGCTCTCAAAAGAAGTTTGCAGCAATTATATTAGCCTGTCAGTATTTTTTAATGCTCAAACTGTTTTGGAGACTTATACTTATGGTGTGAAGGGCGGTTCTTAGAGGTTAAGGACCCCTCCACTGTTGACCCGCCCGCTATTGCCCGCACTCACTCCCCGCGTGCTGTTACCCCCACCCCACTGTTGCCCCCATCAGCCCTCGGTGCAACCCCCACCCCGTTTCTAGCTACGGACGAACAACCGCTCTCTAAAAACACGCAAATTTATACTATTTTGCAAAAATTTTTTCAAGTTTTTTTTGAAAATTTTTGACATTTTTTGATTTTTGTTAGCCTAGCTGTCAAGGAACCTCCTCTGGGTTTTAATAATAGGTTACTGCATAGTTTCTAGTGGTAATGGAATGGTTTCAACAATTTAACATAACGGATTTTAGCAATTTTTGTTTGAAAAAATATGCAATTTTTTAAAATTTTTTGACACTTAATTTTCCTTATTCATTCAGGTCTTTCTAGACCCAGGGGCCAGAAAACCTCCTAAGATGTTTGATAATATGTTACTGGCAATTTTTTATTGGCCATGGAATAGTTTATTTTTTGAACAATTATGTCGTTTTTTTATGTTTTTTCAGCCTCAAGAGCCAAAAAACCTCCTATAGGGTTTGAACATATGTTACTGTCTAATTTATAGATGTAATGGAATGCCTTACAAGATTTTAACATCACAAATTTGAAATTTTATTTGAAAATTTGTGCAAATTTTCTCAATTTTTTGACATTTGTAGTCATTTTTCAGGATATTTGAGCCCCGAGGGTCAGAAAACCTCCGTTGAGGTTTAATAATAAGTTACTGGAAAGTTTTTGTTGGTCTTGGATTAATTTTAGACCTTTTATTATCAAATTTTAGCAATTTTTTATAATACTTGCAATTTTTTTGAATTTTTTTGAAATTTTTTTTGTCAATTTTTAGGTTTCTCTAGACTCAAGAGCCACGGAACTTCCTCTAGGGTACTACAATATGTTGCTGCATAGTTTACAGATGTAATGCAACGCTTTTCAAGACTTTTTTATCCCGAATTTAGGCAATTTTTAAAAATAATTGCAATTTTTTCATGTTTTTGAATTTTTCCCGCACCAGGACCCTGGAACCTCCTCCAAGGCTAAATAATAAGCTGCTGCATAGTTTCTACAGTTAATGGAATGATGATCAATATTCATATGACAACAGTTTTAGCAATTTTTGGATAAAATTTATGTTCCATGTTTAAGGATCAAGTGGTTTTGAAGAAAAAAATATCTTAAATTTTTGCAAGATTTTGCAATTGCATTGGAGATTTTGAAAATTTTGAATCCTTTTCTGAGTTTAGCGACCACTACTGGCCAACAAATTTTTTTAGGTTTTGGAGATGGTTTAATTGACAGAACTTTTGAGACAAAATGTGTTTTTATTTTTTATTTTACTGCGAGGTTGAAAATTTGTTTTTAATTTTGCAGTTTTCAGTTATTTCTTTATGATTTATTTACTAACAGAGCTGAAAAACAAGTCGTTGCAGAGTCGAATCCCACCGTTGAACATATTCCTATCTCTTTTTCTCTCTCTGTCGGTTAGGGTTTTTTTCGTTCGATTTCGCGTACACGTTTTATCTCTCTCTCTCTCATTCTAACGCTCTCTCTCCCTCTTTCTCTTTGCAGATGCCGCACTTTCAGCTACTGTTATGTGGCGTAATGTCATCATCTCTGATCCTCGTTAACAATGAGTTAAAGTATAAATAATTTTTATCATAAATGATTTAACAGGCACTTTTTAGGAAATCATTGTTAATTTCTCT
Organism: Convolutriloba macropyga; assembly: GCF_964194025.1. NCBI lineage: Eukaryota > Metazoa > Xenacoelomorpha > Acoela > Convolutidae > Convolutriloba > Convolutriloba macropyga. The sequence continues at coordinate 41,379,452 of NC_134471.1, read as the reverse complement.
CAAAAGCAATTTGTAGCAAATATATTGATCCTGTTGGTCTCTTTATTTTTTCGCTTGGCCGATTCTTTGTCTGATTCATTTGACCTTCGTTTTCAGAACGGAATAAATAGGTAGCGCCCAGTTTGCATAAAGTTCCCTAAGAGCCGTTTGGCCCCCTAGTCTTCAAGTATGCGATTAACAGAAACTGTTTTGGAGACTAATACTTATGGTGTGAAGGGCGGTTCTCCCACACCCCACCCACTCACGCCCCCATTGCTGTCTGCCAATCCACTTTTGCACCCCCGTGAGGTGCACACCCACTGCGCTCAACTTACGCCCCTTCAATTAATATACGTTAGTCGGTTATGTTACCGAAGTAATTCCAAATTGATTAATTGAAAATTGGATTGCTCAATTTTTCTAGAGAGCTAAGAGGTCATTCAATATTAGGAAGCAAAGCTAGTGCAGTTCAATTTTTTTAAATATTGTCCGAAGAACAAGAAGATTAGATCAAATCTCGTTCCTGAAAGCGAGATGGGAATACAACTCAAGTTTGAATTTTTTTCTTGAAATGACGAATTTTTTTCTCAAATGGCCTGACTAATTGCAATGTTGAAGCAGTTTTTTGGTATGCTAAAACAAAAATGATTTACCATTTTCTCGTTGCACCTCAAAAGTGAGAATTTTTCCTATCTGTGAAACTTTGTTCTTTGAGAGACCATTTGAGAAGCTTCAAAGTTACCGCTTTTTTTTAGCTCTGCAATCTCCAAAATGATTGTACACTCTGTAATATTTATTTCACAGTTGTTGAATTGTTTAAGCAATGCGAAACCTAATGTCAGATTAGCAAAAATTGCGGTGGGTGAACGATTTTATATATTTTACATATAATTTTATTTTTTAAATTTTTTTCGATTTCAGATTTTAGTTTTTTTGTTTATAAATATTAATTCAATGGCAGTTACATTATAATTACTAAGGGACCGTATGATTCATTATTGACTGTGGTTCAATGTAACTTTTTTGTTATCGAGCTGTTCTTAGTCACGTCGAACTTTTCTCGAGCATTGTAAATTAACATGAAGAATACATCAAAATCAACGACGTGAATCTCCTGAAACATTTTTTTGATTGTTATTATTAGGCTATGATTATTATTTTCCGTTTGCGTGGTGTTACTCATGTCATAATAAAGTGAAATTTGTGACGAAATTGATTTTTCGTTAATTTGCATATGTGATATTCATGCAGCAATACACCAGAACAGAAGAGGATCAGAAGGGTTGCACTTTAATCAGTTATTACTTGCGTAGAAATATTACTTGCTGAATATAGAAAATTAATGATTAGGCCTTCATGTTTTTCGGATTAATTGGCCGCATAAGTTTGTTCGTGCATCCCTGAATGAACAAAAAAACAGAAGAAATGTTTTCTTGGCTCGTAAGAAGATGCAGGTACCATTTTCAGGGCGAGGTCCCGGAACAAAAAACTAGTTTATCTTTGGGTGCACAACTAGTTTATCTTTGGGTGCCAGTTTTAATTATAGGAGTTAGATCCATAATCAGAGGTTAACCTGACAACCTGTCTGCGACCCAAAACCGTCTGTTCCTTACATGTCTTGGGTCGCGGACTCTTTTTATTATGGGATGTGTTGATGATAATCTGTTGTTCAATATCTTTATCTGTTATGCCTTTTTGTAGGTGCGTTCGTGGGACTCGATCCAGAGTCTGTTTGGGAAGCTGAAGGTGGCTGAGGAGAGTAGATTCATAGTGATAGCAAGTACTAAGAAGACCCTGGCCATCCTCAGGGCTGCCGAGGAACTGCAGATGTTGTCACAGACATACCATTACATCATCGCCAACCTTGTTAGAATAGCTAAACTATGCCTTTAATTGTTTTTACTTTTACTTTTTTGCGTGTTTGGCCTCAGTTAATAGTTAATTCTTTTAGACATGATTCTTTTAGAACTCTCCCTTTTCCATAACGCGCCGCAAATATTATACCTCCATCTTAATCTAAAGCTTGCCTCCATCTTTTGCTGTACAATTATTCTCCTGGGGGCGTTCCCAGTATCCCGATGCTACTCTATAATTGGGTAGTTTTCCAAAACAGAACCCTGTTATTGAAACTTGAATTTTATAGCAAACAGTACAATTTAAATATCACGCGACAATACATAAACAACCACAGAATTTACGAGTACTACTGCAAAATTATGACAAAGCAAAACTAAATGATTAATGATACTAAAATCTAAAGAGGTTGAATTGAACTAAATGCTGCTATTCATGTAATATTCATGTTATTTTACCAGTTCGAAACTTGAGAAAAAATATACAAGTCAATTCATCGCAATAAGCTACAAAATGTCTACATAGAATATTTTTTCCTCTACTGTAGAATAATCTGTCTACTTTTGTCAATACTTTTCTTCGTGCAATCATCTTCTCAGTGCAATCATGCTTCGTTTTCTTCTCAGTGCAATCATGCTTCGTTTATATGGATCCATAATCAATTATTGTTCCAACATTTTTTTTCAAAATGGGGAAAATATATGACAGGCTGGATTTTTTCTTTGGTTAAAAATTCATTTTTTGTTTACGTATGTTAGAGCAGAAAGAAAACAACATTTTGTAAAACTCAGAGCTAGTTTTGATTTATAGAAAAAAATTAGATATTTGAAAAAAGGCGAATTCTTTAAAATTTGGAAGGAAAAACTGAAAGGAAAAACCATCGCCAGTCTATTGATCGCCAGGTTAAAAAAATAAGAATTATTTTTATTATTTTTCGAAAGTTAGTAGTAAAATAATTTTCACCTCTCTGTTTTTTGAAATTGCTCTTAAATTTCTTTCTAGACTTCGGGCGTTTCTATATTGAAAAACAATTTTTTATTGTAGAGATTTTCATAGAAAAAAACAAGAGTGCTTTTGAAAGAAGCAAAAAAAATTTTTTTTTCAGTTCCTATTACTTTCAAAATACTCCGAAGTCTGAAAATGACAAAATGTAACATTTCTTGATAACCATAGTTCTCGAGTGCTACTAAATAAAAGTCTTTAAGGATAGCTTTCCGTTTTCCCTCACATGTTAAACACATGTAGAGGCAGAGTGTAAAAACTGTCAGAGAGCTTTAAAGCTTAGAAAAATTACTTTATATTTTCCACAAATAAAGGTTTTAAATATATTTTAAACCAAAATTGTATTTGTTAAGTTTACCTGTTAACACTTTTGCAAGATCTTAAAAAAAGAATTGGTGGAATATGCTCATTAAATATCAAAAGCGACAAGTAAATGACAAACACCGATAAAGAAAGTTATGCTGATAACTTTTCAAAAAACTTCAAAACGTTACATTTCAACGTTTATTTTCCAAAGTACATTTATCAACACAATTGCCTCCGAAAATTTACGCCTAAATATTTTTTGAAAATAAAACAACAGAGAAGACCCAAATGAAAAGTGACGAATTATAAGTAATGACCAATTGCCAAAAAAATTTCAAAATGTTTTTTGGTGATAGTCTTTGTATTTTTGTCTTGGTGTTTTTTTCTATAAAATTTGGTGTGTGTGTGTGTGTGTGTGTGTGTTTCTGTATTTGTGTTTTTATGTGTTGGAGAGTTTTCTGTTTTTGTCTGCCAAACCAGACATCATATTTTTTGTTCAAACAGCAAAAGTGATTGTCTTCAATGCAATAAGTTGCTTTAGGATACTCCTATCGGTTTCTCTGGCAAATTTTAATTGTTGTTATTGCAGTCTGGAGATGTAGGTTGAAACATAGCCGCCCTGTTTGTCTATTGAAAAATTGCGTCTTGACAATTTTACCATAGTTTAACATAATTAGGGGTCCACAGCGGGATGGATCACAATGGCCACAATGTGACTTTGAAGATCTTAAAGGAAAAAAAATTTGCGATTGAACTTCATGATCAGCTCACTAGAACTTTTCATGCTTCAAGACAAGGCCAATTTCCATATCTAATTGTTCAAAGTTAAGTGAACGGCACTTGTAGCTAAAGCGATATTCGTAGACACAACAGATTTTTAACCATGCTCTTGAAAAGCTTTCTTCAGTTTGGGGAACATCAGTATTCTCAAGCCAAATTCGTTGCACTCAAGAAGGAGTGTGTTAAAAATTGGAATGACCTCTTCACACTGAACAAGAATAAAAAACTAAAACAATTTCAAACTTAATCTTCTGGTGTTTTAATTATCAGCTCTAAGTTTCTACCAGAAGCTGATTGTCATTTTCCCACTGTCATAGCATATGAAAATGGGTTTGTATGTGTATTTTTTGCTCAGCTAGGCCCTAAAAAATTAAGCACCTTCAAAATATGGCCAGTTTTATCTCCCAAAAAGCTGCTGATCAAAAAAATTTTTATTGTTTTAGATTGCTCAAGAAATGCAGTTTTTTTTTTAAAAAAAATCTGCAGGTTAAACATTTTAGTTGATCATAGATTAAGGTCTCAGAGTGAAACTGTTGGTTCTAATGGCTTCAACATTTTTTCTCGCCATTTTCTGCTGAAATTTTGGTTTTTGCCTGTCTATCATGGTCATAAGGTTTATTGTATTCACTTTTTGATAACATATGAATGACAGATATCATTCTCCTCATATCCAGGAATAATTTAGTGCATTTAATGTTTTCTGTTGAAATTTTTTTATTTTAATTGCTCTGATATTCAGGGTTTTCCGAAATTGTTCGTGCTTTTAATGCATTTGATCATATTTGATAATCTTATTATCATTTGATCATCTAAGTGTTTCAATAATAAGAATCCCATTTCCGTTTAAAAATAATTGGAACTAAAAAATTTTATTGGAGAGTTTTTTTATGGCTTCGAGGCTTTTCTCTTTTTTTCTATTTTTGCCGTCTTTTGTTCAGGATGAACTGAACTTTTTTAATGCAGTCAGTTGATAGCTATTAGTCTAAAAGTTAATGATATTGTTTGTTTTCAAAAATTTTAAATTTTAAGATTTTCATTTTTTGTTTTTTTTGTCAACTTGTAATTTATTGTCAGTATTAGGAGGCCCAAACTAAATTCCCGTAAATCAGTCATCGATTTGTCAATTGATATTATGCGATAACTGATGCTCTGTTTATTGGGCAATATGCGTTTTCATAAAAGTTTTGTGAGTGGTCAAAATTTTCGTTTCTTTTTCTGTTATGTTAGCACATTCGCGTTTATAACAGATCGCAATGATTTTATAATGAGGCCCAAGTGAATCTATTTAATCTTTACGCTTAATTTTAGCTGTATTACTTTGAGTAATAACATAATATTCAGATAATAGCTAATGATTTTGATGGCTCCAATACTTTTTCTGCATTTTTATTCCCGTTCTATGGCTTAGTCTAAAGAGTGATATGTCCTATTGGTTTCCTAAGTACTTCGTGTAAACTTATCATGAATTTTACAGTTAAAAACTAATGATTCTTAAGACTTTTGAAACTATTTGATTTAAAAAATGTTGATGTATTTTTGAACTTGACCTATATTTCTTCTTTTTGTCGACTTGTCACCAAGTCCCATCAAGTAAAACTCCCATCTACTTTTTAGTTAAGAAAAACTAGATTTGTGCAAATGCGGTTTTTTGTGATTGTATTTTGTCTTTGTTACTAGGTGCTTTTAGATTTAAATCTTGAGTTTTTGGCCATAAAAAATGTTTTTTTTTTGCTTATTTTGCTGTTTGTTTTTTTTGTCATGTACTCTTATTAATGGCAGATCTCTTGTGCACTCTAATGCGGCAAGGTATTATGTAATTCATTTAGTAGTTTGGGCATGTAACTGTTTTTTGAAACTCAAACATCTATATTTGAACATCTCTTCATTTGGTTGACAATTAAGTCAGAAATGCAGATGACCTCTATCGGAACATTATGTGCGAACACACATTACCGAGCCTCTTTGTTCTTTGTTGAAACTGAAAGCTGCAATTTCTAATTACTATGATTGTTCCGCTAATTGTTATCAATGAACAAAATCACTCGCATGAAACATGGACCAAGTCAAATTAAATAAACAATAATAATATTAGGTTCGAAATTCAGTAATGAGTGATGGATTGCGGTGTGGTTTCCAGGATTTTCCCTGCAAGAAGATCTACTTCTCCTACACTGGACAGGTGAACCTGACTTGTGTCCAGATAGTTGAACCAGACAGCCCAGAGGTGAGGCAGTTTGTCGCACAACACAAGGGGAAACTACCCCCTCTGCCCACCAAACTGGATGTGAAGAACTCTTCATCTTATGACAGCAACATCACATCAGCGGTAAGATAATGCAAAAACAAAAATTTATCAAAACGGTTGGTCTTCTTTCAGAATTGAATAACTTGGAACAATATTTAAAGATTCACTTTTGAATCGCGCCTTGATTTTTTCATTAAACTGAAGTTGTGAAACCAGTCCAGAAAACAATAGTCTGTACCAAACAAACTTTTTAGATCATTAGAGCGTTGATTCATGTTTTCGCAATGATCATCTCACAACATTCTAGCTTTATCTGCTCAGCACTATGGGACCCCAGGCTGAGGTGCCACCCGGAAGTAACCTCTGGTCAGACCATCCCAGACGAAAGTATCCTCTGATCAGACTGAAGTGCGCTGGAAACACCGTGTGCGCTCGAAGAGCGCTCGAAACTGTCTCTGATCAGACCTTGCCAGACGGAAATGACCTCTGATCAGACCAAAATCAGACCGTTTTCCAGACGATTGTGCGATCATGGCCCAGATCAAACCCAGACTCAAATCACTTCTGATCAGACTATTGTGCACTCAAAAGTCACTCCTGATCAGACTATTGTGCACTCAAAAGTCACTCCTGATCAGACTATTGTGCACTCAAAAGTCACTCCTGATCAGACTATTGTGCACTCAAAAGTCACTCCTGATCAGACTATTGTGCACTCAAAAGTCACTCCTGATCAGACTATTGTGCACTCAAAAGTCACTCCTGATCAGACTATTGTGCACTCAAAAGTCACTCCTGATCAGACTATTGTGCACTCAAAAGTCACTCCTGATCAGACTATTGTGCACTCAAAAGTCACTCCTGATCAGACTATTGTGCACTCAAAAGTCACTCCTGATCAGACTATTGTGCACTCAAAAGTCACTCCTGATCAGACTATTGTGCACTCAAAAGTCACTCCTGATCAGACTATTGTGCACTCAAAAGTCACTCCTGATCAGACTATTGTGCACTCAAAAGTCACTCCTGATCAGACTATTGTGCACTCAAAAGTCACTCCTGATCAGACTATTGTGCACTCAAAAGTCACTCCTGATCAGACTATTGTGCACTCAAAAGTCACTCCTGATCAGACTATTGTGCACTCAAAAGTCACTCCTGATCAGACTATTGTGCACTCAAAAGTCACTCCTGATCAGACTATTGTGCACTCAAAAGTCACTACTGATCAGACTATTGTGCACTCAAAAGTCACTCCTGATCAGACTATTGTGCACTCAAAAGTCACTCCTGATCAGACTATTGTGCACTCAAAAGTCACTCCTGATCAGACTATTGTGCACTCAAAAGTCACTCCTGATCAGACTATTGTGCACTCAAAAGTCACTCCTGATCAGACTATTGTGCACTCAAAAGTCACTCCTGATCAGACTATTGTGCACTCAAAAGTCACTCCTGATCAGACTATTGTGCACTCAAAAGTCACTCCTGATCAGACTATTGTGCACTCAAAAGTCACTCCTGATCAGACTATTGTGCACTCAAAAGTCACTCCTGATCAGACTATTGTGCACTCAAAAGTCACTCCTGATCAGACTATTGTGCACTCAAAAGTCACTCCTGATCAGACTATTGTGCACTCAAAAGTCACTCCTGATCAGACTATTGTGCGCTCGAAATCAGCTCGGATCAGACTCAATTGCGCTCAAAATAGTCTGATCAATTAATGGTTTTCACTATGAACGAATTTCTTTAATATTGTTGTAATATTTTTTTTTCATAAAAAATTGATGTTTGCCTTATTAAATTCATCTAAGAAAAAGACCATTCTAAAAGTATTTGCTAAAGAAAATAAAACCCAACTGCGGAGATAATATTTATGTAGTATCCCATTAGTGCATGTTTCGAGCTCAATGGATGAATTTTAGACAGCTTTCCATATAAAACGTCGTGTTCTACAGGTAATCAAAATTTATTTTAAGGGGACCAACATTTTCTATCAGCTGGACCCCTTTGGTTCTGGATCAAAGCCATCAGACTCTAGATGTTTCTGAGGATCCGAATGCTGCTTTTTGTTGCCTCTTGGTAGAGCCAACATCTCTCGGTATAAATTACCAAAAAATCAAAAGAAAAATTTTTTGCTAGAAATGCTCTCGGATCAGACCCAATTGCGCTTAAAATCTTCTCTGATCAGACTAATGTGCGCATGAATCCGCCTCTGAGCAGACCATTCCCATCTGGAAGTGACCTATGATTATACCATCCCCAGACCGAAGTTACCTCTGATCATACTATTGTGCGCTCGAACCAAATCCCAGACCCTGTAATTTTGGTCTGGGAACATACCGTGTTCGTTGGAATTGGTGTGATCAGAGATCACTTCCGGTTGGCACCTCGGCCTGGGACAGTACAGATCATATATTGGAGAACTAACTCATCACTATATCATTATTCTCAACCAAAAAATTGACCAAAACGACTTCCTGTTATCACAGACGGTGAATCAAGTTTAAAAATGCTTTTTCACTTTTTTAGCTGGATGTGGCAATAGCCCTGGACGCCACAAAGGTCCTCCGGGAGCTGCAGAGGATCTCAAGCAATGGACGGGTGAATTGGGAGCCCTCCAGTTCCCAGACAATCAGAGGATCGGATGAGGAGGGGAAGAAGGGTGCAGACAGGAAGCAGTGCATGGGATTGGAAGTGCCAGAGACCAGGGGAAATGTCCTCAATCAGTACTTCCAAAAGGTACATAGACCAAAATGTAACTAATTCTTGCCTTTACGTTTTTGCTTTAAATTAAAATTTTCTGTTGAAACTCGGATTTTTTCTTTCCAAATTGGATCACTTTGTTCAAACTTGATTATTATCGCAAGTTTAATCAAAATCGTGAATTGTTGGAGCCTCAATTATGTATGATCCAACTTTTGAGACTACAGAGGAAGTCCTCTGAGTTTGAAACTTTCCGATCCAGCTGGCAGAATCTGAACAATTTCGCAATTGCGAAACATTAGCCAGTCGCCGCTACCAATGACATTAAAGTGCCGAAAATGCTGACATGGCACAGGTGCTCACTAACTGCTGTTGCCTCATCCATTGAGAAGGAAGTTGAATAAATTGCTTCACATTTAACCAAAAACACGGGAACAGAAAAAGTGACGGAAAAAATTTAAATTAAAAAGGTCATTAAAACGCAATTTATGGAAAATTGGACACTCCAGGTAGAACTATGATAGTTATTAACCAAGCACATTACACGCGTCTACCAGTACCTAAATTTGGAAACAATTTACTCAATTTTATTACTGGCTTTCTCTTTTACTTTCTTATATATCATAAAAGTGACCTACAAATGTAATGAAATTTAATTTTTCCAAGTTGCATTACAATTCCCACAAGGAATGACAGAGATATGAGTACTACTTAATACACTTAATAAAATTCAAAAAATTTTCTACTTTTTTTCCAGATAAAATATGTTGGGTTATGACTTTCACGAGCGGAATAAAAGCGTTTTTAAATACGTTAAAAAAATTAATCTCCCACAATTGAGAACAAGAAAATGATTTTTTACAGTAAAACTTGGAGATTTACTGGGAGATCTGATTAACTGATCAAGATGATGATTTGGATTTGCGGGATGATTTGATTTGATTTTGATTTTTAATGTGTTCAATTAGCAGTGAACTGCTAATTGCGATTTCTCAGGTGGTAGCTTACGCCACTTTTTAAACCGCGCTTTCATTTTGGTTTGCATTTGGTTTTGGTAATTTCGTTGGTTTCTGGTGGTTTATGTGGAGTGCTTGTCGGGAGATGGAGGCAGTGAGATTGGTATGGTTGGGATACTTGGTTGTGGAATTTCAGGGGTCTTTGTTGCGTATTCATGGGAAGATAAAGGGAGCCTTGGACTGGGAGAAAGAGGGAGTGGGAAGTTTGGGAGAGAGAGAGAGAGAGAGAACGAGTAGAGTTTTCAAAGAAGAAAGAAAGTACAAATGAAATAAAGAAAAAAAAGATGCACCCTCAGTGCACAACCGGCAGCCAGTCACCCCTTTCAGAGAACAAGAAACCGGCTTGTGCACTGAGAGTATAATGACTTGTCGTTCGTTTTGATGCTTACAGCGAACAGAAGACAGAAAAAAGTCGTTAGAGAAAGAGAAAGAGATGCACCCTCAGAACACCACTGGTAGCCAGTCCTCCTTTTCAGAGGAAAAGCAGCAGGCTTGTGCACTGAGAGTACGAGGGCTTGTGGTTTCTGCCTCTTATCGAGGAGAGTATTTTCGCCCTTGTGGGGATGAGTGTTTGTTCCCAAACGGGAACAGAGAGTGGGAACAGTATCAAGGCCTAAGCATGATTCCCACGATCATGTTGCCCTCCCTTACTGGTACCCTGGAGTTAGATCAGCTTCAAGAACTAGAATGATTCCCGTGATCAGTCGTCTCCCAAACTGATAATTCTGATGTGGTGTTCATCGGTTCTTTGGTTTTTCGGGTTATGAAAAGGCATGTCGGGTGATGAAAGGCATTTACAAAAAAATATTTAGCCCGGGCTTGGACTTTTGGACTTGGATGGTTTCAGTTAACGTCTCGAGTCGTACCCCAAGACGTCCGCATCCACCTTTTTTTACTTTGTTTTAGATTTTTGGGAGAGTTTGATAGCATCAGCTAACGTCTGGAGTCATACCCCAAGACGTGCGCATATTTTTAAAATCTTTTTCCTTTTCTTTCTTTGATTTAGATTTTTTGAATTTTTGCCACTATTTTTTATTGCTTCAGCTAACGTCTCAAGTCATACCCCAAGACGTCCGCATCCACATTTGTTTTAGAATTTTTCCCTAGTTTTTTGTTGTTGTTTTTTTTTTCTTTCCTTTTCCTTTCTGCCCTTTTTCTTTTCAATCTTTTTCTCTTCGAATGGCTTCAGCTAACGTCTTGAGTCATACCCCAAGTTTCCCACATCCATTTTTGTTTCAGAATTGTTCGTTCCTTCCCTCCTGAGTTTTCGTTTTCTCACTTTTTCATTTCAACCCTTTTCCTTTTATTCTTTTTCTTTATCAATGGGTTCAACTAACGTCTCGAGTCATACCCCAAGACGTCCGCATCCACCGATGTTTCTTTTTTTCCCTTTACAAAATTTTTTGCAAAGAAGTTTGATACATCATGATCTGGGTCCAAGTTAACCAATGTTTTTCTCCTATGTTTAAAATTTCTTTATTTTGTTTTGTAGCGCTTGCAAGGTATTCCGAGCTTAATTTTTGGATTGTTCTTTGCTTACTATTTTTAGGTTTCCTTTATGATTTAGTTCATCTATACTCGTCCACATTGGCAGGTTATAAGCAAGTATTATAGCGTCATTTTGTTCTCTTTGTTTCTTGTTGAGATCAGTTTTTGTTACATTTGCACAAGATGCATTTGCATACATATAGAGTGCGCTCTTATCATTGTTTTACATAGGTGCATACTAATATTAGATTTTATGTTTTCTGCTTGAAGATTTCTTAGCATTTTGATACTTTGTCTCATTTTTGTGACTTTTTTGTTGACATGATTTGTCCAGGTCAATTTATAATTGAGGTCAAGTCCGAGAAATTTTACTTCTTTGCCTACGTTAATGTCTTTTGACTCTAGTCTTAGCCTCATATTTGTGTTCAATAATTGTCAAGTAAAAAAGTGTATTTTTTCCCGCGTTGAGGAGTATTTTCCCTTTATCACAATAGTTTTTAATTTCGATTTGTAGATTTCGATTTGATTCCGATTTGTAGATGTTTAGTAGCTATATCTTGTTTTTAATGTGTGTAGTATATAGTGATATCATCTGCGAATTGCGAAATTGATGTTTCTTTACATTTCTTTTTGCTTACATAAATATTGAATAAGGTTGGGCTTATAATAATCCCTTGAGCGACCCCTGCTTCGGGTGTAATGCTTTTAGAAACGGCTTGGTTGTATTTTACTTTAATTTGTTTGTTACTTAGGAAGCTGTTTGTCCATTTTGTGATCCAACAACGTGTGTTAATCTGAAATTGCTTGTATAAGATACCTTCAGAGTCAAAAGATAAGTGCCATACAGAGTTAAATGCTTGCTCAACATCTAAGAAGGCAGCATTTGTGGAACCTTTCCATTTAAAGTTTGTTGTTGTTTCTTCTGTTAGTGTTAGAAGATTGTCTGTAGCGCATCTGCCAGATCTGTAGGCGCTTTGTTGATCTCCGAACAGATTTAGTTTTTCACGGTGATTTACCAAGTGTTCATTTACAGTGCTCTCGCATAGTTTTCCATGGCAGGATGTTAATGATGATGGTCTGTGTCATTTCAGCATTTTGTGGTCTTTTCCTACTTTTGGTATCATTGTTACAGTTCTAGTGTTCCATTGGGCTGGTACATGTCCTAATTGTATTGATGTTTGAATTGTTTGCGGCAAAGTTTCTATTGTTTCTAATGGTATTTGTTTTGTCATCTGACAGCTTATTCCGTCAGGTCCAAATGCGGTTTTTCTACGATTTCTTAAATACTTTTAAAAGTTGCAGATTTTAATTCTATGTGTTTTTCTTCTTCACTTAGATTGGTTGCTTTGAAGTTTGTTTCTCTTATTTTCAGTGAGACAATTTCCTCGTGGTGTTTTGCTTTATCTGTTTTTGATTCGTTTGTTTTCATTGTTGTTTTTAGTTTTTCGGCAAAGCATCTGCAGTATCTCCATTATTAATTGGTAATTTTTCGTTGCTTATCTGATTTTGCTTAGGTAATATTTTTGCAGCTTTCCAAAAATTATTCTAGCGTGGTTAGTTTGTCAATTAGTTTCTATTGTTGTCTCGTTGTGTTTTCTTTTCTTATTTTCTTTATTTCTTTTGTTGATTGAGTATATTGATTTTGCTGCATTTTATTTGGTGTTGGGTGGTGTTTCTTTCGTCGTTTCTTCTTAATTTGTTTCTTTTTTTATCTAACTTATGTTTTTCTCTTGTCAGTTTTTCGATTTGATGGTTTGCAGCTATGTGTTTTTTAAATGTGTTTATTATATATGCTCTCTTTGTATACAGCTCGAATGTTTTGTTTGATTTTGTCTATGTTTCTTTCTAAGTCTATTTTGTTTGTTTTGTTCCTTTTTGGATTACCCTATTTATGCAAGAATTGATTTTTATATTTGTCTTATTTAATTTTGTTATGTGATTGGATTGGTTTATCTATGTTTTAGGTGCTGACAGGTGGGTAATGATCACTAGGGCTTTCATTGAAGACATAAAATTTATCAAATCATCTTGTTAGTTTAGAGTTGGCTAGGTGCACATCTAGTGTTCCACCATCTTTGTGCGTAGCTTCCTAATTTTTTTGTATAATAAAGTTTTCCTCATCAAGCTATTGTTTAATTATTTTTCCTGTTCTGTTAGTGATTACGTCATTGACTACAATCATTGGGTGTTTTATATTGACATCCCCAGTAATTAAGTGGGCTTCGTTGTTTGTGTTTGGTAATTTTTGTTGAGTTCCGTTCGTATTATTAGTTGTGATGATACATAGATAATTGTTTTGTAGAGTTCAAGTGTTTTTATAGTGATACATTCTTGTCTTTATTTGCTTGCTGATTTTTATTTTTTCGTTTCTTTAAGTTCGTTATTAATCTTTTTTTGATGTAGATTGCAGACCCCAAACGGCTGTGTTTAGTGTTTCCTGCTAGGATGTAGCCTTCTAAGTTTGGGTGGTTTTTCTTTCCTATGTTGGTTTCGTTGAGGCGAGCTATTTCGGTTTGAGCTTTTTCGAGTTTCTAATATTTCTATTTTATTTTTAGTTTAGTTGCATGACTATTAGTGTTTTTTTGTAATTTTTGTTGTTATTCATTTGTTTCAGTGATTTGGGTATGGGGGATAAAAAGGCCTCAAAAATCGGCTGCATATATACCCATTATCATTGCGAAAAACCCCAAGATAAAAAAAAACTAATCTTAGCATCAAGATTTATAGCAAGCGTCGCAAGGATTGCCCATTACGGTTTGCTTCTGCAAAAATCCTAAAGATGAGTCCCAATGGATGCCATATATAAAATGCATTTGCGTTTTCAAGGAATTCATTTACTCTTCTGGTGGTATTGAAATCTTTCAATACGTGGTGGGATTTATTAATAAACCAACTCTAAAAATAAATATCTAGAATCATCCTTTTGAGCCAAGTATTGATTCACAGGACTATTCCCTGAAGACTCAATTATGTCAAAATGTTGACCTGATTCAATATGCTCGTCTGATCAATTGTCTGAATAATCAATATTTCCAACTAAGTTTAAGACTATAGTTTGAATGGAAATTCTAACACACCACTCTTACTTGAGTTGATGGCATATACTCTGTTTCGATCAAAACTGTTCTTACTGTTTCCACCTTCGATACGGGTTAGAATTTCGTGAAGATGTCCATCTATTTTGTCAGTAGAAACTTAGTGAATTGAAATTGTCCCACCTTCTGCCTTTTCCCGACTGAACTGAAATTTTGTCTTTTTGTGCTTGCTCCTATTGTGCATGACTGGGTTTTGGCAATGTCTGACACAGCTAAGGTTGTCCGGATGCCACAAATTCTCTAGATGTAGCTTCAAGTGCTGTGTCTCTTGAACTGCTGCCATGCCATGTTTTTTGCCATGGTTTTCTGCTACTGAGCAACTGGGGCTTGCTGATTTCTTCATCGGAAGCAGAGTACCAGGGCATAATAGCCGCAGTTCAAGAAGCACTCTAGTTGGAGCAACACTCCATCTGCGCTGAACTTGATGCAGTAGCTCTCCGTTGAACAAGTGTGCTGCGCTGCACTTGAGGCAGTAGCCCCCCGTTGATTTTCTATCGTCCAGGTCACCAGACCAGTCTGCTTCACTTCCCACTACTAAATCATAACTAGCCTCCTTTGTGTAAGTGAGTTTAAAAGTTTTGAGCCCTGAAAATGTATAAGAAGTTATTTTCCGCTTGGCCAGTGCTGATTGGTGGGTGCATTCTTGGTGCACGTGTCTGCACAGAATACTGACTGTGAACATATTGTCTGGCCTCCTCTGTTTCGCCAGATGAAAAAGTGATCCAACCAAGCTTCTCTAAATCTTCTGATCCACTTCCTCGTGTCCGTTTTGTGCTGTCGGACGTTTCAAGTGGGACTCTGCTGGAGTTCTTGAGAGTTTGCATTGAAACATTTGGGAACGCTCTAGCATTGTTTCTACGTAGCACTCTTGGTCGACTGTGACTTAGCCCTCTTTTTGTCTGTCTCTGAGGTTCAGAAATCAGTGTATTCTTTCTCTGTTTTCCAATTGAACGTTGTCTCGAGTGTTTTCCGTTTGTCGGCTTGACCACTGGGTCGCAATTTTGCTTTGTAGATCCAGGTATGACGTCCGGTATGAGGTTCATGTCTGTGGGTGGTCCCACTAGGTTCCATGTCTTGTTGTCTTGAAGTGCCTTGCCGTCGTCCTTCAATGCACGATGCCACTGGTCCCAATCTTCACCTTGCTTGGCTTCGTAGACTGTTTTAATTTCCACATAGTCACCCTCAGTCACAACATGATGGGTCCTGACTTCTCTAAAAATTGTTGAACTTTCCTTGCTCGTGTCCGTCGTCTGGGCTCTGCCCTGTACGCTTGCTCCAGTGCATTTTCAAAGAAGCCAACTGTCTCTGACTGTGAGAAGTCTTCTGTCTCAGTATCTTCTAGTGACTTTGAGTCTCAGAGAATCCCTCATGTTGCTGCAGATTTTTCATCTAGTGCCGCTTCCTCAACATCCGAAGCATCTTTTCCCAGTGTCTTTCTTTATTGTTCACGCGCTTTGCTTCTTGCCACACCTCTTTTATTGCAGTAGATGTGTCCTGTCTATCTTTGTTGCCTTGATTCTAATAATCACCATAAGGGTGTCCGAACCCCAGTAGTTTTGCCTCTCATATAGTACGTCAGCCGTCTCTGTATTCTCAGAGGTTGAGCCCTTTTCAGATTACTTGACCACATCGCGAACTGCCATCACCTTGCATGAGTTGGGTTTGATCAGGAGATATCAATTTTAAACCTTTGTGTAACCCAAAAACTTTCCTTCTAACGCCTTGGGTTCAAGTTTGCTGACATCTCTGTCTCTCTTCCTCATAATTTCTGCGCAACCATAAATGTCTTATTGTTGAAAATTTATGCGTTATACATCGCATAAGCTCTTAGGCATTTGTTTTCTCCTCGTCTCTCAGCCAAGTTTCTGATCCTTGCAGCGTGGCGAATTAGTACTATAATTTTTGTGATTTTGGCCAATGCTCACACATTGCATACATATTTGAGTTCCCCACTGTCTGTGGTGCATTCCTTACTACATCCGCTTCATTCAAACGGTCCTATCATCTGTGCTACTTCTTTGCACGGTCAATATTCATGTGTCGGAACTCATCTTGAACTCTGTAATAATTTACTTTCTTCCATTACCTTTATCCCAGTTTCCCTCTGAAGTTTCCTGCAGTTGTTTTTATTCTTAAAACTGGAGCGCTTTCCCCAGTCCGTGCATCTTGAGACAGATAGGAGGATTGAAGAAGTGTTAGGCACTAACGAAAAATTCCTCAGTGCGCATTGGAGTTCCCCACTGTTTGAGGTTATGCAGATCCTCACACAGCCTCTGCCCACCATTGTGAAAGCCTCTCAGTTGGAAGCCCTTGACCACTGATTGCATGGGCACAAAGTCCAGGTACGCATCTATTTATTTCACTATGTGGTTCGTGCAACCACTGTTCATTAGCATGACTGCTACCTTCCACTGGGTAAGAGCCGCCCAAAATTTCTCATCTGGTGTAGCCAATGCCGGACCCATCGGTACTCATGTTTACCTCATAATTCTTTTTCTCTTGCATGCCCTGTTTAGTTGACCCTTCTCACTGCACTGTATTTATTGCGCCGTCTCCTTCCTCCTGCAGTCCTTGGCAAAGTATCTAGGAATCCCACAATCAAAACAGTTTCCATTCTTGGAGCCCTTTGTGACGTCACGTTTCACTGCTAGTGCAACTGTACCAATTTGTCCTTTGTGCCTCTGTGCTGTGCTCTCATGGAAGTTACCAGGCTGAAGCTCTCCTGCATAACAAAAGTTTCATACCTCCTTGACAGACCATTGAGGGCCAAGGCGTTGAAAAGGGTTCTCTGACTGCATCACCTGGTTTTTTAGCCTTGTGAGCAAGTACTGTCCTCTGATGAAGAAGTTGACCAAACCTATAGAATCATTGAGTTGCAATCGAGCCAACTGCGTCACTAAAGTCACCACTTTCGGCGTCTCCAAACCATGAAAGTTTTCCTGAAAAACCTTCCAAGCCATTGCTTCATCTCTGATGCCGTCATCTCCCAAACACTCATCTCTCATCAGCATGAGTATCGTTAATTCTGGAGTCAGTGCGAGGTGGAATCAATCAAATTGTTGTTTCGCTTATCCGTGATGTCAGCAACTTCTTTCTCAAATGCATCTCTCAGCACCTTCGGATTCTTCTTGTCATCGTTGCTTGCCCCATGGCTCGCGATGCAGGCACATTGGGTTTTTCCTCTGTCCACAGTAGTGCCATGTAGAGCCCCTTCCTCTTCATGATCACAAGAAATCTTGTGCCCCAGATTGCAATCTCCTGTGACTTTCCTGTGTAGGTCGGCAGCTTCACTGCCTGTTGATCCATTGTAGAATGAGCTGGCAAAACAGTTGTGAAAAGAAAAGATACTAAGTGGAAAATACTTCAGACTTTCATCAACAAGTTAATTTTGTTATATTAATGACTTAGAAAACTGCTGCGCCCGTAACCTTTTGAGTTATGATCTTTTGCAAGCGGAATAAAAGCATTCTTTGCGAAGTGACATAATTAGTTTCAAAAAAGGGTTGGAAAAACAAGATGATATCTTACAGTTGAACTTAAAGACTTGCTGGAGAGATTAGATTCGGATATCCAGATGTTTTTTTTGGTTTTGGTGGATGAAATAGGATTAAAATATTGGCTGTATATTTACCCATTATCAGTGCAAAAAATATAACAAACTAATCAGTGCACCATGATTTATAGGGGGTCGCAAGAATCACATAATATGGTTTGCATCTGCAAAATTCCTAGAAATTTGTCGCACAGGATACATTATATAGAATGCATTTGCACTTTTCGAAGAATCCATTTGTAATTCCGATGGTATCATAATCATTCAATAGGTGGTGGGAACATTTAAGATCAAAAAATCTAACTCTAATAATAACTATCTGGAATCATCAGTTTGAACCAAGTATTGATTGACAGCACCATTTCTTGAAGATTCATTTTTATTCAAATTTGTGATTTGAATGATATTGCTCTTGTCAAATAAACTAGCAAGTTGAACTTTCGAACATTTCTAACTATGTTTAAGATAAAAGTTTGAATCGAAATTCTAGAAATATATGATGAAATAACCGGAGAAAAATGGGAGATTGAAATGATTTCCGAGAAACGATGCACCGGGTAGTTAGCGGATGCTGGTGTTTTTAAAATTAAATCTATAAAATGTTTGGTTTACAGTTTTGTTTAACAGTTGGTTTAACATTTACATTTTCAGAATCAACTTTAAACACAAAATTAGTTTGGTCCATAAACTTCTGGACTAAGCTCTTAACCCTTGTACTTGTCTATCTATTGGAAAGGGTGCAATTAAATGAAGCATTGCGCTATTTACTTTTCTATAATATTTTTCCTTGGCGGCGGATTTGTATTGGTAACTTGTTGTACATTTCAGTTGAGAGTGCGGAATGGCATCTCTGGCAACATCCAGTTCACTTCTTGGGGAGAGAGGAAGAACTACAAGATAGACATCGTGTCCATAAAGAGGTTGGCTGTCAAGACTGTGATTGGACACTGGAATGACACCTATGGGCTGTATGTGTTCCCAGAAGGCAAAGAGACAGATGTGGAACAGAGTGACGTATTCAAAGAGAAGCCAGTTGATGTCGTCACTATACAGGTACATGTTAAACACCCGCAACAACCCCCCAAAAACTTAAAATCTTATAGGAAAATTCCAAGAAATCTTACAGTGGAATGCACTATCCTTCCAATTTCCTTGCAAGAATCTTGCGATGTTTAAATCCATATGGCAAAATCGAACGTCAAGGGTGGAAAAATTTCGATATTTGTTAAATTTTTGTACTAGCATAACGTTGGTACATCGTGATTTAAGAAAAACAGGCCGACAATCTATTATTATAAGAGTAGACCTGTTTTATTGTCACATCTGCAGATGCTGTTTCTGTGTCACATTCGGAGTTGCCCGTGAGATACTCCTCGTTTGAGTTTTGTCGAGTTGACTAAACCCTGACGCAAACAATTGCGTCTCCAAAAGAAAATTGACTTCACGATCCTCTCACTCACAATCGGATCCTTGTTTCAAGGGATCACGAGATCGATGTTTACGAACCTTACCTAGTGTAAAAGAGATGCCACTGATCGTATATTGTTTCTTTTATTTTTCTTTTTTTTCTTTCCCTACACCAAAGAGTTCAGATAGATTTATTTCACTGATGTAAGATAAAAGGTGAAATTAGCGCAACACAACAAAAGGTAGACATTACCTTCAAGTGAAAATTCACATCAAAAATTGCTAATGGAAATTCTGCTCATTCTTTGTATTATTTCTTAATAGTTATGATTTCTGAAACTTAAGCTTTTCTAAACAGAATGGGAAAATATTTCGAAAAAAACCATGCTAGGTATTAAGTTTTTAAGGAATAAATGCCACCGCAAAATATGTTGAGGTAGATTTATGAAGGTTCCAAACTTCTTCAGGGATCTTCAACAGGAAAACGGCCTTATTACTCAAATGAACGCATGACTAGAGCATAAAAGTGGGGTCGAAAGATTTAAGCCCGACAACTGAAAATTCTTTCGGAGCTTTTAAGAGGTTGTTTACCTACTTTCACCTCTGATAATAATATGAATGGTAGCTTTTTTACAATCAATTGTAGATAGATTACTTTTTGATTCGTTTGGTTTATGGCTTCAGATATATATATATATATATATATATATATATATATATATATATATATATATATATAAATATATATATATATATATATATATATATATATATATATATAAATATATATATTTCCCTGAAGTGTCTTTCCTTATCCCAGATGTGGAGCT
Organism: Convolutriloba macropyga; assembly: GCF_964194025.1. Classification (NCBI taxonomy): domain Eukaryota; kingdom Metazoa; phylum Xenacoelomorpha; order Acoela; family Convolutidae; genus Convolutriloba; species Convolutriloba macropyga. The sequence goes on along the minus strand of NC_134471.1, from coordinate 41,359,188 downwards.
TGCCCGTCACCTTGTCAGTTCACACGCGGACACCCTTCCCCTGAAGAACGAAGTGTAGAGAAACAGCAGACAAATAGAAGTAAACTAGAATAAAAATAGTTTCCAATTACATCCCCCAACCCCCATTAGCGGCTTACAGTCGGGAATGCAATGGAAACGGTCGGGAATGTAACGCAAACTGTCGGGAATGTAATGGATACGGTCGGGATTGTTATTGAATTGGTTTCAATCAAACATACCCGGCAGATTGCCGGAAAATAGCCGCCGTTGATTCCTATAAGCATGATTGGGATTGAAAGAATAGAAGATATTGAAAAAAAAAAGATTTTTGTACGAAAACATTTTTTAAGTCCGATTTATTTTGATGGCATTTCGTAGTTGAACATAACGTACTTCTGATTCTTAGAGAGAGGCTACAGGGGCTACTATCAATACCCAATAAGCATTAGAGATGGTAACTAAGACTTATAGGAACGACGTTCAAATTGCGGGCATCTAAAATTGGGCTTAATGGGTTTATCCCGTTTCCACTTCTGACTTCAATTTTTTATACTGACTCTGTTCATTCTTAATTGCTTTGCTGAGCAACTGATGTTCAAAATCACTTTTAGCAGAATGAGAGAAGAGAGAAACTAGCCTAGAGAAGTCAAAAATATATCACGCAAAATGTTGAAAAAGCGGCAAAATGAGGTAAAGCGAAACATTTTTTTTGTTCGACGAAGTAAAAAAAATATAGCAGGACAAGTCCTGACATACAGTTCAAAGAATTTTCATTGACTAAACAGAAAACTAGACCTAGAACGGACTATGAAAGGATTGGGAAAACCATTTAGAAAAAAATCCGATCCAAAAAATCGAAAAACAGTAAAAATCAAAGTGAAATTGCCGCATGTGAACAAAAAACCCCTAGCGAGAAAGCGAATTTTTGTTCAAAAACCGTTTTCTCACTCTACTTTAAATTTTAAGCGAAAAATTTCACGCCGCAAAACCACTCGCTTTTTCGCTCCACTTCCTGTTTCGGCGTGACCAAAATCACTACTCCAATTTGACTTCAGAAATCATGAAAATGTGTGAACAGATCTTAAAAAAAAAAAAAAAGACAGCGCCCCAATACAATTCAAATTCTTTGAATTGTAAAAAAATAGGAGTGCTATAATAGCCGGCTGAGAAGATGAAAGCGGCTATTAATAAACAGATGTTGTTTCTTATATTTATTGGTATTCGTTTTTGTTACATGTCCTGGTTGCATTGTAAATTCAGAAATTTTACATTCTCATTTTTTTTCTGAGCTCTTTTTTCAGTCCTCAAATTCAGAGAATCTAATGTTATACTGAATTTTTTCCATGATCATGGTAAATTTTGACATGATCGGAGTACCGGGCAGTCCAAAGTTCAGATTAAAAGATCATGATTCAGCGCTGAAAAAATAATTAGGTATAGTCTGGGAATCTCTACTAGTTACCAAAGGGGAGGCGATTGTTCAAAAGATCCAATGAATAAGAAAGCTTTGCTTTACAAATATAGTGCAAAATGGAGTGGGCCTTACAAATATAGGTAATATAGGCCTTTCACTGAAAATGATATCGATGGTCAATGAAATGGGCCAATTCATTGAATGATCCTTTATCTGATGTTTAAATAAACTAGCTTACATTTTATCGACCACTGTGGTGCATTAATTGTGTACATCGATCACGTGTACATCAATTTAAAATTTACTTAAAATTATTTAAAACTTATAAATATAGAGTAACAATGTTCAGAGCGCGCCATTCACAGTTCTGAAAGAGGGTCGCTCAGCCTCAGAGGGGATAGATGCATTCGAGGGTTTCTGCGTGGATCTGTTGAAGGAGATAGCAGCCTTGACTAACATGAGTTACAAGATCCACCTGGTCAGGGATGGCAAGTGGGGGGCACCCATGTCCAACGGCAGCTGGAACGGCATGATTGGAGAACTCATCGATGGTGTGAGTAGATAAATAAGTTCACCCCACGCTTAGATCCCAGACCAAATTGACTTCTGCGCGATGGGCCATTCGGTCTGGGAAGGCCTGATGACAATGTTTTCCGTCTGGGAACTCAGCCAGTGCGGAATTTGCGAAGCACCAGCATTTTTATTCAAGCTTGTTATTTCAGGTGTTAATAAAGATAGATGATAAATACTGATTGAAAAAAAATAAATTTAAATCAACAACTGGGTTTTAAGATAATTGCAAGTGATGGAGACGACAAAATAATTATAATTCAAAAAGGACATAACTTGAGCTTGTTCCAATAAGTGAGCTGTAAAAATGTTCGTTAAAAAGTTTTTAAGAAAAAAGTTGTCAAAAAACCTGTTATATAAAAACACCAATTAATTTATAAAAATACAAAAAAGACTTTGTTTTCCCGGCAAGAACCATTCCATTAGGAAATCGTAACGATAGCCACAATTTTCGAGTCTCCCATTATTGCCCCGTCCATATATGTGGACATTAATATTAAAGTGGGGGTTTATTTCCGTGGGGTTTTTTTTTCGTGGGGTTTATTCGCGTGGGGGTTCATTTCCTATCTAAAATGATGTGGAGTTTTACATTGCCTCCTATTATGCTATATTTACTATAATGGGTTTTTAAATGCTCCTTTTTGTTGAAGATTTGTTGTTTTGTATTGGTTATAGACAGCAGACATAGCCCTGGCTCCGTTGACGATAACGAGTGAGAGACAGAGAGTGGTGGACTTCACTAAGCCATATATGGATGTGGGAGTCAGTATCATGATGAAGAGGAGCTCACAGTCCACTAGCAGCTTCTCTTTCTTAAGACCACTACAGGTACCACCATCAACTTATAGTTACGCCGCAAAAAAGTGCCAAATTGGATCTATTCCCTGCCCCCCAAACTTTTACGTCCCCCGGGCGCACGAGCTATATTTTTCCATAGTAACATGCTATATAACAGCACATAATTTGAAAGTGGGGTGGTCATGAAAACATGGTCTTGGATTTCTATTTTTAACATATTGTGTTTTTGTACCTGATCAAATTCGATTACTGTCAGAATTTATATCGGCGATGACTTGCAGCCACGAGTCGACGAAATATTTTTTAGTGGAGGGGCGTTCTTTTAATTGGTATTTTTTTTAATATGCCGCAAAACATACACTCAAAACAACCGTCTCAATTAGCTTAAAATTGATTACTTGAATTTCTTTGATAATTAATTATAATCCAATTGGGAGACAAAATTTTTTCTGGAGCCGTATGATCGATAAGTACTGACTTGAAAATAATAATAATAATAATAATAATAATAATAATAATAATAATAATAATAATAATAATAATAATAATAATAAAATAATAATAATAATAATAATAATAATAATAATAATAATAATAATAATAATAATAATAATAATAATAATATCAATAATAATAATAATAATAATAATGATAATATTAATAATAATATTAATAATAATAATAATAATAATAATAATAATAATAATGATAATAATAATAATATTAATAAAAATAATAATAATAATAATAGTAATAATAACAATAATAATAAGAATAATAATAATAATAAGAATAATAATAATAATAATAATAATAATAATAATAATAATAATAACAATAAAAATAATAATAATAATAATAATAATAATAATAATAATAATAATAATAATAATAATAATAATAATAATAATAATAATAATAATAATAATAATAATAATAATAATAAATTTCAGTAAACTTGGTTTCACCAAGCTTAGTAAGTCCCTAACGGGGCTTGAATTTTTTTTCACCCAAACATTGTCCATCCATATGGGTACGATTTGTAGTCAAAATTCTTGTTAGCTAAATCAAATAGATATTCTTGGTAGAGAATATCTATTTGTAACTCAAATCTATATTTGTAACTCGGTAGAAAAAATTAGATCGGCCACTCTGGCGATTACATTCGTTTGAGTATAAAAATATTTTCTCGTTTGATCGTGTTTTGGGATGTCCATTCCTTGTTCGCCACAATTTCTCTGCCTCAAGTGGAAACTTTCTTGTCAAAATTCTGTTTAAATTTAAGAGATGCAAAAAAAAAAAACAAATTGATATGTGATTGGAAGTAAATTTACTGATCGAAGACAATCCTTGTATTCTTTATCAGTAAAATGACTGTTTGATGGTATCAATTTCAAACCTTTTCTCTGAAACCTTTCCATTTGCCTGACGATAGTTTTACTGTTATACCAAACATTTGATTCATAAAACAAGATCGATATTATGTAAGTTTTGACTAGGTTGCATTTGACTGACAATTTTGTTTCATCTGGAATTCTTCTCTTTAGATAAGCAAGCTTCTGATTTCCTTTTAGCAGAACAAAACTTAAGTGATTTACCTGCCCGTCACAAGTAACTTCAACCGAAAGTTTTACAGTGGTCAGCTGGTGGTCTTTACATACCAAATAGTGGTCGACCATGGTCTAATTACAATTTCATCCAGTTTAAACTAATCTCAGCATGTGTGTGTTAGACAGAGATCTGGATGTGTATAATCTTCTCGTACCTGTCAGTGAGTGTGGTGCTGTTCATTGTATCCAGGATCAGTCTGGTTGCATGGATGGGTCCAGAACAACAGCAGCAGCAGTTACAGAAACAAACGGCAGGCTAGAACTACAGCAATCGTTTTGCTGATCCTGAGACATTATTGGATAATTTTTTCATGAAAAAGTTTTGAAATGACAAATTACTTGGTATAAATCATGGTTTTTATTTCGATATCAGAAATTTTCCAGAATTCTATACAGCCAAAACCCTATATAAATCTCGAGCGGTTTTTTTCAGAAAAAGGCACAATTGAACAATTTAATGATGAAAAGCTTAATTGTATTTGTCATTAATGAAAAATTTTTGTATACTTATTTGTTCAGGTGCAGATGGGTCTGTAGGAGGGGAGGAGTACCAATTCACCCTCAGCAACTGTTTCTTCCTCATGCTAGGTGCTGTTCTACAGAGAGGAGAAGACATATGCGACAAGTTATACTACTTAACACATTCTACACTCTCTCTAATTTTGTGTGCCAACTTTTCAACACGTCAAAGCAAAGCCAACTAAAATTATTATAATATAAGTTTAATTGCCCTGAAACTAAAAGCAGTGTCGATAAAATCCAGCTTGCGAAAAAGGGGTGTTTAGCTGGTATAGACTCTCGTGGTCACTGCACTGAGACAGGGGCGTTAAACCAAAGGGTGAAAAAAGTGCCAAGAATTTCTAATGTGAGAAGGAACTTTACCAGTAATGAAGGTGATGTGCTCTTCAGAGAGTAATAACCCTCAACCAGAGCTGCAATACCTAAAATTTTGACTCCAAAATGTAAAAAAAATTGAATCACGCTGTCACCCAAGCTACTATCAGAATCCGCAACACTTCCAGGCCAAAAGCAAAAAACTAGCAGATACTGAAGTCGCAGAAAAGTTAGATAAAATTAATTCTGTTAAATGTTTAGCTACTCCTAGAAAGATTTATTATAGTGAGAAATACTTCCCAAACCTATCACTGTTTTGCTTGTTGAAGCGTGCGGATTGGCCATTGTAAAGAATGGTTCTTGCTCTTTTCACCCTGATTCATTTAACTCCGCATATCTTAATCAAATATCAGTTCGCCCCTTATTTTTGTACCCTTCTATCATTTCATCACTTCACCCCGCCAATTAGCAGTCGATATTGAAAACATATCTTGCAATAATTAAGCGGAAATCTTAAAGCCATATTCGGTAGTGATAGTTTCATAGCAAATCCCGTGAGCCACTGGGCATGGCAATGGACCGCGAGGAATGGTTAAGTTATTTTCTTAAATAATTTAAAAGTCCTAATTAGTTTAAAATCAGGGTGAAGTGATAGAGGGGTTGAATGATAGAGGGGTTGAATGATAGAGGGGTTGAATGATAGAGGGTTCAATTGATAGGTGTTTAACTAAAAACTCTAGAACGTAAGTTGTGATCATAAGATGGAGCTTAGAATGGTAGCTCAATTCACCGCTTTTCAACAGTTGTGTCAATTGAGCACTTTTCACCAGTTGAGTCAATCGAGAGCACAGGATTGCAATCAATTAACAGATTGTGTGGTTGCAACCTACAAAGTCCCTAACTTTACTCTCACTAACACTCAAAGAGTTGCTCTTTATATTTTTCTGCCGAAAAATTATCTAATTTTCAAATAAGCTTCCGTGAACTTAGTGAAAAAACTTCAGAGCAATGCATCAATTTTGGTACTGAAATTTTGTTTACAGAGCAAACGTTACAGAAAGTGGTAAATCGTTAACACAGTTTTGCCTAAAATCTGAAGTAATAACATAATCTACCATCTACCAAGGTTGGCTAAAGGAATCTATTTGATCTTTTTTCCACAACTGGGGGAGGGCATAAAGTCCGGGAAGACCCAAAAGTGAAAGATTGTAGAATGGAGAGTCCAGAACCTGGGTAGGAACTTGGAAAAACTCAATGCATAGAGTTTTGTTGATATCACCATGGTTGCAAACATATCACCAACATAACATCAGCGTACGCTTTTCAGTTTCTTGTCTGATAGTTATATAAAAATCCATCCAAATTTCACTCACGGCATCTCATAAACTCGGATCAGAGATAATCCAATACGTAAATCTCTCTTACCACACCGAACTATGCGAAATTTTGATATCCCAAGAAATTTGTCATAGAATTATAAACAAATCGTTAAAACGATCTGTTGAAAACTGCCCATAAACCTCAATAATGGCACAATCACGCCCTCTGCAAAAAAAATCTTGGAAGTTCCATTTTCTCTGCCAAGAGAACAAGAAATCTCGGCTCAATATTTCGCGATGTAATTAAATGGAAAACTGAAGCTACTCGTGGTGAATGACTAACCCAACACTTAGGGTTTTGGGTGGGCAGAGAGATCCAATCTTGATTGTTCTCTTGCCAATAATGTCCTCCCAGATCCCCACTGGAATTTTCTCTCAGCAGGCTACATGACTAGATGTTGAAACAGGTCTGGAAAGTTTTCCGATTTTATCTGAACGAAGCATGGTGGTCTTTGAGGTTATGATAGAAGACTAAGCTCCAGTTGAAACGGAATTAAACCGAAAAACTAGGTTGCCTTAACAAAAAGGGGTTGAATCAAAGCTCTCATGTTGGGAGAAGAACCTAAGTCCAAATAAATATAAAATTTCAGCTAGACAACAAAACGTGTCCTGGAATTTAGCTGGACAATAAAACGTGTCCTGGACTTTAGCTGGACAATAAAACGTGTCCTGGAATTTAGCTGGACAATAAAACGTGTCCTGGAATTTAGCTGGACAATAAAACGTGTCCTGGAATTTAGCTGGGCAATAAAACGTATCCTGGAATTTAGCTGGACAATAAAACGTGTACTGGAATTTGGCTTGACAATAAAATGTTTCCTGGAATTACACTCGCAACCGTAGCAATGTCTTGTTTTTATTTTCCTTCAAAATTAAGGAGACGCAGCGCAACTAGTTAACCATTGTGTACTGTTGGAGAAGGCCACAAGCTTGAACCCAGGTGTTGGCGTAAATTTTCAGCTTGATTCATTTTCGTATATGAAAAGAAATTAGCTTGACTTTAACTGGGCCCTCGACCATGTAATTAAAGTCTTTTTATACCTGCCGCCTCATACATTATAGGTTTTTTCATAAGTCGAGGCTTCGAACAGGGTCACCATGAACCTGGTTGGTTCTAGGTAAGGAGTCTGTCGTAGACATCGTGTACAGCGTGGTCATGAGCGCACACAGGATCCAACCACTTCCAAATGGCTTGCAACGTTCTTTGAACTCTTTTGTGGCTCTATTTTCCTTAGTGTCCATGAAGTTAACGTAAAGCTTCAAAAGCACAGCGTGAAAATTGCAGCAGGGCAGCAGTTAAACGATGACATCAATGAAAAAAACACGGATGGAGACTAACATAGTGCCCCATAGAGTTGCCCCTCAAAGTTACTGTTTTATTAAAAAGTAAAATAAAAGAAATTAAAAAACTTTCAGACAATAGATCAAAACAAATCAAAACCAAAATAATTCTTCAGTTGCAAATTCTTTTTGTTTCCTTATAGCTAGTCAGTGTGAAGATTTGCATTCAAAGTACAGTTAAAACGGATAAAATGAGATTTGCACAGCTCATCATTGTTTTTTTCTAAAATAAACATGGAGATATTGGCATTCTGAGTCTTTTTGAGTGATCTTCTCTTTATGTGTTTCTCGAACTGCCTTTCCGTTGGTTTAAATTCTGTAGTCCCCCTCTCGTTGGGTGACATATGTTGCCAATGTTATTGCAACTTTCAAGATGATTTAAAAACCGCCAAAATTGCAACAAAAACTTGACTCTTTTGTCCAACAACGTGAAACTTAGACGTGCTCTTTTAACAAATGATTAGGTTAGAGATATGTTTTAAAACATAATTTTGGTGACCATCCGCCTTGATAATAAGGACATAAAACCTTCTGAATTAAATTTAATTTTTTTTGAAACAAAGAGGGGGCATGAGCACACCCCAAGACTAATATCCAAGACTACGACAGAGGAAGAGTTTCTTATTGCAGACGAGCCAACCAAAGACGAAGAGTTTTTTTTCAAGGGTTTTCAGACGTCACCCGACCAAGAAGAACTGACATTTTTTTGGTTACAGACGTCACCAAGAGATGATCGCCCGAGGTTCCAGACGTCACCTTAGAAGTCCTTTCCCCGGTTAGACGTATCCAAAAAAAACGTGATTTTTTTGCGACAAAAAATCTCAAACACACAAAAATTTTCCCCCAACGAGCTTTTGGTAGATAGTTTATGAAAGAAATAGCCGTGAGCAACTACAAGTCAGCAATTAACGAAAAAAAAAACACAAATTGCCCGAAAAAACGATATAGCGTTTTTTGCATCGGAAAAATTCAAAAACAATTTTCCCATTTTGTCGCAAAAAATCTACATGAAAGTAAAATTTTTATTTGAATAGAACACTTCAGTTGGACCTAAAATCAACTTTATTTTGGTTGAACACCTTATGTAAAATTTTTGCTCAAAATATGAGAAAGTCGCAAAAGTGCCTTTTTGAGCGTCAAAAATCAAAAAACGTTTTTCTAACGTTTTAGGGAAAACCTTTTAATAAATCCAAAAACCCATTGATTAGCCCCCTTGGGTTCGTTGGAAAAGAAGATTCAAAATCAATTTATCGGTTTTGCAATTTTGTAAGGAAGCAACTCAATTTTGACAAAATTTGCTTCCTTCCTTGACTACAAAAATAAAAAAAAACGTTTTTCTAACGCTTTTGGTAAAAGCTTTTAATAAATCCAAAAATCCCATTGATTAGCCCCACTGGGTTTGTTGGAAAATAAGCTTCAAAATCAGTTTATCGATTTCGCAATTTTGTAAAGAAGCAACTCAATTTTGACAAAAATTGCTTCTTTGAATCAAAAAATTCAAAAAAACGTTTTCCTAACGTTTTGAATAAAGCATTTAATAGTTCCACTGAAACCCATTGATAATCCCCCTGGTTTTGAAGGAAAACAAGCTTCAAAATGAGTTGATTGAATAAACAAACTTATAAAGAGGTAACTTGAAATTTGCAAATTTGCTTCTTTTGCTTAAAAAACAAAAAAAAACGTTTTTCTAATGTTTACTGGAAAATTTCAGTAGATAACAAGAAAGCGTTCGAAATAGCTCCTTCTGTTTGTTTGAAGACAATCTGAAATTTTATTTCATCCCCTTGCAAAACTGCGAAGAAGTAACAGAAAAGTGGCAAATTTGTTTCTCTGTTATATAAAAATCAAAAAACGTTTTTTCTAACGTTTTTTTTCTTATTAAAGAAAAAATCAATCAATTTTCAAAAAATGCTCTTTTATATACCTCCTCAGTTCATTACAAAACAAGCTGAAAAACTATATCACCATTCTGCAAAACCGAAAAGAACAGACAGAAAATTACTGTAAAGCTTCTGACAAAAAAAACCAACAAAGAGGTTTGTGTTTTCTTTGATCTTAATTGCATACTACTAGCCGCGAGCCTAGCTAATGGGGTAGTATGCTTTCCTAAGAAAACCCAACATTTACACTTATTTTGTTTTCATTTTGCATACTACTAGCCGCGCATCTAGTTAATTCAGTAGTATACACTGAAAATACTTTCTCAAGAGAAATAAAAAGAGAAGATAAGATCTATTTTCCTTTTTTCTCAAAAAGAAGTAAATCGAAAGCTCTCGAATAATTCCCCACTCAAATTTTTTCACGCATATAGTCCCTTTAAGTTGGAAAACTCAAACGTCTCGGTCTCAGAATTTGACCGCGGTCTCAGAAGTTGCCGAAAGAAGTCCCTTTTCCCCCTTTGGTCTCAGTAGTCACCAACTGAAGAGGAGTGTTTTTCCGTTGGGTCGCAGTAGTCACCAAAGTAAAGATGAGCAATTCATAGGTGGTAGATAATATCCAGAAACAAATACAAGCAGTTTAGTGGTAGCAGTTGTCCTTAACTTCATAAGAATCGCAAAACAGAATTTCTTGGAAAAGTGCTTCAAAGTAGACCCAGCTTTTAAGCAACCAGTTTTCTCTGCTTGTCTGTAGCTCACGTTGCCTGGTCGCACCGCATTTTAAATTCTAAAAAAATTAACTTATTTTGAAGAAGTGTCAATATAGATTTAGTTTGTTTGGTTTTAGGTTTTATTTGTTCCTAAAACTCCACACACACAAAAAAAGAAAACACTTCAGTAAATTTTTTTCTGGTACCTTGATTGTGATTAAAGGAGAACGAAAACTTACAGGAGGATCGTTGCGAAGTCATATCTGTAAAAAATGAAAGCAATTATTTGGTCCTGTTCAACAAATCAACGGTACACACGCGCGAACGCTTAGTTTTTCCTTTTTTTAGCTAGATTTAGTACCCAAAAAAACACCTTTAGGATTCCTGTTTTGTGAAAAATGGCGCCGTTATTTTTGAACGAAAAGAGCTAGGCTGATTAGCCTACATAAACTTAAGAGGTTTTTAATTTACCAAAAATCGTCGCTCAGTAAATTTTGAGCCATTTTTAACTTTACTTTACATACGACAGAACCATTACGAGTTGACTACAGCCGGTTCATCAAGATGACAAAAGAAAACAGCCAGAAGTTGCAATACGCATTGAACAAGTCAAAATGACTGAGCTCAACATGAAAAATCAGCTTGATCTCTTACAGACATCCGTTGAGCAGAGAAAAAGCTTCCGCACTCTTTCATTGTTGATCAACAAAATCAAGGAGAGCGTTGAAGAGCTGAAGACAAACCTTGACAGCATCATGATGGAAAATGTAAGCTCTAGTAGCATAAACTCAGTCATGAAACGTCAATCGAACTTGATCTCTCGTCTAGAAAAATTGGAACTAGAAGTCAACAGTCTCGACAATGATGGTCAATTGAGTCAATCATCAACTCGAGTGCGCGATGACATCAGCTGCGTCTCACAGTCCTCAAAAAGACAGCTCGAGTCGCATCGATTGACACCGGTTTCCCAAAACTCAGAGCAAAACAACATGACAGTAAAGAACCCTGCCAGCGATGTCTCCCCTCCAGTGCCCCCAAGACCGGCGAAACCATCGTTTTTCCTTCCGCAAGGAGAAAATAAAACCAACCTTCTCTCCAAATTCCTTCAGAGCAACAGACAATTTGCTCAGGATACAAGAGAATTGACTGAAGAATCAGTAAAAAATTTTACGACCGTTGAACACATAAATCAATCAATGTCGTTGTTAGCAGCCCCAACACCAGCATCAACCCTATTATCCAGAGCAAACATTCAAGACAGATTTGTCTTGAGTAATCCTCAATCCCCAGAACACAACGTTGTTCTCCGAGAGCAAGAGACCACTTTCAACCAGTTTGCTTCAATTCAACAACCCTCCATTCCAATGAATAAAACTGCAGTCTTATTTCCTGTTGAATCTATTGATAACCAGCCGGAATTATTTCACTCATCAATTGGAGAATTGAACCAGTTTTCTAGTTCAAAGCTGATCCCAATGCCCGAAATGCCAATGACTCAACCAGCAAATGCCACAGTTAGACCAAAAGAAAAGTCTTCTGTTCCCTTAAATAACAAAAGAGAAGATCAAAGCATACAACGTCTTGCATTAGATTTACAAAACTCACTTCAACATAACTGCTCAATTAACAAAACCAATACTTACCAAACATTAAGTTCATGCAATTTGAATGAGCAAATGCTACAGCACCCATTTCATTTAGAAAAAGGAACAAATAGAGTGACAAATGAGACCACGCCAAATCCATATTGTTACGAAGACAGTCGTCACAATCCCCTACATTTTGACAACAATCAAAGTGCAACTGCTCAAACTGTTTCAAACACTCAATTTTCAGCTGTTCCAATAAGTGAAAACCAGAACAACGGAAAATTGGCGTCAGCAATGTCGTTACCAACAGTAGCGCAAACAAACGTTTCCCAACAATTTCAGAACCCACTTTACCCAACTGGAGTTCATTTTAGCAATGGAAATCCAACGGAAGAACCAAACGATGGAATTGTTTTCCCCTCCAAAACAAGACTCAGCAACCAAGGTACCAACTTTGTTTGCTGTACATCATCTCAGCCACCTAATTGTTAGCTTACTCCGGAAAATCCCTTTACAAACTACCAAACAGTTCTTCCCCCCTTTACTCAACATATTAGCCAACCGAACATTTCGGGAAATTCGAAACAAATTCCAAATTTGTCTTTTTCTGGAAAGCAACTGTTTCAGCCACGAACTGAAATACAAACAGAAACAATCCCATTTGAAAATAATTTTAATTTACAAACAACAAACAAAAATTCCATTTAACTTCCACCAATAACAATATCAAGTTTCAATGGTAACCCACTGAAATACCATGAGTGGATAAACATTTTTTTCAACCTAGTTCACAATAATACTAGCCTTACGGATACACACCGTATAACATACTTACAGAACTCGGTCGTAGGAAAAGCCAAAGAAAAAATTCAAGCCTACTCGTGTGACCCAGCTTACTACGCGATTGCTTTGAAAGAGCTCATGGATCACTTCGGAGATCCCAGCATTGTTGTGAATGCTTTCATCAATCAACTGGAAGCCTGGCGTCCGAACAATGACTACAACAAACAGAGTTTCGTATCTTTTGCTTCTTTTCTCAAACGATTAGTGCAAGTTTTTGAATATTTAGGCTTCAAAGCCGACTTGCAAAGTTCAACATTGATGAAAAATGAAAAATGAATTTCTTGGAAAAGTGCTTCAAAGTAGACCCAGCTTTTAAGCAACCAGTTTTCTCTGCTTGTCTGTAGCTCACGTTGCCTGGTCGCACCGCATTTTAAATTCTAAAAAAAATTAACTTATTTTGAAGAAGTGTCAATATAGATTTAGTTTGTTTGGTTTTAGGTTTTATTTGTTCCTAAAACTCCACACACACAAAAAAAGAAAACACTTCAGTAAATTTTTTTCTGGTACCTTGATTGTGATTAAAGGAGGACGAAAACTTACAGGAGGATCGTTGCGAAGTCATATCTGTAAAAAAAATGAAAGCAATTATTTGGTCCTGTTCAACAAATCAACGGTACACACGCGCGAACGCTTAGTTTTTCCTTTTTTTAAGAAAATTTTTAGCTAGATTTAGTACCCAAAAAAAACACTTTTAGGATTCCTGTTTTGTGAAAAATTGCGCCGTTATTTTTGAACGAAAAGAGCTAGGCTGATTAGCCTACATAAACTTAAGAGGTTTTTAATTTACCAAAAAAGTCGTCGCTCAGTAAATTTTGAGCCATTTTTATCTTTACTTTACATACGACAGAACCATTACGAGTTGACTACAGCCGGTTCATCAAGATGACAAAAGAAAACAGCCAGAAGTTGCAATACGCATTGAACAAGTTCAAAATGACTGAGCTCAACATGAAAAATCAGCTTGATCTCTTACAGACATCCGTTGAGCAGAGAAAAAGCTTCCGCACTCTTTCATTGTTGATCAACAAAATCAAGGAGAGCGTTGAAGAGCTGAAGACAAACCTTGACAGCATCATGATCGAAAATGTAAGCTCTGGTAGCATAAACTCAGTCATGAAACGTCAATCGAACTTGATCTCTCGTCTAGAAAAATTGGAACTAGAAGTCAACAGTCTCGACAATGATGGTCAATTGAGTCAATCATCAATTCGAGTGCGCGATGACATCAGCTGCGTCTCACAGTCCTCAAAAAGACAGCTCGAGTCGCATCGATTGACACCGGTTTCCCAAAACTCAGAGCAAAACAACATGACAGTAAAGAACCCTGCCAGCGATGTCTCCCCTCCAGTGCCCCCAAAAGACCGGCGAAACCATCGTTTTTCCTTCCGCAAGGAGAAAATAAAACCAACCTTCTCCAAATTCCTTCAGAGCAACAGACAATTTGCGCAGGATACAAGAGAATTGACTGAAGAATCAGTAAAAAATTTTACGACCGTTGAACACATAAATCAATCAATGTCGTTGTTAGCAGCCCCAACACCAGCATCAACCCTATTATCCAGAGCAAACATTCAAGACAGATTTGTCTTGAGTAATCCTCAATCCCCAGAACACAACGTTGTTCTCAGAGAGCAAGAGAACACTTTCAACCAGTTTGCTTCAATTCAACAACCCTCCATTCCAATGAATCAAACTGCAGTCTTATTTCCTGTTGAATCTATTGATAACCAACCGGAATTATTTCACTCATCAATTGGAGAATTGAACCAGTTTTCTAGTTCAAAGCTGATCACAATGCCCGAAATGCCAATGACTCAACCAGCAAATGCCACAGTTAGACCAAAAAAAAGTCTTCTGTTCCCCCAAAATAACAAAAGAGAAGATCAAAGCATACAACGTCTTGCATTAGATTTACAAAACTCACTTCAACATAACTGCTCAATTAACAAAACCAATACTTACCAAACATTAAGTTCATGCAATTTGAATGAGCAAATGCTACAGCACCCATTTCATTTAGAAAAAGGAACAAATAGAGTGACAAATGAGACCACGCCAAATCCATATTGTTACGAAGACAGTCGTCACAATCCCCTACATTTTGACAACAATCAAAGTGCAACTGCTCAAACTGTTTCAAACACTCAATTTTCAGCTGTTCCAATAAGTAAAAACCAGAACAACGGAAAATTGGCGTCAGCAATGTCGTTACCAACAGTAGCGCAAACAAACGTTTCCCAACAATTTCAGAACCCACTTTACCCAACTGGAGTTCATTTTAGCAATGGAAATCCAACGGAAGAACCAAACGATGGAATTGTTTTCCCCTCCAATACAACACTCAACAACCAAGGTACCAACTTTGTTTGCTGTACATCATCTCAGCCACCTAATTGTTCGCTTACTCCGGAAAATCCCTTTACAAACTACCAAACAGTTCTTCCCCCCTTTACTCAACATATTAGCCAACCGAACATTTCGGGAAATTCGAAACAAATTCCAAATTGGTCTTTTTCTGGAAAGCAACTGTTTCAGCCACGAACTGAAATACAAACAGAAACAATCCCATTTGAAAATAATTTTAATTTACAAACCACAAACAAAAATTCCATTAAACTTCCACCAATAACAATATCAAGTTTCAATGGTAACCCACTGAAATACCATGAGTGGATAAACATTTTTTTCAACCTAGTTCACAATAATACTAGCCTTACGGATACACACCGTATAACATACTTACAGAACTCGGTCGTAGGAAAAGCCAAAGAAAAAATTCAAGCCTACTCGTGTGACCCAGCTTACTACGCGATTGCTTTGAAAGAGCTCATGGATCACTTCGGAGATCCCAGCATTGTTGTGAATGCTTTTATCAATCAACTGGAAGCCTGGCGTCCGAACAATGAATACAACAAACAGAGTTTCGTATCTTTTGCTTCTTTTCTCAAACGATTAGTGCAAGTTTTTGAATATTTAGGCTTCAAAGCCGACTTGCAAAGTTCAACATTGATGAAAAATGAAAAATGAATTTCTTGGAAAAGTGCTTCAAAGTAGACCCAGCTTTTAAGCAACCAGTTTTCTCTGCTTGTCTGTAGCTCACGTTGCCTGGTCGCACCGCATTTTAAATTCTAAAAAAAAATTAACTTATTTTGAAGAAGTGTCAATATAGATTTAGTTTGTTTGGTTTTAGGTTTTATTTGTTCCTAAAACTCCACACACACAAAAAAAGAAAACACTTCAGTAAATTTTTTTCTGGTACCTTGATTGTGATTAAAGGAGAACGAAAACTTACAGGAGGATCGTTGCGAAGTCATATCTGTAAAAAAATGAAAGCAATTATTTGGTCCTGTTCAACAAATCAACGGTACACACGCGCGAACGCTTAGTTTTTCCTTTTTTTAAGAAAATTTTTAGCTAGATTTAGTACCCAAAAAAACACCTTTAGGATTCCTGTTTTGTGAAAAATTGCGCCGTTATTTTTGAACGAAAAGAGCTAGGCTGATTAGCCTACATAAACTTAAGAGGTTTTTAATTTACCAAAAAAGTCGTCGCTCAGTAAATTTTGAGCCATTTTTACCTTTACTTTACATACGACAGAACCATTACGAGTTGACTACAGCCGGTTCATCAAGATGACAAAAGAAAACAGCCAGAAGTTGCAATACGCATTGAACAAGTTCAAAATGACTGAGCTCAACATGAAAAATCAGCTTGATCTCTTACAGACATCCGTTGAGCAGAGAAAAAGCTTCCGCACTCTTTCATTGTTGATCAACAAAATCAAGGTGAGCGTTGAAGAGCTGAAGACAAACCTTGACAGCATCATGATGGAAAATGTAAGCTCTAGTAGCATAAACTCAGTCATGAAACGTCAATCGAACTTGATCTCTCGTCTAGAAAAATTGGAACTAGAAGTCAACAGTCTCGACAATGATGGTCAATTGAGTCAATCATCAACTCGAGTGCGCGATGACATCAGCTGCGTCTCACAGTCCCCAAAAAGACAGCTCGAGTCGCATCGATTGACACCGGTTTCCCAAAACTCAGAGCAAAACAACATGACAGTAAATAACCCTGCCAGCGATGTCTCCCCTCCAGTGCCCCCAAGACCGGCGAAACCATCGTTTTTCCTTCCGCAAGGAGAAAATAAAACCAACCTTCTCTCCAAATTCCTTCAGAGCAACAGACAATTTGCGCAGGATACAAGAGAATTGACTGAAGAATCAGTAAAAAATTTTACGACCGTTGAACACATAAATCAATCAATGTCGTTGTTAGCAGCCCCAACACCAGCATCAACCCTATTATCCAGAGCAAACATTCAAGACAGATTTGTCTTGAGTAATCCTCAATCCCCAGAACACAACGTTGTTCTCAGAGAGCAAGAGAACACTTTCAACCAGTTTGCTTCAATTCAACAACCCTCCATTCCAATGAATCAAACTGCAGTCTTATTTCCTGTTGAATTTATTGAGAACCAACCGGAATTATTTCACTCATCAATTGGAGAATTGAACCAGTTTTCTAGTTCAAAGCTGATCACAATGCCCGAAATGCCAATGACTCAACCAGCAAATGCCACAGTTAGACCAAAAGAAAAGTCTTCTGTTCCCTTAAATAACAAAAGAGAAGATCAAAGCAAACAACGTCTTGCATTAGATTTACAAAACTCACTTCAACATAACTGCTCAATTAACAAAACCAGTTTGCTTTAATTCAACAACCCTCCATTCCAATGAATCAAACTGCACTCTTATTTCCTGTTGAATCTATTGATAACCAACCGGAATTATTTCACTCATCAATTGGAGAATTGAACCAGTTTTCTAGTTCAAAGCTGATCACAATGCCCGAAATGCCAATGACTCAACCAGCAAATACCACAGTTAGACCAAAAGAAAAGTCTTCTGTTCCCTTAAATAACAAAAGAGAAGATCAAAGCATACAACGTCTTGCATTAGATTTACAAAACTCACTTCAACATAACTGCTCAATTAACAAAACCAATACTTACCAAACATTAAGTTCATGCAATTTGAATGAGCAAATGCTACAGCGCCCATTTCATTTAGAAAAAGGAACAAATAGAGTGACAAATGAGACCACGCCAAATCCATATTGTTACGAAGACAGTCGTCACAATCCCCTACATTTTGACCAGAACAACGGAAAATTGGCGTCAGCAATGTCGTTACCAACAGTAGCGCAAACAAACGTTTCCCAACAATTTCAGAACCCACTTTACCCAACTGGAGTTCATTTTAGCAATGGAAATCCAACGGAAGAACCAAACGATGGAATTGTTTTCCCCTCCAAAACAACACTCAACAACCAAGGTACCAACTTTGTTTGCTGTACATCATCTCAGCCACCTAATTGTTCGCTTACTCCGGAAAATCCCTTTACAAACTACCAAACAGTTCTTCCCCCCTTTACTCAACATATTAGCCAACCGAAAATTTCGGGAAATTCGAAACAAATTCCAAATTGGTCTTTTTCTGGAAAGCAACTGTTTCAGCCACGAACTGAAATACAAACAGAAACAATCCCATTTGAAAATAATTTTAATTTACAAACAACAAACAAAAATTCCATTGAACTTCCACCAATAACAATATCAAGTTTCAATGGTAACCCACTGAAATACCATGAGTGGATAAACATTTTTTTCAACCTAGTTCACAATAATACTAGCCTTACGGATACACACCGTATAACATACTTACAGAACTCGGTCGTAGGAAAAGCCAAAGAAAAAATTCAAGCCTACTCGTGTGACCCAGCTTACTACGCGATTGCTTTGAAAGAGCTCATGGATCACTTCGGAGATCCCAGCATTGTTGTGAATGCTTTTATCAATCAACTGGAAGCCTGGCGTCCGAACAATGACTACAACAAACAGAGTTTCGTATCTTTTGCTTCTTTTCTCAAACGATTAGTGCAAGCTTTTGAATATTTAGGCTTCAAAGCCGACTTGCAAAGTTCAACATTGATGAAAAAGGCAAAAGTAAAAATTCCACATAATATTCTGATAAATTGGACAGAGTATACAATAACATCAATTGGAAATCAACAAACCGTCCCTGATTTTCAGAAGTGGCTTGAAGTACAGGCCCAAGTATACGACAAAATCAACAGAGAAAATGTTCATAAGCCGTTTAATAAATGGATCACTTTCGGTCAAAACAGTGATAGCATTAGCAGAATTAACAACAACAATGATAATAGGAACAGCAATGCTATGGATCAATTTTCTAATAATTTACAAAACAATTGGAAACAGAATTCATTGCACTCAAGTCACCCTGCAAACCAGCATGGTCAACCACCCTTTCCTCCGCGGAAAGATGCTGATCAGTCAAACAAGTCTTGCGAGAAATGCAAAGGAAGTCACATACTCGCAACATGCCCTGAATACCAGAAATGTGCGCCAGACCAAAGGTATGACATTGTGAGCAAGAACAATCTTTGCTCGAACTGTTTAAGCAACAAACATTTTAAGCAGTCATGTCCGTCCACAAAACGATGCCAAACATGTAAAAGATTTCACCACACAACTTTGCATGATCCTTCGAAACAAGTTAAACGGCCCACCGCTGCCTTCGCAACAAGCAATCCCCATCAGCCAACACTAAATCTAGCAAGCCCCCAAACACAGCCATCCTTTCAACAACAAAATCAAAACAAAAGTACTGACACTGTGAGCAGTACAAAGAGACAGCAGACAAGATATGGTCAATCGTTTTCTGGTAAAAGACAATCACAGCAACAAAATATTCAACGCGCCCGTTTGATTGCTTCGAATCCGACCCAAAACTTCAGTATCAACCGAAATACAATTCCTCCTCCGGAATGGTATGAACAACTACAAATAATACCAGTTTCATTTGTAAACCGAAGTAAAGTGTTTGATACCTACGCCTTGATTGACCCCGGAAGCCAGTTCACCTTCCTGCTGGACAAAGTTACTAGCTTTCTTGAGCTTCCCTGCGAAGCACAATCATCAACAACTCTGCAGTACCTAAACACTGAACATGAAATGCCACTGTCCAAAATTAGTGAAACAGTGACAGTAACGCCTTATGACAAAATCAATCAACATTTCAGCATTGCAAGAGCCTATAGCACGCCATGTCTCAATGTATCACCCGCTAACGTTCTTGAACAAAATCAATTATGCGACACCTTCAAGGAACTTAGTCACATTTATTTCCCTGACATCGCCAACGGTGCAATAGGCGCCCTTCTTGGTGTCAATACTTTTGCCTTCACATATCCAGTCGAAGTAATCCAAGGTAACAAAAAGCGTCCATTCGGCGTAAAAACAAAGCTTGGTTGGACTCTCGCTGGAGAGTACGAGCTATCTCCTAAAACAATGAACGCAAACAAGCCCTCTCGCCAACCATTCATTTACCATGTCTGCCGGAAAGACAATGAAGAAGACCCATTGGACGAATTGGTTCAAAGGTTCTGGAAAATAGAAGCTGAAGGTACATTACCCGAACAGAATGAAGACAGCTCACTAGACCAATTAGCAGTGCAAACAATGGAAAACTCAATATGTCACAACGGTGAAAGATATCAGATTGGGCTTCCTTGGAAACCTGTAAAGAAACTCCAGAATAACTACTTCTCAGCAGTCAGTCAACTAAAAAGTCTACAAAAACGACTACAAAACGATCCCGGCCTCAATCAGAAGTACAACCAGACACTCCAAACAGACTTGGATAAAAATTTTGTCAAGCCAGTCGAAATGCAAGCACCACCCCAGAGTCAATATGGTACTTACCTCATCATCCAGTCACTAATCCAAACAAACCCGGAAAAGTGAGAAGAGTTGCCAACGCAGCATCAAAATTCCGCTGTGAATCACTGAACTCAAATCTTCTAACTGGTCCTGATTTACTAAATAACTAAGTTGGAGTGCTGTTGAGATTCAGAGAACACCCGGTTGCTGTTTTGTCAGACATCGAAGGAATGTTTATGCAGATTGCCGTGAGACAAGAAGACCAGTCTGCTCTTCGTTTCCTTTGGATGATAGACAACTCCATTCGACAATTCCAATTCACTAGATTAATCTTTGGCGCAACATGTTCACCAATTTGCGAAATTTATGTGCTCAATAAATGTGCAGAAGACAACAAAAGTGAATTTCCAGCCGCGTTGAACGCTATTAAACACCACTTTTATATGGATGACTACATCCAGTCCCTGCCAACAAGCCAAAGAAGTCATATCACAGACAACAAGATGCCTGAAAAATGGTGGCTTCAGGTTGACAAAATTTGTTTCGAACGAACCAGATGTACTCGCTGAAATCTCTTCCGACGACAAAGACGAAACAAAAGAGATCATGAGAGTCCTTGGTCAAAAATGGAAGATAACAACTGACAATTTTGTCATGTTTCCCCTACAACAATTTCCTAAAGATGCAACAGTGTACACACAAAGGAAAATATACAGTTTGGTATCTTCAGTCTTCGATCCCTTCGGTCTGTTGTCTCCCCTGACAATTAGAATCAAAATGGTTTTGCAGCAGATTTGGAAACTTGGAAGAAAATGGGATGATTTGATACCACATGAACTACACCATGACCTCCAGAAAGTTCTAAACAGCTACTTTGCCATGCCCGAAATCCGAATACCAAGAACTGTTCACAATTTCAGTAAAATCACAAGCAGCCAACTTCATATATTTGTGGATGCCTCAATGGCAGCTATGGCAGCCGTTGCTTACCTCCGTACAACCAATAATCAAACCACTCCGCCACAAGCATGTTTTCTCATGGGAAAATGCAAAGTTGCTCCCATTAAACAAATAAGTGTGCCAAAAATGGAACTAGAAGCTGCTGTTATAGGAGTGCGCCTTCTACAACTGATCCAAAGAGAAATGACATTGACATTCGACAACACTTTTCTCTGGTCCGACAGTCAAGTAGTTTTGGACTGGACAGCCTCAAATAAGAAGCAAAACGTTTTTGTTTCAATCAGATTGCAAGAAATTCATAAAAGTTCTTCACCCCAGCAATGGCATCACATCTCAACTTATCTCAATCCCGCCGATCACGGAACTCGCGGTCTTGAGACAAACGAAATTCAGCAGAAATGGTTAGATCCACCCCAATTTCTTTGCCAAAGCGAGTCGACCTGGAATGATATAAAGAAACCACGCGCAACATGTGCGGCAGTCATAAGAAGTCCCAAGACAATTAAACCTATAGTCGATCCGAGTAAATTCTCAACATGGAACAAACTTTTCTGACAGTTGCAACAGTTTTCAACCTAATTAATCGTGCAAAAAAAATGCGAACGAACAATCACCAATACACAACTGAAGACATTCAATTATCAAGAAATTATCTCCTGAAATTATCTCAGGACAGTTTTTTCCATTCGACCGTTAATTCCTTACAACGTGGAATCAAACTAGATTCTAAGTGCAAAATACGATGCTTAAATCCGCTGTTGGATGAGGACGGATTACTCAGATCTTGTGGTCGATTGCAGCATGCACCAACACAACTGGATTTGGAAAAACGCCCAATAATTTTGCACGCCAAGGACAAAATTGTTCGTTTGTACTTGGAACATGCCCATCAAATATGTATTCACCAGTCCACAGAACCAACAAAAGCATTCATTCAACAACGTTACCATGTGATTGGCCTTCCGAAAGCGTTAGCAAGCGTACGGTTTCATTGTTTCTTATGTCGACGCTTTGACAAGAAAAACATTCAACCAATTATGGCACCATTACCTAGTTTTCGTTTTCCGACAGCAAAAACACAGTTCCCCTTTGCTAATTCTGGTGTAGATTTCTTTGAACCCTTCTACATCGAAGATTCCAAAGGCATTTTAGAAAAACATTATGGTCTAATATTTACATGCATGGTGACGCGAGCAGTTCACTTAGAAACGTGTCCAGACCTCAATACAGATACCTTTCTCAATGCCTTCAGAAGATTTTGCAGTCGTCGATGCCAGCCCCAACTTCTCTACAGCGACAACGGGAAAACGTTCGTTGGCGCCTCTGAAGAACTGAAGAAAACTGTTAAAGCCTTGGACAATGACAGAATCTACAAAGCTTTAGCAGTAGCCAATACAACGTGGAAATTCAATCCCCCATACTGCCCTCATTTTGGCGGTGTCTGGGAGCGTTTGATCCAGAGCGCCAAAAGAACGCTCCTCCTCATTCTAGGATCCAGAAGACTCTCTTTTGACACTTTCCTAACAATTATGGTGGAAACAGAATCAATCCTCAACTCCAGACCACCGACTAACGTTGCTGAGCAGCCTGACAACGAGGAACTTTTGACTCCAAACCACTTTCTTATCCAGCGTTCCTTCAATAGCTTGCCACCAGGACAATTTGGAGACCAGCAACCTGCAAGCTTGAAGACATGGAAGAACACGCAGAAGCTGATGAACCATGTATGGCGACGCTTGGTGAAAGAGTATGTGCCAACGCTTAGCCGACGGTCGAAATGGTCAAACAGCAACGATCGACCTCTCAAAGTGGACAACATTGTTTGGGTGTTGAAAGACCAAACACCAAGAGGCATTTGGCCACTGGGAAGAGTCATGGAGACAACGTCAGGACGAGATGGAGAAACACGAGTCGTAAAGGTAAAAACGGCTTACGACACGTTCGTTCGCCCCGTTTCCGGTCTCGCACGCGTTTTTTCTCCGTAGTTTTTTTTCCGATTTTTCTCGCTCCGGTTTTAGGCAACGTGAGGTTCAGAGCCAATTTCAAAGAAGATGACAAAAGACTTCAATCAATTGATGCCTCTGAAAACACTTGATGCCCCCTTTGTGCCCTTGCAGCATGTTGCCAATGTTATTGCAACTTTCAAGATGATTTAAAAACCGCCAAAATTGCAACAAAAACTTGACTCTTTTGTCCAACAACGTGAAACTTAGACGTGCTCTTTTAACAAATGATTAGACTAGAGATATGTTTTAAAACAACATAAATTAAGACTATGCGCTATTTTCATAAGTTATATGTCACCTTTCCTTGGGTGACCATTTAGTGTTCAAACAACGAAACTGTTGTTCTGAATAGTCTTGCATGTTATCATTTTCGGTTCTTACTTTACAGCTACTAAAGGCTGTTTGGAAATGCTGATTACAGTAAATAGTGATGATTTTTTTTTCATTTGAATAGGTCACTCCGATCTATTTAATTGCTCTCAAACGAAATTTTTACCAATTATATTATTCCTGTCGGTCTTTTTTAATGCGATTTTTCGCTTGACCGATTTTTCGTCTGACCCAATTGACTTTTCTTCCTCAAAAACGGGATAAACAGGTAGCGCCCAGCGTGCTCACCTTACGCCCCCTCAATTAAGCTAAAGCTAGCCTAACTAAACCGTGGCTAGCTACTGATGAAGCCAACCGCTCGCAGGTCGTTGGAGATCAATTCGCCCGAGGTTAGTCGGTTATGTTTTACTGTATACCTGGTGCGTGTTAATGCTACACAGTGGTGACAGCGGTGTTGTGATCTGAATCTGGTATGTATTCAGGACGAGTCCTCTGTCCTCGAGACTGGTGGGTGGAGGGTGGTGGTTCTTCACTCTCATCATCATTTCCAGCTACACTGCCAATCTGGCCGCATTCCTCACTGTTGACAGGTCACTCACTCATGAACTTCACTCTCCTGGTCCAATCATATTCTGAGCCTTTTTCCTTTTCATTGCCAAAATGATTTCATTAAGATCTCTCCTGCGATTGAATGAATCATTAACATCAATCAAAATTTGCAGTAGTATTCAACACTCCCAGTAGTGCCTACATAGATGTGGGTATAAATGTATGTGTGTTTATTGACAGGATGAAGACTCCCATCGGAGGTGCAGAGGACTTGGCATCCCAGACTAATATTCAGTACGGCACCCTAGACTCCGGGTCCACAAAGGCATTCTTCAAGGTACCATTCAACACCCACCCACCACTTCTAGACTTTAATCGGAATTATGTTCAAAATTGAAAATTGACAGTTCGTTTGGTTATGGATAACCGACACGCCTTAGAAATAATTCTGTATAGCCCACATACTGTTACGTATTAGCAGCGTTATGGTTGCTCTTTGCCAAGGAAATGAAACGTTAACTGAAACTGTTAGGGCTTGATATTGAACAAGAGATGATATTATTTTTTCGGGTCCTTCACAATGTAGCTTATAACCACCTCCCATCTTAATAGGATTGTAACGTATAGCACCCTGCTCCCCCTCCCTTAGCATAGATATAAAAAATGGGGGATGGAACCATTATGGTAAAGACCTAATTTTTCAAATCCATCAAATCATCTCATTCTGTGTAAGCTGTTGTGACGAGAGCACTTGCCTAGTGTGTTGGATGTTTTTAGAACTCAGCTCTGGGCACCTACCAAAGGATGTACGTCTTCATGGAAGACAAGCGCACCTTCCTAGAATCCGTTAGTTGACGCCATAAACATGATAAAATGCAGGTTACTGCGTAATTAATCTGTTGTTACACATTCACATTGATAACCATGTATACCTTTCTAGGACAGTCTAATTTGGTCTGGTCTGAGCAAACGCTTAGCAAGTGTTATCGGAACTTTTGAAGCTTTTTCTGTTTGCTTGGTTTTAACAGATCCCAATCAAAATTCGATGTCATAATTCAGAAATCTTTGAAATGACAATTGTACGGTGTCTCACTCTAGTCTGGTTATATTGCAGTATATTCAAAAAATACTATTGTTGCTCCGTAGTACCAACAACAAGACAATCAACATTTCCGATATCATAAAACAAAAAATCAAACAAAAGATATGAGTTCTCTAAGAAACAAAAAATATTCGGCAAATGAAAAAATTTAACATGACACATAGTCTTACTACTGTCATGTTTGAGTTTACAAAATTTCTATGTACATAATTTTTAAGGGACCACAAAACTGTCACAGGATTATGCAACGCCGGAACACCGGAGGTGGCGTCATTCGCCAATAGCTTAGCTTGTAGGAGATGTAAATTCTCTGCTTTTCAAATTCACAGTGCATTGTTGGCAGGCAACAGTTTTAACGGATGCAATCTTTAGAATCATTTAAAAAATCACTCACAAACTTCCAGTTTACCAGGAAAAAAGTATAACAAAATCCCTCTTTTGTGTGAAGAAGTTTCTATCCAGACTGTCGTGATCTCGCGTCAAAACAATTCAATAAATTGAATTTTATATCAAAATTGGATCTGAAAATATACAACACTTAGCACATATTTATGGAACTTATCTAAGCAAACAATATACAGAGAAAATTTACACCAGCTATAAACATTTATATTGATCGGCTTGTGAAATTGATTTTGGTTCCGGCTCCAAGACGTAATTTCTTATTTTTGTTATTTTTCATGCAATCGAGTTCACAAGTTAGAAGTCAGTGGATATTAGAATCAGTATTCTATGGGTGGAAGAATTAAGCTTCTCAAATCTAATTGATAGGTCAATAAGATTTTGATGGAGGCCAAACAAAAATTAACATAATGAAACAAAAACGAAAATCAAATTTATTATTGCGGCCATTATTTATAGACACAACATCTGAGTTCGTCATATAAGTTCTCCGTTTGCTTTCTGATTTTTTTTTGCAAAAGAAAACTTCTAATTTTGTTGATGTTCGAAACCATCAGACAATCAGATCACAATCTTCAGTTATTATTATTCGGTTAATATTTGGTATCTGGTTGCCAGTTTTTTTCGTGTTTTTTTTGTCCAGTTAGTTCCGTCCATCAATTTTTTTGTGATCGAAAATTCACTCAATCGCTGTTCACACCGTAGTTGCTATTTAATTTTGCTCCTTTAAAGTTGCGGTAAGTATAACAAAGGACACCAATCTATTTGTTTCTTTAGGACCATTTATTCATAGATAACTCTATTCATGCATAAACTTTAGATCTATTTAGCAAAATGAATTCTTAAGTACAGTTAAACCATACTTTACTATGCATAAATGGTAAAAACAACTAGTTTTTAAAAAATCAATGATTACAGTGATCAATTTATGTTTCTTCACATTACTTTTTAGAGTACACTGCTTAGTAAAATTCATTTGTAAAATTGCAGAGATCACAACAACAAGTCAGAGTGTGTGTCCTAAAAACGTTACTACTCCTTTTTATAGCTCTTTGTAAGATTCTGGTTAAATTTACTTTAATCACTCGACACGGAGAACATCTGAAGTGGCAGAATGCAGTAAACATTTACTAAAGACCAGCATTTAAGCGTAAAAATTTTTCTAAGCAAAAACATTAAACTTGGTGGAGCTGAATGTATATATTCGGTCAAGCGTATCCCGGTTGGACGATCTTTCAGAAATCCTGGTGTTCTGAACCCATATTTACTGTTCCAAAAAAATTTAAAAATACCGTTGACTCCATTTATACACATTCTACAAATAAAAATAGTTTAACAGTAGCTATTATTTCTTTTAGCTTCCAATAAGCTATAATCAGTTCTTAGCATATAATAGTCAGCGAACAAATGCTGAAGTGCAAGTGAATTTTTTTGAAGACTGCAATCTACAGAAAAGCACTGTGCTTAATTTAAGTAGTACGCAGTTTGTCTAACGTCAGAGGCATTCATTTCAATTCGCGGTATAGGGAGACTTGACCAGATATTTCCACTTACTAGTTGTAGAAGGCGTTAGAAATCTGTCATTTTTGTAAATTTTTTTGAAAAATTTTGAAGTTTACAGTACAGAACGGATGCCGCAAAACAAGTTAATTTGTTAGTTCAGCTGGCAAGAATATGAGATGAATATGAGCAAAGCAAAAATGTATTTGTTTTGAGATACAATAAAGTCAATTCAAAATTTAAGCAAATTATGATTCTGTCGTGAGGATTATTAGCTCAACACGTCAACAGAACGTCCTAATCGGGATCTAGAATCTATATGGAAAGACTAAAAACAGGGGGAGGCGGCTAAATTGACCCAAATTACACCTAAAATCCACAAAAGTATTTTCATTCACTTCAGTATTATAACTTATATACTCTTCAAGTTTCTATTATATTCAATTTGTACAGGTGGCAGCGGGTGTTGAGGCTGTGCGGTCGAGTGATGGCGACTTTGCATTTCTGATGGAGAGTACGATGAATGAATACCACAACCAGAGGAAGCCATGTAACACCATGCGGGTCGGCACCAATCTCAATACTAAGAACTATGGCATCGCCACCCCACAGGGATCCGCACTCCTGTATGACACATCGTTGTGTATCATTTAAAACATTCGAATGTTTTGGAATTCCACTTTTTCTTCTAACAATTAGGTTTCTTAACTCATTATTCATAACCAGCTGCTTTTATACATGCAATTGAGCCAAACACAACTCCTGCTAGTCAAACAAGTTACGTGAACTATTTGCCACTCCTAAAATTTTGGTGCTCATAAAAATGAATTTGATACAAGAAAAATACTAAGCTAAAGTTACCCTTATTCAGTGTAGGTTATGTTAAGGTAATTATTTGATAGCAGTCAAGGTAAAAATTTATCTTCACTTTTTCAGATGAATTTAGCTGAATGTTTTTTTGACGTGTTTCTCCACAACAAAAACTACTCTACAAAAAAACTTTTGTAACTTTTCTTATATCTAGGAGGCTCCTACCAATAATTTCTACCGGAACAGCGAGAGATCTACACATATTAACTTTATATATCAGTTAGTTCATAATTATGAACTAACTGATATATAAAGTTAGTATGTGTTGATCTCTCGCTACTGTCAAAAGCTCTGGCAAATTATGACCCCCAATTGAAAATTAATTTTCAATTGCGGGTCATAATTTGCCAGAGCTCCTCAAAACATAGTAGCTCCTCAAAACATAGTAGCTCCTCAAAACATAGTAGCTCCTCAAAACATAGTAGCTCCTCAAAACATAGTAGCTCCTCAAAACATAGTAGCTCCTCAAAACATAGTAGCTCCTCAAAACATAGTAGCTCCTCAAAACATAGTAGCTCCTCAAAACATAGTAGCTCCTCAAAACATAGTAGCTCCTCAAAACATAGTAGCTCCTCAAAACATAGTAGCTCCTCAAAACATAGTAGACTGCACAGGGTGTTTATAAATGAGTTGTTGTTGTTGTTTAAGTGAGGAGTTGACAGTAGCGATTCTGTTGTTGAATGAACGTGGCTTCATGGCAGATAGATTCAACTACTGGTGGTATGAGCAGGGTCAGTGCAACAGACAGAACAACCCTACCAAAGTAATTTCCCGTATTACCATTACATCCTACAAGAATCATATAACATGCCATATAACTCAAATGTTCATATATGACACCGTAAGAAAACCAAGAAAATGTCATATAACATAAGGTTCAATTATTAAACATGAGACCCATATCTTGCTGACATCAGGTCAAGTTAGCGTCATATTTTGGGTTGCTTATCAATCTATAAAAATGTTCTCTAACCCTTGTAGGATTAAAAAGAGATGCTTTAAAATGTGTATGAAATTCCATAATCACTGGGATTTTTGTCTAATCAACAACCGGGTGATTCGTCCTATCCCGGGACACTGATCATACAACTTTTTTTGATTTCATACTAGGTCTTATATAACTGTTACTAATCGTACTAGGTCATTTATGAATTTGTATGATTCCTTAGTTGTCATACAAAGATCGTATAAACGATCATTTGGAAATAATACAAGAATCATAGCATAAAATGAAAGCACAAACACTGTATGATTTTTATTTTCGGTTGAATGATTAAGTGATGCCATCTAGCAAAAAAATGAATATATGGACAGTATGAAATCATATATGATCCTTGTATGAAATCCAGGAAACTTCAACCTGGGATGTCTTGAAACATCACATACACAACAATTTTTGTGAATAGTAAAACAAAACTGATTCAAATTAAATCGTTAATTTTTTTAGTTTGCGCCAAAACAAATTCAATTAAATTGTTTAGTTCAAAACCAAAGTAGGAATTACCACATAAAACTTGTCTTAAAAAATAGTCGAATTCCGGAAAATAAATTTAGTTTGGAGAACTTAAAATCCGAGACAAACAAATACATAGCCCTAATGCTCCAAAATTTGAAAAGCTCTGTTGAAAAGCGTTTTCTTCAAACAGCAATTAAAAAGGAAAGTATGCAAAAAAATTTAATTATTTGACAAAAACAGATTTTTTTCACATTATGTTTACATTAGTTTTCTTTACTAAAAATTTACTAAACTAAGATTTTAAATTAAAGGTGAAAAATTGGTCGAGATAAAATTTCAATAATATAGAAAAAAGATTGTGGTCAAAAGGACAGGTATTTTTTATTATTAGTTTGAACTTTAAATTTTGCCCAGTGTCGTTCTCTGTACGTGCGAATTATATGTCGGTTTGTCTGTTTTCTTGCGCAAAAAATTTTTTCTGCAAATTTTGAGGTGACCTTTTCTAAATTGTTAAAATTGGAACTTTCGTTTTAAAAACAGTATAGAGTTAATTTTTATTGGCAAAAACTATTTGTTTCAATTTGAAAACTTGTCAATTTTTCTGCAATTTATATCGTAAGCTTTTGATCCCTGCCTTCGTAACACATTCGTTTTCCCTTTAGTGACACTTTTTTTCATTAATTTGTTGCAACATTCAATATAGCTGTACCCAATTTAAGAGGAATACTTTATTGCTTTAGTTAAGAATAGCTATCTGTCAGACTGTTCTGTTATTTGACATAAAATAACATTTTCTGGTCCTTTTGGTTAACGGTGGAGCTTCGAAAAAGAAAGTAAGAAAGTTGATTTGAATTGTCTGTGTAAATCATTCTCTTCTAAAAATTAATTTCTATTAACATAGCACTTTCAAGTATTTTTCAGATCAAAAAATTTTTATATACGCACCATTACTTTGCTGTGTTGATATCAAACTAATATGACTGCAGATGATCAGAGCAAATTTAATGAAAAATTTGCATTGTTTTTGTTTATATTGCAAGCCGTTAAAAAAGGTGGTAACGGCTGGCAATAAATAGAAAATTAGTCTGAAAATTTGACATCTGTTTCTTAGGTACTAAATTTGGGAAGCTTGTTTTATTCCCTTTTGCATGATATTCCCTTTTACATGATACTTTTTCATTGTCATTGTTTATGTAAACTACTTGATTACTTTCGTACAGCAGTTGGTATTATGACGTATATGCTATTTATATAAAAAAATTCGCGGACAAAAGTAAACGCTCAAACAGCAGTTTTTGCATTGCCAAATGCTTCTTTTTGAAGAGAGTTTCAGTACGATTCCAGTCACTGTTTGTTTTGAATTTCATATAAATCAACAATTGATAGAATTTCAGTACTTAAGTTAAAAAATTCAGAAAAATGTTAGCCATCATTTGAGGTGAACATAGAGGTGACTTTCTTTGTGAAATTTATTCAACCTGATGATATGAATTGTGAACAAGATTGATTGTGATAAAAATTTGTTTCAAAATGATTTAATCTGGTTGAACACTTTTTTAACCAGTATTTAGGGGCGGATTACTGTTAAAAAACAGACCCGCGTTTAGAAAACATCCTCTCAGTAGTCAGATTTTTGTCGACTACTGTTTTTTTTCGAATTACTTTTTTTTTCGAATTTTTTTTTTCGAATTTTTTTCAAATTACTTTGCAATAATTTGTACAAGTGCGACGGAAGTGTTGAAGCGGAACTTCCAGTACTGTGTGTCTTCCATGTTCCACCAGTCGGTGGAGGTGGACGGAGTGCCAGTTCGAATAACGGCCATTTTTTGTCTGGATCGTCTGATCTATGCCAATTTTTGCCTTGATTACCCGGTTCATAATTCCACCGCCTCGCCCCCTGCCAACATCAGCTGCTCGCTGAAAACTGGTAAACTTCTATCTGTACTGTTAGAATATCGATCAAATTATAGTCTTAAACTTAGTGAGAATTAGAAAGAAAGTTTGACTTGCCAGATTAGAAAGACAAGCAATATGACTTCGATCAAAGAAATTATATAAATGAATCGTCAAGAAATGGTGCTGAGAATCAAAATTCGGTTCAAATTGGTGAATCTAGATAACTATTGAGTTAGATTAAGTGATGTAAAATCTTCCCAGCATGTATTAAATGATGATGATATCTCCGGAAGTGTGAATGAATTCTTAGAAAAGTGCAAATGCATTCCATTTATGGTTCCCTTTTGCGACTGATTTGCAGAAGCAAACCATATTGGGTAACCTTTGCGACCCCCACTATAAATCACGGTGCTAAGATTAGATTTGTATCTTGACTTTTTCACACTGATAATGGGTATATATACAGCTGATTTTTGAGTCTTTTTTCATCCCCAAATTCAAATCACCATCTTGATCTAATAATCAGATCTCTCCTGTAAATCTCTAAATTCTACTGTAAAATATCATTTCGTTATTCTCTCATTTTTGAGAAATTAATTCTTTTACTAAGTTAAAAACGCTTTTTATTCCGCTTGCGAAAGTCCATAACCCAACAGGTTATGGGCCCAGCAATTTTCGAAGTCATAAAATTGATTTCCAAAACAAAACCAATTTGTTGTTGACAGTCATAATCCTTTTCTGCTTAGTACCTTTTCTTTTCACAATTGTTTTGCCTGCTCAAACTTCAATGGATCAACAGACAGTGAAGCTGCTGACCTACACAGGAAAGGCACAGGACTTTCCAATCTGGAGCACAAGATTTGTGGCGATGATGCAGACGAAGGGACTCTACAAATCACTACTGGGGACAGAGGAGCAACCCAATGAGCCTGCGCCACTGGCCAATGGGGCAACCAATGATGAGAAGAAGAACCACAAGGTGCTGAAGGATGCATATGAGAATGAAGTTGCAGACATCAAGGAGAAACGGAACAATGTGTGGTGCCATCTGGCACTGACTCTAGATGCAACAGCCCTCATGCTGATGAGACATGACTGTGTGGGAGATGATGGCATTGGAGATGAAGCAAAGGCTTGGAAGCTTTTGCAAGAGAGATTTCAGAGTGTGGAGACGCCGACAGTGGTGACTTTAGTGGCACAGCTTGCTCGACTGCAGCTCGAGGATTCTGAGGATTTGGACAGCTTCTTCATCAGAGGACAGGAGTTGCTCACAACGCTACAAGAAGCAGGGGAAGCAGTCTCAGAGACCCTCTTCAACGCCTTGGTCCTCAATGGTCTGGCAATGAGGTATGAAAGTTTTGTTATACAGGAAAGTTTCAACCCGGCAACGAACTTCACAGAGTTGAGGAAAAGGCTGCAGAACTTTCATGAGAGCACGGTGCAGAGACACAAGGGACAAAGTGGTTCAGTGGCACTGGCAGTGAAGCGTGACTTCAAGAAGGGACCCAAGAAAGGAAACTGCTTTGTGTGTGGGATCCCTGGACACTTTGCCAAGGACTGCAGGAAGAAGGAGACAGAACAATGCAGCAAGTGTGGTGAGAAGGGTCACCTAGACAGGGCATGCAAGAGAACAAGAGATGGAGGCAAACAAGAGTCAGTGGCAAAGGGTCCAACATTGGCTACAACAGACGAGGAATGCTGGGCAGCTCTTACCCAGTGGAAGACAGCAGGCATGCTAGTGGACAGTGGTTGTACAGATCACATAGTGACGAACATCGATGCGTTTCTGGACTTTGTGCCCATTCAATCAGTGGTCAGAAATCCCAACGGAGAGGCTTCCAGAGTGGTGGGCAGAGGCTGTGTGAAGATCAGCATACCCTCAAACAAAGGGGAATTCCAATGCGAACTCAAAAATGTTCTGTGTGTGCCGGACTATTCTTCAAACCTCCTATCAGTCTCAAGATGCACGGAGTGGGGACATAGCTTCACTTTCGAGAGAGGAAACAGCTGCATGAAACTCCAGAAGGGAACTCGGGTAAAACTAACACAAGAAAATAATTTGTTTTACTTACCCTGCAGTGTTCTAGAATTCAAGATGAGTTCCGAGTTCCAACAGCGTGAAACTTGACAGTGCAAGGAAGTGGCACAGACGATTGGGTCATTTGAATCAAGCGGATGTGGTCAGGAATGCGCTAGAGACAGTGGGGGAACTCGATGATGTATGCAATGTGTGTGCATTGGCCAAGATCACGAGGACTCCAGTACCAAGAGTGGCAGAGACCCAAGCAGAAGAGAAGCTGGAGAGGGTGTTCACAGACGTGATGGGACCTTTCAGAGTAGAGTCACTGTCAGGGTTCCGGTTCTGCATAGTGTTTGCAGACCAGTACACGAAGTTTGTGTTTGTGGACTTGCTTAAGGCAAAGAGTGAAGCACTGGCCAGCCTGAAGAAATTTGTTCTCAGTGTGGGGACACCCAAGAAGCTGAGGCAAGACAATGCGAAGGAGTTTCTCTCAGAGCAGTTCAACACGTAATGCTTAGATGCAAGCATTCTACAGGAAAACACCATACCAGAGACGCCACAACAGAATGGGTTAGCTGAGAGGTGCTACAGGACACTGCTGGAGATGGCAAGATGTTTGCTCATTGACTCAGGACTTCCCAAGATGATGTGGGGAGCAGCAATTCTTCAAAGCAGCAAGGATCAGAAACTTGGTTGTGAGACGAGAAGAAAAATGCCCAGCAGAGCTGATGAGAGGTATAAAACCTAAGCTTCCAATTAGTAAATTATCTATTTTTGGTTGCACAGTCTTCATGAGGAAGAGGGACAGAGAAGTCAGCAAACTTGAACCCAAGGCACTGGAAGGAAAGTTTGTGGGTTACACCGAAGGAGAAAATGTATACCTGCTGTACATACCCAACACACGCAAGGTGATGGCAGTTCGAGATGTGATCATCAAGGAGTCTGAAGTGGGCTCAATCCCTGACAACAAAGAAACGGCTGACCTACTAGATGATGGGTCGGAACTGGGAATCTGGCACCCAGATGATGGTCATCAAGACGATGACAACAGAGAACGACAGGACACATCTACTGCAATAAAGGAGGAGTGGCATGACGCAGGGAGCGTGAAAACTCGAGAAACAACACTGAGACAAGAGGCCTCGGATGTTGGAGAAACAGCACTAGATGAAGAATCTACTGCAACAAGAGGGAGTCACAGAGACTCAGATTCACTGGAAGACAGTGACAGAGAAGACTTCTCACAGTTAGAGACAGTTGGCTTCAATGAAGATGCACTGGACCAAGCGGACAGGGCAGAGCCCAGACGACGGACACGAGCAAGGAAAGTTCAGCAATTTTTAGAGAAGTCAGGACCCATCTTGCTGTGACTGAGGGCGACTATGTGGAACCCAAAACAGTCTACGAAGCCAAGCAAGGTGACGATTGGGACCAGTGGCACCGGGCAATGAAGGACGAGGTCAAGGCACTCTAAGACAACGAGACTTGGAACCTAGTGAGACCACCCACAGACAGGGACGTCATACCGGGCAAATGGGTCTACAAAATGAAATTGGGACCCAGTGGTCAAGTGGACAATAACAAAGCGCGCTATGTGGCGAAAGGCTTCAAACAAGTGGAAGGACTGGACTACTTTGAGACTTTTGCGCCTACCTGTAAGCCAGTGACCTTCAGGATTATACTTCAGCTATCAGCGAAGCATGGCCATGTGATGCACCAATTTGATGTCAAGACTGCTTTCCTGCACTCGCCAATCGAGGAAGAAGTGTATCTGGAACAGCCACTGGAGTTTGTAAAACGCATATCAGATGGGGAGAAAATAGTATGTCGACTAAAAAAATCAATTTATGGTTTGAAACAGGCTGCTAACAACTGGTACAAACAGCTGGCAAACTTCCTACTGAGACAGGGGTTCACCAGAAGCAGGAACGATCACTGCTTGTTTGCAAGATCAGAGGCAGAGGATCACACCTTCATCTTGGTCTGGGTTGACGACATCATGGTAGCATCAAGAAGTATGACAGTGGTCTCTGATGTCAAGAAGGCACTAGAAGCAACATTTCACATGGAAGACAGAGGGAGACTACACTGGTTTCTGGGTCTAAGAATCAGACGAGAAGAGGGCAAAGTCACAGTCGACCAAGAACGCTACATAGAAACAATGCTTGAGCGGTTTCAAATGGATCAATGCAAACCCTCAAGAACTCCAGCTGATTTGAATTTGAAATTTCAGACAGCACAGAACGCAGACGAAGAAGTGGACCAGAGGATCTACAGAAGCTAGGTTGGATCACTTCTGTATCTGGCCAAACAGACGAGGCCAGACATCATGTTCACAGTCAACATTCTGTCCAGACACATGAATGCACCTACCAATCAACACTGGATGTGCGGAAAACGACTTCTTCGATATCTTCAAGGTTCAAAAAGTTTAAAACTTACTTACACAAAAGAGGCTAGTTATGATTTAGTGGGGGAAAATGATGCAGACTGGTCTGGAGACGTGAACGACAGAAAATCAACAACGGGCTATTACTTCAAGCTCAACGGACGTGGCGCAGCACTCAGCTGGGGTGTCAAGAAGCAGGCCACAGTTGCTCTTTCTTCATCAGAAGCAGAATATCAGGGCATGGCAGCAGCAGTTCAGGAATCACTCTACCTGAAACAACTTCTAGAGGATTTTGGCATCCAACAGAAACGTCCAATAGCAATTGGAGAGGACAACCAAAGTTGTATCAGACTTTGCCAAAACCTAGTCATGCACAAGAGGAGCAAGCACATCGAGACAAAGTTTCACTTCATTCGTGACAAGTCGGAAGATGGGACTATTTCAATTCATTACGTTCCTACAGACCAAATGGCAGCGGACATCTTCACAAAGTCCTTACCCGTTTCGAAAGTGGAAACATTCAGAGCAGTTTTGATGGGAACAGACTCTACGCAATCAGCTCAAGTCTGAGTGGGATGTTAGAATATCGATCAAACTATAGTCTTAAACTTAGTGAGAATTAGAAAGAAAGTTTGACTTACCAGATTAGAAAGACAAGCAATATGACTTCGATCAAAGAAATTATATAAATGAATCGTCAAGAAATGGTGCTGAGAATCAAAATTCGGTTCAAATTGGTGAATCTAGATAACTATTATTAGAGTTAGATTAAGTGATGTAAAATCTTCCCAGCATGTATTAAATGATGATGATATCTCCGGAAGTGTGAATGAATTCTTAGAAAAGTGCAAATGCATTCCATTTATGGTTCCCTTTTGCGACTGATTTGCAGAAGCAAACCATATTGGGTAACCTTTGCGACCCCCACTATAAATCACGGTGCTAAGATTAGTTTTGTATCTTGACTTTTTCACACTGATAATGGGTATATATACAGCTGATTTTTGAGTCCTTTTTCATCCCCAAATTCAAATCACAATCTTGATCTAATAATCAGATCTCTCCTGTAAATCTCTAAATTCTACTGTAAAATATCATTTTGTTATTCTCTCATTTTCGAGAAATTAATTCTTTTACTTAGTTAAAAACGCTTTTTATTCCGCTTGCGAAAGTCCATAACCCAACATGTACTTTTGAGGATTAAGATATATTAAGATTCTATCAATTCTCAGTCGATTTATATTAAGTCGATGAGCCATCGGAATGTTTCTGAAAACAACAGTCACTTAAACAGTCACTTAAACGGCAAAACTGCAATTTGAGTTGTTTATTTTTGTTAACGCGTGTTTGTACGTGTTGTGTTTTTTGTAGTCGACGAATGCGAATGCACTTGAGATGGGGAATGTGATGGGTATCTTCTACATTCTGATTGGAGGAGTGGCTCTGGGTCTCATTGTGTGTGTGATAGAGTTCGTATTCGTATCTGTCAGACAGGCCAGGTTCCTTGGGGTTAGTTCAGAGAGCTACAGCTTATATTTTCCTTACAGGAGTGCGATAATGGTATCCAGAAATTTGTTATTTGAGGTGGATTAACCAACTCAATAACTGGCAAATTTAACACTGATCTTTCTAAAACCGAGAGTTCTTGCAATTAAAAAATTAAAGTAATACTTAAGCTTTGAAGGCGATCTTGCAAAATCTATTGAAAATTTTTGCTGACTTTCTAATTAGGTGCAACAGATTATAAAGGTGTCCTGCCATAAAACTTGTCTTCGTCATACAGGCATTGTATTAGGAAATACCGTATAATATGTGTCAAGTCATATCGAATATGATACATTTCGGGGGGGGGGGGGGGGTTGCATTGACTTTAAAATAATCAATCTCCTTTTTGGTAGAGCATGTAGCTTGCAAAGCATGAGCTGTCTGTTATAGGTGAGTGCGACGGAAGTGTTGAAGCGAAACTTCCAGTACTGTGTGTCCTCCATGTTCCACCAGTCTGTAGAGGTGGACGGAGTGCCAGTGCAGAGTAGACGGAAGAGAAGGGCATCCAGAGGTATATGCTCAGCCGCCACTTCCACCCCCGCCAACACTAACACAGGTGGACCAGGTGGAACTGGGATTGGATCTGCAGCTTCTCCACGTCACAGAGGTGTATCAGTAGGAGGGGGAGCAGCTGGGAATAACAGAAGGGGTGAGATTTCTTTTTCAAAACTGAAGAAATACCATGTTCACGTTTTTTGCCATTCTGCCTCAGAAAAAGGACAAACTTCAGACAAAAGCTCAAATCAAGAACTACATAACTGATCAATATAACTGAAAAACTTCAAAAAGAAACAGTTTTGCGCAGGTTTTGCTTAAGTTCAACGATTTTAAGCTTTCAACTGGATTGAAGCTTAAAAGATTTAAGCTTTTATTAGAGCCCATCAGAGATCTTTTAGGTACCCTCATTGACAATAGTAAAAACGTAAATCAAAATTTTACACGATAAACTGCCTATCTTTGACTAGCATTTTAAGTAACATTCTGATGACCGTTCTTTTAAATTTTGTTTGAATTGACTGAAAACTGATAGAATCTGGATTGATCTAATTTTTTCAAATGTGACACGCATACTGACAGAGAAAACCGGACGAGAAGTTTGATAGTTTTTTTCATTTGGCAATAAATAGAGCCCCACGTTGAATTTGTTCACCTTGATCATATAGCTTTTGAATACTCAATGCAAACGCTCGTTTAAAATAATAAAGGCATGGTCAAGTTTAACAGATTTCAAGTGGCATTCAAGTTTTTGCTGCTTATGGGAAACTGGAAAACTTATCTCCGCTTTAGCTCTGAGTATTTATCCAATTGTTGTTAGTGTCTCATCAATCAGAATTTTATTAAATTTTAGCCGATTCATATACAATTCACAATTGACTGTCAGAATGTTTACTGAAATTGCCCCTCGAAAACATTCAGTTTATCGTGTACAAATGGACTTTGAGCAATTCCGTTTTTCAGCGAGTATATAAAATTACGTCGTTAGTTTACTTTGAAACATTTATACCCAAAAAACAGAAACCGACCGCGTTCTGTTTCGCTTTGAATAGATTTTACTAATAGTCCAAAGTTTGATAGATTGATAGATGCATCAGTTTTCCGGTATAAACATCAATCACGAATTGGTTTGCGAAACAAACAAAAAAGGATCAGTAACTGCCTTCTCACATTTTTTGCGTGAAGCTTGCTTCTAGACGTCTAAGAAATTGTTCCCAAAAAGTCTCCTGTTCTTGGCATTATGAAGGCAGTACATAAAAACTTTAAGATTAAAAATTAGCTTTTCATATCTGCTGCATGACGCCATGAGCTGCTAAGCATAATTTATACATTGCTCGTTTTTATACACTGCTAGTCTGTGTATTATGATTCCTACAGAGTTCCATTTCAGCGCTGTGTGAATTATACTGTTCGTTTTTTGTGTATTTTGAGTCATACGCGGTTCCCATTAAGCACACTATGAATTATATAAGGTTTTCGGCTTCCATCCACTGTAATTGATGCGCAAACAATCTAGCCGACGAAATCAAATTCAATTAAATTTATTACTCTTATGCAAAGCTGCAACTATGTCCTGTCTGTTTTCCAAAAAGCAGTTGCTTTTCAAACAATTCAATTTATGTAAGATTGTTAATCAATATCATGCTGACTGACAAAACTAAGTTAAATTTTTAAAATGTCAAGGAGTTTTAACACAGTTTTTAGCACAGGAGGATCTTTTCAACAATTGCCCCCTTTTGCAAAGGGGGGAGCTTTTCTTGAATAGAATTTAAGCGAGCGATTTATTAACCAATCAGTGACGACTAATAACTTTCCTTGTATGCTCACACTAGCGCTAGTGAAAATGGCAAACGTACCAAAATATAGAAGTTTTACTGCTATCCAATCACAATTGAGACAATAGGAATGTTGTTTTCTGATTGGCTGATAGCTCAACAAATTCTCCGTGTTTTAAAGTAGGATATACGTGTTAACGTAAAATTGTTCAGAAATCGCGATAAGCCGAAATAGAATAATTATAATTTTTGGGGGGAAACTGGTCTCACGTTCGGTTGTGATAGATTCATATCAAGTCCCATGGGTCGCTGAGGCATGGCCATGGCCCGCGAGGCATGGCCAGATGCGGTAAAAATTATAATCTAGCATTAAGCTTTGTCCAGCTTAGGCTAATTGAA
The DNA here is from genome assembly GCF_964194025.1 of Convolutriloba macropyga. NCBI lineage: Eukaryota > Metazoa > Xenacoelomorpha > Acoela > Convolutidae > Convolutriloba > Convolutriloba macropyga. The sequence continues at coordinate 41,318,782 of NC_134471.1, read as the reverse complement.
CGCATAAAAGTAAAGTGTTTTAAATTTCTCAACCAATCACATTCGTTGAAATTTCTACATTTTGGTACGTCTATTTGTTAAGACGTCACCGCTCACACTATGTGTTAAACTGGATAGAATAAAATGCGCCATGCTAGGGCAATTAGCCGAATTGGAATAAAAAGCGAAAAGAATTTCGCGTCGCGGTTTTGCCGCGATAACCGACCCGAGATTTCCGGGTTACATCCCACAGCGCGTGAGAGGCATGGCCGTGAACAGCGGTCTGCAATTGCGCTTAAACTGATATTCGGCTATCTAAACTGTAGGCCAACTAATATTGTGGCAAAGTATAGCAGAAAAGGGGGGGGGGGTCAATTGTTGAAAAGATCCGCACAGTATCTCTTTCAGATCCGAATAGTATCACTTTCATAGTCCAAATAGCATCACTTTGATAGTCCAAATAGCTCTCGCTGTAGGTACTGGAAATGATGTCACACCTGATGCTTTCACTTGCTCTTGTTTAACGTCATCACAGCATGTGGAAGTTCGTTCACGCTGCCCATCGACTTGGGAGAAATCTGTTCACGGTCCACATTAAGGTCGAATAACCCTCTATCAGTGAAGGGAATCCGAAGAGAGCACATTTTAATTTATTTCGGAACCATATATCTGACACAAATCTCAGGAAATCGAAAGAGCTGTAATGATATGAAAACCAGGTTTCGTACTGGAAATAAATAAATATACATTGTGATTAAAAACGAGCGGCTGAACACTTGTTCAGGCAGATGTAGAACAGATGACATTTAATGACATCAAAATATTATATTAATACCGCTTTCAGAGACTTGTTTGATCAAATCTACCACTTCTAAACAATCTCATCAAGAACAAAGAGTATAGCGGCTGCAAAGTGTCGATGAGCCTCTGCGTTGCGATCGAAATGAAATGTTTTGCGAAAAAGGAAATCGTCTCGTTTGACATGGTTGGTACTCTTATAATTAACAACAAGTTTTTCACTGAGGTACACATTATTATTTTAAACTAAAACCGTTTTCTGTTCCTTTCTACTCTTGTTTCCCCTAAACTTGATCTTCGTGGGAGATATTGCGTCCTTAAACTCTCTAAACTTTGATAATATATAATGAAGTGGAGGCGTCGTTATCGCCGACAATAACACAGACCTGAGCGAACTTAGAAAAAAATTGACACAAAATCCAAAAAAAATTGTAAAATTTAACCGTATAAATAAAGACGGGGCCGTGTCGAACGTAACGTATAGAATTCCTCAGGTTATAGCCATGTTATAGCCAGTAGTCACTCTGGAAACTTTCGTCATAGCAAAATAGATAGAGTCAGGAGAGATGGTACTGTTAATAGATAAAACTGAACTATATCTGCTGACCAATTAGAGCCGAAATGTTGGTTGCAACGATTGGAAAACCGGATGCACCCCGCCTATGGTATGTATCTTTAACGCTCCATGGACAACATGCTATCTTTTACACAGTAACTTGCTGTAAAACAATACATGAGTTTTAATTGGGTGCATAAGAATTTGAGGTCGAGGACAGAATATATAGAAAACCTGCAAGCTGTGTCACTCAATGAGCGGCGAGCTCAAAAACGGTATCTAGTTTTGTGTATCATAGACCCTCATTGATGGGGGAAATTGGGGAGTGAGATCAGGAGTAAAACTACAAGATTTTAATAGTAGTTAGGAGGAAGGTGATTGCATTGTTGCTCGAATCCTTTATCAAACTGACCATTAAACTTTGTGAGTAAAAAGAATGCAGTTGAATCGGGTCTTTCCATAATTACCACCCCTACCCCTAGCTTAACGAGCATATAGCAAATCCCTCCACCCGTCAACGAAAATTACCGTGTATATACCATGGGGGGGCTGTAATTTCAAATGAAGGACGTATTGGTTGAAAAACCCGTTAAAGAAGAATGCTTTTGAGTGAGCGAACGTGGCACTGACTTTGTTAAAAAAACCTGTTTCGTTTCCGAAAACAGTGAGAGATGGTATTTATTCGAAAGTAATTAACGTTCTCATCGTTTTCCTGATAATTCAGCGTGTTGCCCATCACAGATTTTTTCTAGCAAATCTGTTCCCGTAACAACAAGACCTCGATCGTAGGAAAGAGCGGAAACTTTACATGACATTTTGTAGAAATCTAAATTGTCACTCCACTCAATGTAATTATATAATAACCGGGGGGGGGGGGGGGGGGTTAAAAATTCGTGAGTGGGACTATTATAAGAAAGACCCAAAGTGCTCACTAACAGTCCATTTAAACCACCTTCATCTTGCAATGTTGTCAGCCAGGGGTGCTCCGTTTAATTTTGTTGAACACGAAGTCTTGCTAGACACTAATGTGGATTGTGTGGATTGTGAACTCAACGCTCCCAACTCGACGGTCATTGTGAACAAAACCCCGCATTATGTGATCATATCACACGGGGGGGGGGGGGGTTGATACCGACAGGAAAAACAGCAATACTTGTTATAGATTTCAACAGTTTATTGGGCATCTAATAAAAACGAATTAGTAATCTTAAAAAACTCTTTTAATAGACTAATTGGTAAAAAATTTAAGCAAAAGAACTTTGAGTACTGAAGTGGTAAACGGTTTCACGTGAAAAGCGTTTGCACATGATTTAGTTGATTCTAATGGACAGGCTAGTGTCAGAGTCTTTAATAGTGGTGTCTTGAAAACTGCCGAGTCGCGAAAGAGCAAAAATATAATCCAAAATGAGGACACAACTTTAGTTTTATATATAACGTATAACGTAACGATAATTTCAGTTCGAAAATTTCAGTTGCGTGTTTGCACTCCACAGAATGCGTTGTTAAGCTATTCAGTTCAATCTGAGCATGATATGTTTATTTTTTTTCTACACATAACAATTAAAGACGGAACTTAAAATTCACCCTTCGCAGTTTCTACAAGCGCTGAAAGCCTTGAACACAGCAAAGGAGCTGTGTAAATGTCAGTTTTTTTAAAGGAGCCAAGTTTAAAACAGTGTGCGCATACATGATTTTGAATGTACTTATTGTTAACAAAATGGATAGAATTCAGTTGTAACGGTTTAGTACTGTAACGATCTGAATGCTAACTCCCGATAATTTGCTTATTTTATACCACGCTGTAGATTAGATTGCAAGAAAGTCTGATACACTGTGAAAGCAATTATGAAAATACGAACGAAACGTGCACTATGATTTCTAGCAAGAAAAGCTTTAGCTTAAGACTGAAGCTCAGCTCTATTATTGCATTCAATTAGCATCAAAATTGGGGGCTAAATGTACAACCGAAAACTGCATTGGGTATGTGTTAGAGTATAGTTCTGGGAAGCCTAAGGCAATTAGAGCTCAAAGCCGAAGACACTTGCGCCCGAGGCTGAGCTCGAATTTCCGAAGGCTTCCCAGAACTATACTCTAACTTATTTGGAACCCACATTTGCTGTTCAAAACTCAAAGAGAGAATTCAATTAAAATTTATAGTAACATTGCAATTCTCTTGCAGCGAATCAATCCAACAATTGAATAATCGTTCAACCCAAATAATATATTTTTTTTCTGAATTCCTTTATATTTTGGTAGGAGCGAATGGATTGCAGAGGTCGTCAGCCGGCTCTGATGTGTCACCCTCATTGTCACTGTTTATGGTTTTTAGAAAAATGAGCAATTTATAAAATTTTTTTTTTATATTGACTCAATTATAGACCTTAAAAAAGTCCTCTTTGCCGAAGTTGTTATATTTTGTGACTGTTTCCTGTTTTCAATTATCCCCTTTATATATCTTGGAAAATTGTATGCTTTGTATCATGAGAAAAAAATTCGAAGAAGCTTGCTCAGTTGCGCGCTCATTTTATACGATTTCGTAAGGTTGAACTCTTCAAGACAAATGTGAAAAGTGAGCGAAAAACTGATTAAGTTCAAAGTCTAGTGTGATATGAAACGTAAAATCTTGAAAAAAGTGGGACGCTTGAAAAAGTATGAAATAATGACTTCTTGCTTGATCAAGTTTCAAAATTAGTGATCGAGCCTAACTTTATTGTTGATTTTCTTTAACAGCGAAATTGAAGTCTAATAACCATTAAGCCCAACTTTCAAAGTAATGAAACTTTTAACTGTTCTAGAATGAAAGGAAAACTAATTGGCAAATAATCGGCTTGTACCATTTGCGGTTTTAGAAGACTGATTGCTGATTAACATCTCCTTATATCTAGCTTCGTGAGTAATGAATGTTAGAGAAGCATACTTTAGGATAAATACACTTGTTTAAGTGGAAAACAACGATAAAACATTAATTCTTGTTTTGATCTAAAAGTGTTATTTCGCATACAATATGGTCATGGGTCCTCGGCTCTTATCTTGATAGACATTCTTCTAATTTAGTTGTTCGACATTTGGAAAAGAAATGACTTCTCCCGAATTTCTAAAAGGAACTCTGGAATGCTGATGAATCGCCGAAAATATTCAAATGCAAATTAAACGCTTTCGGTTGTTCCTTGTTCGAATACAGGATTTGGAATTTAAATTTTATGGCCAAAAAGATGAGTCAAGCTGTGTGAAATCAAGTTGAGTTACATTTAGTTTTAATACCATTATTTAAAAGTTTGTTGTCGACGAACGCTTATTTTTTGTTGAATTTGCATGGTAAAGTGTATTTTAGGTAGCAGTGGTGGACCTGGGGGACTGAGGTCGCACGGGAGTCATGAGTCCCTCTTCTCAGGGGCAGGAGGGACAGGAGGAGGGCCACTATCTTCATCGGGGCTTCTACAGGGCGAATGGGGATTGACAAAACAGAGAGGAATCCCGTCCACTAATCCAAACATCTACCACTCGGGTGCCGCAAACACCGGGCAGTACCAGCAAGGCCCTAATGTTTATTCAGGGTTGACTAGTAACAACAATGCGAGTGACGAAGCTACCCGGCTCATTTCTGGCATTGCGGTATGATATTTTGGCTCTTTCTCGCAAAATTTGATGTCTAAAATATGAAAAAAATGGTCAGACTATTTATATTGGTTCGAGTAAAATTTCTTCAAAAAAGCGCCACACTTGTGCTTTAATTGTTTATTTTCAGTTCCAATTTTAATTGAAAATTTAAATAATTGAATTCTATGACACGTGTTATCGACCACGACATTTACCAGAACGACTATTTAGCAGAATAATATCGGAGAGCCATGGACATGCCTCAGCGGCCCGTGCGACTCGATATGAAACTATCACAACCGAACATGGGATTAAATCATCCGCTTAAGTATGTTAAAACATCCTGGTAATAGCCACTGCTAATTTGTTATCGGATTATTGAACGGAAAACATGAAAGGGCATTGGGTAAGTTGTAATTGGGTAATATGGCTTTGGGTATAATATCATTTGGTAAAATAGTAGGCTGGGTATAATGGTATTGGGTTAGACGTAATTGGGTAATTTGTAGCGTAGCTGATGGAAATTATTATCCTTTAGATGCGAGGTTCCACAGATGCAACCGATATTCCCGGAACCAACCAAAGAATGGGCTCATCTTCCACCCCTGGCCCCACCCGGAGGCTCTCCTACGGTGGAATTGTAATACCCTCCGCCAACGATCCTTGTACAGCCATTAGCAACAATAACAACAATGGCTCTAGTAGGGCTAATTCCGGCGACAGTGGTCCATTACTCTCGGCTGGTCTCACATACGCACTGGACCAGGTCTGTCTATGATAGCTGATTTTTGACGTCAGTCATTCAACATGAATCCATCAGAGATTATTTCAATTTATTATTTTAGCTAAAACTAATGATTTAGGGCCAACAATATAGGACTAAGTATTTTCGCTGGAACTTATTTAGACAAAGAATTCGTTGCTTTCATGGAAATATATATCAAAGAAGAGCTTGATATATTGATTTGAGGCTTGTCATAGAGAGGCCCTTCATTAAAGGGGCAAGGGAAAAAATCCAAAAAATAGCTCCTTGTTAATGCAGAGGTGAAAACAAACTTAAATGGTGGCATTGAGGTCTTGGGTGCTGCTATAAACGACATCAACCGCAATCATTATAGTCATCCACCGACCGCAGTCATACTCAAATTAAACTCAACCACTGCACATTCGAGAACTAAAAGTTACCTCAGAAAAACATTTAAGCTGATTTTTAAAAAGCGCGTTATCTTCGTTCAAAATTCGAATCATTTACATATATTAATCTCCAGGAAAAATGCTACATGTTTGCTCCTTGATCGACAAACAGACTAGATTGTTTTCTCTTTGTCTTAAATACTAATCAAAAACAAGCATTCAATTGGATCCAAGTCAAATGGAATCTCGCTACCTAATTCTGACTGTTATAACCATCAAAGATTGGGAAAAATTTTATTTCTCAAGTTTTCGGAAAAACTTTATTATTATTAAAACTTGTAAAAAGTTTTCAACAAGTTGCTTAAAAAGTTTTTTTAATCCTACCCATGTAATTATGCGACTTTTAAAAGAAATCTGAAAGATTTTTTCTTCGAACAGTTTGCTGCCAACTATAAAAATTGTAGTTTTAATAAAGTATCATCGCGTCAATTCAACTTTTGGTGATTTTATTAAATGAACGCAAGAAACGTATTTTTTGTTTATTCATTTTAATAAGTATAATTAATGTTTGTGATGTCTCTTTATCTATCACGATTGTTAACTGCAATGTTGCTGTTCGACATAGTCAATAGTTTTTTGTAATTGATTGACCTTCTGTGAAACTACCAAAATACACTGCTTGGAATTATACAAAAGATTGCAGGTACTCACGTAGTTTAGTATTTCTTGTTGAACATTTAGTTAAACTAGTAAACATGGAAAACTCAGAAAATACACTGCTTATTGTTCCATAATACACTGCTTTTAAGAAAAAAAAGTTTAAAGTAAAAATTGTGCCAAAAAAAAGTTTCTAAATTTTCAAATTTACAGTTTTCTCCACGTATGTCAAAGAGAATAAAAGATGACAAAACGTTTGTTGCCTGGTTATGGACAAAACCTAGACGATCTAAATTTGGTTGCAACAACCCTAACGTTTGCGTGGGGTATCACGTTTAGTATATACCCTATCCTATTACATGGGCGAACAAAAGTCATTTTTTATTAAATTTTAGTTTTTCATCGCAATAAAAATAAAACATCAAAAAAACTTATTAATCTAATTCAAAAGAAAACAAGATTATTATGGTGTAATCCAAGATTTGGCCAATTGTTTTTTTGTCTCAATATCTTTATTGGTGTAAACAGTAAGTTACACCCTAACACGTTGATTTGTGCCTAAAACAAGTGTTTCGTAAAAATTGGATACTAATGGGTCCAGTGTGTGTGATGTGGATAAGCAAAAATGCCGAAGTGTTTAAATTGTTTGATAATAGCCGAAGGTGAGCACTAGGTGAGATATAGAAAAATTAATTCGCATTTATTCCCGAAAACGCAAGTGCGATCTCGGTCGGCTCAGTGTTAGCTTAAATCAACCTGTTTGATTAAATCCTTAAGTCAACCTGCCTCTGGATATCTGGTCCAAACTCAGATCTTTCAATGTCAGGAATAAAACTTATTGTAAAGATCAGCTTGGTTATCAGAGAGTTTTATGACTTCTGAGACAGCCCAACGATGTTGTATTTTGACCTTACATGCGATTGAGTTCACTACGAATTATTAGTTCACGATGAGTGTATCTATCGTCTGTTTCTGATTTCCGTCTGTTGTGTTTTACTACCCGCTCATTGGGTGAGAGAACGTTTTTAATAGCCGCACAGCGATAGTTGGGGCTATTATTGGCCTTCACTTGGTTTTTTTTACAATTCAAAGAATTTGAATTGTAATGGGGCGCTGTCTTTTTTTTAAGATCTGTTCACACATTTTCATGATTTTTGAAGTCAAATTGGAGGAGTGATTTTGGTCACGCCGAAACAGGAAATGGAGCGAAAAAGCGATTGGTTTTGCGGCTTGAATTTTTTTCCGCTCTAAATTTAAAGTAGAGTGAGTAAACAGCGATTGAACAAAAATTCGCTTTCTCGCTAGTGGTTTTTTGTTCACATTCGGCAATTTCACTTTGATTTTTACTGTTTTTTCAATTTTTTGGATCGGTTTTTTTCTAAATGGTTTTCCCAATCCATTCATATTTCATTCCAGGTCTAGTTTTTTGTTTAGTCAATGAAAATTCTTAGAATTGTACGTCAGGACTTGTCCTGCTATGTTTTTTTATTTCGTCGTCATGATTTTTGTTATGACCATATGACGTCACAGCCACTTTTTGTTCATTCGTTCATGAAATTTCAACTGAGTTGCATGTTTGACGTCATTTTTCGCACTTAGTGGAGCGAGTTTTTTGTTCATGCGCGTGATTAAATTTTTGGTCACACTTGACTTACCTCACTCTCAAAAATGACTTCCTCAATTTGAATTTGACTTTTCTAACTTTAATTCAAAGAGATAAGGTCAAATGGGTGTGTGTCACTCTAAATGAAGGTTATTTAAGATCAGCTAATAGAGGCAGCAATAACTTATACAGAGTTTTAGTCAAATTATAACAGATCAGCCTTCAATGCGAAGACAAATTTTTTTGGTCTGTCTTTTTTACCGTTTTTTTAGACTGCCGATCCACGAATCTATTGCAGCTATTTTCTGGCAATCTGACAGCTATATTTGTAGAAGTTGTCAATATCCCTAATCATTAGTTTACAATTAATCAAGCAAATAACCTTCTGTTCTGACGAGTATTTAAAATTTAAAATGGTCAACTGGGGAGATCAAGCTGATAACATTGTTGCTGATCCCCGAATAGCGGTTATTGGTAAAGATTGTGTGAGTTTACTTAAAGCTAAAGACAACCCATGAGCTTGGAAAGAACAATTGTCACGTAACACAGCCATCCACTTGAGTGTTTTTTTTAAGGTTGCCAATATTCCTCCAAGGACTTCGGCAACGACTTTCTGGAATACCAAAATTTTAAGCTAAGAAACAGAAAATATTTCGAAAAGCTTCAAATAGAAAAAAGTTTGACTGTTTGAAAGAATGTTATAGGTTTGCGAGAGAAACAGCTACACTTGTACCTTTATGTCCGCTGTACTTAGCGGTTGCTGTTTTTTGTCAGAATCCACTTTGAGACCTTTTCACTTGTCAAAATGTTTTAAAAATAGCATGAAGAGCAGAACTGAAGTTGAAGTCAATAATGGTGAGAGCAAGTGTTTCTTTTGCACTTGTCATTCCAGATAAATTTGGTGAAATCTACAAAGTAGACCATATTTGTTTTCAGATAGAAATAAATGGCCTTTACTTAAACTAATTTATCTGCAGTCTTTGAAAAACGAAATCCTACCGATATCAACCCGCATCCTTGGAAGATTTTTATCCCAGTTTGAACATCAGGTCAATACCCTGCGCGTGATGTGTCACACACTTGTTTCAGACATTTTAGGTAAAACGACTGAGTGTAGGGAAGAAAGATAGACGCAACTTAGGACTAAGTTAATTGTTATATAACCTCAAATTCTGATATTAAAAGAAATACGTCTAAGTCAAGCGCTAGCCGCTCGACTAAAGGATTAAGTTACAATATTAAATCACGTAAAAATGTATATGAACAAATTAAAATTAAATGCAATCTAATTTTGTCTTTTAATTTCTGTTTTTTTTACTGACCTACTGACCTTACTGATTTCTTCCACCGCTGATTGTCTCCATTAATAATTGATCCAAGCTCAAACAAATTGTCAAATTTGATAAATCAATTGAATTATAAGAACAAATTCAGACTAGGAAATGCACCAGGTTGAGTTTAGTAAAAAAGAAATTAGCAATGAAACGATGCTCATTGTGGTTGATAGCAGCTTAAAAGAAATTATATTACCATTTTAAAGGAATACCAATTTCATACCTTTCATTGAAAACATGTGCAATTTATTAAAAAGGAGTTCACTGGAAAGATGGGCGTGTGTGCTTCTGATTAAACTTTGTATGCATGAACAAAATAAAGGTCTGGTAATTCTAAGTTCATGCTCCAAACCCGTCAAGGTTCTGACGTCAATGTTTTTGCTTGGCTAAATTTAAGGCATACAGAAAAGTAGGATAAAAGTGGACTCTGAAGAATTCAAGATCATTTTTTTGCGGTTCTTTGGAGCATCAACTACGGATAGGACTTTGCCCTCTCTCTAGCAACCCTCTCCACAAGAACGGAACCCAATACAATCTATTAACTGCACCTCTCCTGTTCCTCTTTTTACAGTAGCAACAGCAGACGCGAGGTTGCCCCCTTGCGGAAGAGGGGCACAGGAACCTGTGAGAACCCAAGAAGAGCGCGAGGCTAAGCAGAAGATCTTGCTCGCGAGAACTTGCTGGAGCACGCAATAGGCAATCTTACACAGAGAAGTCAAGCTATACGATTGAATATATTGAGTATCGTAAACAAGCGCTTTACCAGCGGAATGGTTCTGAACAAACAAGATTTTCTAACTTGACAATCGATATGTTAGCTGGTTTTTCTGATTTTTACAAGGGCGCTGACGCGCTTTAATTTTTTTAACCACACAGCTGAAATCATCAATCCCAGAGTCACTCGACTATTCTCTGCTGCCGTTTCAGTTTCTGGTGTCACGAATTTCCGGAGGACATGAAAATAGTATGACCGATTTAAAATAGAGCTCTAGTTTTTCTACGCTTGAGTACGCTTACAGGTCCTTAATACCCGGAAGATGTGGATAGATATCATTTAATAAATGGTTCAACCGTTAATTGAGTCAATTTTTAAAATTTTATTGACGTTTACATTTCTCGCAAAATTTCCAGCAGTTTTATTCCGAACTTATGAACGGAAACTGTTTATCACAGGGAGTGTTCTGGCCTGAGGTTGATAACCCTAATCAGTGGACAAAATGGGATGGCAACACTGGAATTGGGGGAGGAACACTACCTCCTTCAACAGGTGGGGCAGTCCAGAGGATTCTTCCGGGGACGACTCCAGGTGCCAGTAGACACGCCAGACACACGGAAGTGTAAAGTTAATGGCGATCGATTTAAGACAAATACTATTGTATCAATGCAAGCTAGTTTAATCACTGAAAATTTACAGGAGCACTGATGAAATGTTATACACGTTTACCGACTGTCCCGTAAAGTTGATACGCAAGAAGGTGTTTCAAAACCATTGCGTATGCGTAGAGGCATTGAAGGCTCAAGTTTTAAATAAATGACATGGATAATACGGAGGAAATGAAGCCCCCCCCACCGCTATACAGCCCCGTTATAAATTGAATGTCATAGCATAGCACATCATTGTGTTAATAGAGATTTGGGACTCAAAAATAATATGCACCTACTAAGCTGGGGGGGGGGTCCAATGAAAAGATCCAATGAACAAAAAGGAAAAGATCCAATGAAGTGAATTAGAAAAAGATATGATGGCACGCATTGATGTTCATTTGCAGATCGGGGTTTTCTTGAATCTTGTTTTTCAACTCGGAACAGTCTAAAGTATTTAATGTTTTGCACTGTATAAACTGATTCCCTCAGTCCAACATTTATTGAAATGAACCATTATAACTTGATTTGACAGGTGCTTAGAAATAATCATAGTCATTACAAACACTAAGCATCTCACAATTTATTTTAATGAATATTACCGCGGAGTAGTTCCACATGGAATCGCGGTCGAAAATTAATCACCCAGGTTTAGGCGCGCGACCCTAGACCGCTCTGATCAGACCGTTTCCCAGACTTTGCCCTCTGATCAGACAATCGTGCGACCCAGACCATGTATTTTGGGTCGCACCACGCCACCGGTGTGCGACCCAAATAGTCTGATCAGAGCGATCTAGGGTCGCGCAACCAAACCTGGGCAAACTCCAAAGCCACGCAGAGTGAGGGCCAATCAACAGGACGACAAATAAAATAGATGACACTAAATTTTCTTTCAATTGGACGACAATCGCATATTCTAAATATTAGGCCTCGCTACAGTTTGACTATTTTATTCATAATGTAGCCACAAGCATCCATAATGACTAAAATAATGAGAACTTGAAGGATGCATGGAATTGTTGTAACCAGATATTGTAAGTCAAATAATTTAGGTCAACTTAGACAAGTTAATTAGGTGTTTGAAGTAAGCATTCTTTCTTGAAGGGTTATTGTTTCGAAGGCGCCAGAGAGGGGAGTTGAGTGATATATCTTAAACAAACAAATTGATGAACAAAAGCATATTGAGCTGTCGATATATTTCGGTTACTTAGCAAAGTTGTATTTGTGCATCAGGCCAAAGTCCAAATGAGTGATTTAAATTTAGAAGAAAACTAGAGAGCGATGATTTGAAGTGAACTAGATAGTTTGAACAGAATTGGAATTTCAATTTGAACCAAATTAAAGTGTGATTTCAAGTTTGCAAAATCAATGGCAACTCCAAACTTGGTACACTCAACTCTGTAAGTTATGTTCATCATTGGAATTTAAAAATTTGTGGGGATGTTCCCCTGATGATTGTCCATATATAATACGGATGCGCGGCCGGTTACACCTTTTTGATCTGAGTTTATTATGTAGAGTTTTGTTGATTTAGAGTAAATAAAAAGGCAATCTATCAGTTTCTTGAAATACCACCAAGCGGATCTTCCCCCCCCCCCCCCAAGGAGGTTATATTTAGCGGACGTTTACCAAATTTTAATGGCATGTACACCCAATTGTCCTCTCAGGCTAGTATACCTTTTGGGCCGATCTGACCACACAACCCCGAGCTATTAGCACCGGAAGTAGTGTGATTTGAAGGTTTTTAGGTATTTTACTGTGAAATATGAATGTTTGAGTCAGAAATAATGGGATTAATCAGTTGTAATGTCCTGCACTGAGTTAGGGTTTTTGCATGATCTTGGGAAGGGTTTAGGAAGTTGTGGGAGAAATTTATTAGCATTTTGAAATAAGAATAGGCAGTTTTCACTCAAAATAGTTAACACTGAAATTGAAATAGTATTTTTTCGAAAATTTGAAGTTGGATTGACCTGAAAATTGGGGGATATACTAATTTGGGTATGAGGAAACCGATTTTGATGTCCGATTTGCAACCAGACCAACCTGCACGGAACTAGCGCACGCCCGTGCTGCAGAACGTAAAATTTGAATTGCTCGTTGATTATTGGTAGTAGCCCTATGATTTTTGGAGGGTTAGTGTAACTTTTCAGCGGCTTTCGATTGGTGATATTTTTAGCCCCAGATTCCGACCGGAAGTCGGTGCTGCGGGACGACCCGAGTGCCGAAAACGGGAAATGGGATTTTTGAGCGGGCGAACGACTTTGAAATAGTATTAATATGATAACCTGAGACAGTTAGTTACAAAAAATAACCACCGCGGTCAATTTTGACGCACTCGGATTTTTCGGGTTTTCGCACCAACGACTCGTTAAAAATGTTCAAATTTCAAACGACTCGCAACGGCTGATCCGTTGGTCATGAAACTTGGCAGGCAAGTTGGTAGCACCCTCTAGTTACTATAAAACTTTACCCGAGGACGTTTTGGGCACTACTTCGCAAGTTATTAAGTTTGGAAATTTGGGGTCATCCTGGAGGTTAATGAAAAGTGTGCGCGGTCATTGCTCGTGTTCTAGTAGGAGTTAGGCCATGAAATTTTGTGAGTAGGTGCAACTATGAGAGAACTTTCCGTGACAGTAAATAGTTTTATTAACTTGACCCTTCATTTTGGACGAATGAACCCTGATCGACCCCTAGAGGTCACACTTTTAGGCTTTTAGGAATATTAGACTTTTCGGCGGTTTTTTCAACTGGTGAATTGCTTGAAATAGTTTCAAAATTGGAAATTACAATTGATCTTTGGTTTAGAGTTGAGTTATTTATTCAACGCGTGATTTTTGACAGGAATTGAGTGCAGCTGATTAATTTTATAGCGGAAATAGAGGTTTAACAATTTTCAGAGTAACGTTCAATGTTTACTAAGCAAACACTGATTGACATGCCAAGTGCAAATAAGAGATAAAGTGGAGTGGATTTGTTTACATAAGAGTCCAAAGGTCGTGTACTTAAGATAAGGAGAAAGTTGAAAAAGTAGCGGTTGAATGACAGAGCATAATTTGATATTGTTTTGTTTGCATAGCAAACAATGCCCCCTACGGAATGTGACAGATTGCAAGTGTAAGTTGCATTGTTTACTTAAGAGATTAAAGTTTGTTTGCTTAAGATAAGAGCGTATTGGTTGAGTATAAACTGAAGTGACACAGAAATTTTGAGAGAGAGAGAGACTTTGGAGATTTTGGGAGAACTTCATAAGTTTGGATTGGCTCAAGTCAGAAAAAGCAGTTGGTTTAGTGGGACTAAACTTTAAAAGATGGTTTGAAACGCAAGGAAGAGATTCAGATTGAGACTGAACTCTGGAAGTTTGTAATTGCCAGTTGGGAAAAGACCAGTTGGGATACTGTGAGCGGTTTTTGATTTAGTTCATTTGGGAAGTGAACCACGGATATTGGTATTATTATTGTAATTACTATTATAAATTGTCTTGAATTTGTCTTTTCCATTGATGTGCAAGTAATTGTCTTACATTTGTTATCCATATAACTAAAATTGATATTACGAGCCCCATTGTGAATTGACTTATTTCAAAGCAATCTAATTTGCAACAGCATACAAGAGTGGAAGAGGGGAAATAGCAGAGTAACAAATTAACGCTTGCTTCACCAATTCAAAACCGTTGGTTATTTTATTTTGATCGATCTTCTGGGCGACAGAGTCCCCTCACTGTTGAGCCTAGTTAGAAATTCAGAAGACGACAGAACTAAGCAAGGACTCGTTCTAGGATGTCATCCGGAAGCAACGGGTGGGTTATCGCGACGGAGCGCGCCCACCGGCACGTCAACTAGGACTGAATCATCAGCGTACGTTGAAATTTTGCATGCATTATTATTTGCGGTCCATGATGTTGTCCATTTAAAACGTCGTCCTGTTGAAACGCCCCGACACCCCGTTGAATAAATTCGAGGTGACCTTATTAATTGCGTGGTAATATTTTTGAAGCAACTCTCGTTGCCATAACAACTAACCGATGAAATAACATGTTTGCGCCTGAATAAACGAGAAGCTGAAATAGTGCCGAATCGATGCTTTGGGATTAGACTAGACTGTATTTTTCCGTCGCTCTTTTCTCGGCTTTGCCTCGGAGTTTGATGGCGATATCAACTGTGCGGTAATATGCACAATTAATTTTCGTTGCGATTAAAACAATTACATAACTTACGCGATTGAGTAGATGAATAGTCTACATTTTCGCCAGTCATATAGCAACGTTGACAAAAAAATTTACCCTATTCCATTATCAGAGTTCGCAAATTTTTCAAAAATTGTTGTGATATTTGTCGAAGAAGACATTTCATCGATAAGTTATGCAACTGTTATGATCGGAACTAGACAATAAACGATCTATTCTGTTCCCGCCCAGCTTAGTGGGCATAAAACTTTTACGCCCCCGGGGAGCACGTGCTGCTGTTTGGTAACTTGCTATATAGAAATGCGTAAATAGTACTTGGGAGCATAAAAACACTAGGGGCCGAAACAGAATAGATTCCAATAAATGGATAAATGATAATGTTTTAAAACATATCTCTAGTCTAATCATTTGTTAATTTGTTAAAAGAGCACGTCTAAGTTTCACGTTGTTGGACAAAAGAGTCAAGTTTTTGTTGCAATTTTGGCGGTTTTTAAATCATCTTGAAAGTTGCAATAACATTGGCAACATGCTGCAAGGGCACAAAGGGGGCATCAAGGGTTTTCAGAGGCATCAATTGATTGAAGTCTTTTGTCATCTTCTTTGAAATTGGCTCTGAAACTGTAGGCTGAAATGTTGCCAATATGGTCAGTACATCAATTTGTGGGAAAGGGGTAACTCACGTTGCCTAAAACCGGAGCGAGAAAAATCGAAAAAAAAACTACGGAGAAAAAACGCGTGCGAGACCGGAAACGGGGCGAACGAACGTGCCGTAAGCCGTTTTTACCTTTACGACTCGTGTTTCTCCATCTCGTCCTGACGTTGTCTCCATGACTCTTCCCAGTGGCCAAATGCCTCTTGGTGTTTGGTCTTTCAACACCCAAACAATGTCGTCCACTTTAAGAGGTCGATCGTTGCTGTTTGACCATTTCGACAGTCGGCTAAGCGTTGGCAGATACTCTTTCACCAAGCGTCGCCATACATGGTTCATCAGCTTCTGCGTGTTCTTCCATGTCTTCAAGCTTGCAGGTTGCTGGTCTCCAAATTGTCCTGGTGGCAAGCTATTGAAGGGACGCTGGATAAGAAAGTGGTTTGGAGTCAAAGGTTCCTCGTTGTCAGGCTGCTCAGCAACGTTAGTCAGTGGTCTGGAGTTGAGGATTGATTCTGTTTCCACCATAATTGTTAGGAAAGTGTCAAAAGAGAGTCTTCTGGATCCTAGAATGAGGAGGAGCGTTCTTTTGGCGCTCTGGATCAAACGCTCCCAGACACCGCCAAAATGAGCGCCGTATGGGGGATTGAATTTCCACGTTGTATTGGCTACTGCTAAAGCTTTGTAGATTCTGTCATTGTCCAAGGCTTTAACAGTTTTCTTCAGTTCTTCAGAGGCGCCAACGAAAGTTTTCCCGTTGTCGCTGTAGAGAAGTTGGGGCTGGCATCGACGACTGCAAAATCTTCTGAAGGCATTGAGAAAGGTATCTGTATTGAGGTCTGGACACGTTTCTAAGTGAACTGCTCGCGTCACCATGCATGTAAATATTAGACCATAACTTTTTTTAAAATGCCTTTGGAATCTTCGATGTAGAAGGGTCCAAAGAAATCTACACCAGAATTAGCAAAGGGGAACTGTGTTTTTGCTGTTGGAAAACGAAAACTAGGTAATGGTGCCATAATTGGTTGAATGTTTTTCGTGTCAAAGCGTCGACATAAGAAACAATGAAACCGTACGCTTGCTAACGCTTTCCGAAGGCCAATCACATGGTAACGTTGTTGAATGAATGCTTTTGTTGGTTCTGTGGACTAGTGAATACATATTTGATGGGCATGTTCCAAGTACAAACGAACAATTTTGTCCTTGGCGTGCAAAATTATTGGGCGTTTTTCCAAATCCAGTTGTGTTGGTCCAAATCCATTGGGCGTTTTTCCAAATCCATACTGCAATCGACCACAAGATCTGAGTAATCCGTCCTCATCCAACAGCGGATTTAAGCATCGTATTTTGCACTTAGAATCTAGTTTGATCCCACGTTGTAAGGAATTAACGGTCGAATGGAAAAAACTGTCCTGAGATAATTTCAGGAGATAATTTCTTGATAATTGAATGTCTTCAGTTGTGTATTGGTGATTGTTCGTTCGCATTTTCTTTGCACGATTAATTAGGTTGAAAACTGTTGCAACTGTCAGAAGAAGTTTGTTCCATTTTGAGAATTTACTCGGATCGACTATAGGTTTAATTGTCTTGGGACTTCTTGTGACTGCCGCACATGTTGCCCGTGTTTTGTTTATATCATTCCAGGTCGACTCGCTTTGGCAAAGAAATTGGGGTGGATCTAACCATTTCTGCTGAATTTCCTTTGTCGCAAGACCGCGAGTTCCGTGATCCGCGGGATTGAGATAAGTTGAGATGTGATGCCATTGCTGGGGTGAAGAACTTTTATGAATTTCTTGCAATCTGTTTGAAACAAAAAAGTTTTGCTTCTTATTTGAGGCTATCCAGTCCAAAACTACTTGACTGTCGGACCAGAGAAAAATTTTGTCGAATGTCAGTGTCATTTCTCTTTGGATCAGTTGTAGAAGGCGCACTCCTATAACAGCAGCTTCTAGTTCCATTTTTGGCACACTTATTTGTTTAATGGGAGCAACTTTGCATTTCCCCATGAGAAAACATGCTTGTGGCGGAGTGGTTTGATTATTGGTTGTACGGAGGTAAGCAACGGCTGCCTTAGCTGCCATTGAGGCATCCACAAAAATATGAAGTTGGCTGCTTGTGATTTTACTGAAATTGTGAACAGTTCTTGGTATTCGGATTTCGGGCATGGCAAAGTAGCTGTTTAGAACTTTCTGGAGGTCATGGCGTAGTTCATGTGGTATCAAATCATCCCATTTTCTTCCAAGTTTCCAAATCTGCTGCAAAACCATTTTGATTCTAATTGTCAGGGGAGACAACAGACCGAAGGGATCGAAGATTGAGGATACCAAACTGAATATTTTCCTTTGTGTGTACACTGTTGCATCTTTAGGAAATTGTTGTAGGGGAAACATGACAAAATCGTCAGTTGTTATCTTCCATTTTTGACCAAGGACTCTTATGATCTCTTTTGTTTCGTCTTTGTCGTCGGAAGAGATTTCAGCGAGTACATCCGGTTCGTTCGAAACAAATTTTGTCAACCTGAAGCCACCATTTTCCAGGCATCTTGTTGTCTGTGATATGACTTCTTTGGCTTATGAAATTGTTGGCAGGGACTGGATGTAGTCATCCATATAAAAGTGGTGTTTAATAGCGTTCAAGGCGGCTGGAAATTCATTTTTGTTGTCTTCTGCACATTTATTGAGCACATAAATTGCGCAAAATGGTGAACATGTTGCGCCAAAGATTAATCTAGTGAATTGAAATTGTCGAATGGAGTTGTCTATCATCCAAAGGAAACGAAGAGCAGACTGGTCTTCTTGTCTCACGGCAATCTGCATAAACATTCCTTCGATGTCTGACAAAACAGCAACCGGGTTTTCTCTGAATCTCAACAGCACTCCAACTAAGTTATTTAGCAAATCAGGACCAGTTAGAAGATTTGAGTTCAGTGATTCACCGCGGAATTTTGATGCTCCGTTGGCAACTCTTCTCACTTTTCCGGGTTTGTTTGGATTAGTGACTGGATGATGAGGTAAGTACCATATTGACTCTGGGGGTGGTGCTTGCATTTCGACTGGCTTGACAAAATTTTTATCCAAGTCCGTTTGGAGTGTCTGGTTGTACTTCTGATTGAGACCGGGATCGTTTTGTAGTCGTTTTTGTAGACTTTTTAGTTGATTGACTGCTGATAAATAGTTATTCTGGAGTTTCTTTACAGGTTTCCAAGGAAGGCCAATCTGATATCTTTCACCGTTGTGACAGATTGAGTTTTCCATTGTTTGCACTGCTAATTGGTCTAATGAGCTGTCTTCATTCTGTTCGGGTAATGTACCTTCAGCTTCTATTTTCCAGAATCTTTGAACTAATTCGTCCAATGGTTCCTCTTCAGTGTCCTTCCGGCAGACATGGTAAATGAATGGTTGGCGAGGGGGCTTGTTTGAGTTCATTGTTTTAGGAGATAGCTCGTACTCTCCAGCGAGAGTCCAACCAAGCTTTGTTTTTACGCCGAATGGACGCTTTTTGCTACCTTGGATTACGTCGACTGGATATGTGAAGGCAAACGTATTGACACCAAGAAGGGCGCCTATTGCACCGTTGGCTATGTCAGGGAAATAAATGTGACTAAGTTCCTTAAAGGTGTCGCATAATTGATTGAGTTCAAGAACGTTAGCGGGTGATACATTGAGACATGGCGTGCTATAGGCTCTTGCAATGCTGAAGTGTTGATTGATGTTGTCATAAGGCGTTACTGACACTGTTTCACTAATTTTGGACAGTGGCATTTCATGTTCAGTGTTTAGGTACTGCAGAGTTGTTGATGCTTGTGCTTCGCAGGGAAGCTCAAGAAAGCTAGTAACTTTATCCAGCAGGAAGGTGAACTGGCTTCCGGGATCAATCAAGGCGTAGGTATCAAACACTTTACTTCCGTTTACAAATGAAACTGGTATTATTTGTAGTTGTTCATACCATTCAGGAGGAGGAATTGTTTTTCGGTTGATACTGAAGTTTTGGGTCGGATTCGAAGCATTCAAACGGGCGCGTTGAATATTTTGTTGCTGTGATTGTCTTTTACCAGAAAACGATTGACCGTATCTTGTTTGCTGGCTCTTTGTACTGCTGACAGTGTCAGTACTTTTGTTTTGATTTTGTTGTTGAAAGGATGGCTGTGTTTGGGGGCTTGCTAGATTTTGTGTCGGCTGATTGGGATTGCTGGTTGAGAAGGCAGCGGTGGGCCGCTTAACTTGTTTCGAAGGATCATGCAAAGTTGTGTGGTGAAATCCTTTACATGTTTGGCATCGTTTTGTGGACGGACATGACTGCTTAAAATGTTTGTTGCTTAAACAGTTCGAGCAAAGATTGTTCTTGCTCACAATGTCATACCTTTGGTCTGGCGCACATTTCTGGTATTCAGGGCATGTTGCGAGTATGTGACTTCCTTTGCATTTCTCGCAAGACTTGTTTGACTGATCAGCATCTTTACGCGGAGGAAAGGTTGGTTGACCATGCTGGTTTGCAGGGCGACTTGAGTGCAATGAATTCGGTTTCCAATTGTTTTGTGAAATATAAGAAAATTGATTCATAGCATTGCTGTTCCTATTATCATTGTTGTTGTTAATTCTGCTAATGCTATTACTGTTTTGACCGAAAGTGTTCCAATTATTAAACGGCTTATGAACATTTTCTCTGTTGATTTTGTCGTATACTTGGGCCTGTACTTCAAGCCACTTCTGAAAATCAGAGACGGTTGGTTGATTTCCAATTGATGTTATTGTATACTCTGTCCATTTTATCAGAATATTATGTGGAATTTTTTCTTTTGCCTTTTTCATCAATGTTGAACTTTGCAAGTCGGCTTTGAAGCCTAAATATTCAAAAACTTGCACTAATCGTTTGAGAAAAGAAGCAAAAGATACGAAACTCTGTTTGTTGTAGTCATTTTTCGGACGCCAGGCTTCCAGTTGATTGATGAAAGCATTCACAACAATGCTGGGATCTCCAAAGTGATCCATGAGCTCTTTCAAAGCAATCGCGTAGTAAGCTGGGTCACACAAGTAGGCTTGAATTTTTTCTTTGGCTTTTCCTACGACCGAGTTCTGTAAGTATGTTATACGGTGTGTATCCGTAAGGCTAGTATTATTGTGAACTAGGTTGAAAAAATTGTTTATCCACTCATGGTATTTCAGTGGGTAACCATTGAAATTTGATATTGTTATTGGTGGAAGTTTAATGGAATTTTTGTTTGTGGTTTGTAAATTAAAATTATTTTCAAACGGGATTGTTTCTGTTTGTATTTAAGTTCGTGGCTGAAACAGTTGCTTTCCAGAAAAAGACCAATTTGGAATTTGTTTCGAATTTCACGAAATGTTTGGTTGGCTAATATATTGAGTAAAGGGGGGAAGAATGGCTGTTTGGTAGTTTGTAAAGGGATTTTCCGGAGTAAGCGGACAGTTAGGTGGCTGAGATGATATACAGCAAACAAGGTTGGTACCTTGGTTGTTGAGTGTTGTATTGGAGGGGAAAACAATTCCATTGTTTGGTTCTTCCGTTCGATTTCCATTGCTAAAATGAACTCCAGTTGGGTAAAGTGGGTTCTGAAATTGTTGGGAAACGTTTGTTTGCGCTACTGTTGGTAACGACATTGCTGACGCCAATTTTACGCTGTTCTGGTTTTCACTTATTGGAACAGCTGAAAATTGAGTGTTTGAAACAGTTTGAGCAGTTGCACTTTGATTGTTGTCAAAATGTAGGGGATTGTGTCGACTGTCTTCGTAACAATATGGATTTGGCGTGGTCTCATTTGTCACTCTATTTGTTCCTTTTTCTGAATGAAATTGACGCTGAAGCATTTGCTCATTCAAATTGCATGAACTTGATGTTTGGTATGTATTGGTTTTGTTAACTGGGCAGTTATGTTGAATTGAGTTTTGTAAATCTAATGCAAGACGTTGTATGCTTTGATCTTCTCTTTTGTTATTTAAGGGAACAGAAGACTTTTCTTTTGGTCTAACTGTGGCATTTGCTGGTTGATTTATTGGCATTTCGGGCAATGTGATCAGCTTTGAACTAGAGAACTGGTTCAATTCTCCAATTGATGAGTGAATTAATTCCGGCTGGTTATCAATAGATTCAACAGGAAATAAGACTGCAGTTTGATTCATTGGAATGGAGGGTTGTTGAATTGAAGCAAACTGGTTGAAAGTGTTCTCTTGCTCTCTGAGAACAACTTTGTGTACTGGGGATTGAGGATTACTCAAGACAAATCTGTCCTGAATGTTTGCTCTGGATAATAGGGTTGATGGTGGTGTTGGGGCTGCTAACAACGACATTGACTGATTTATGTGTTCAAACGTCGTAAAATTTTTTACTGATTCTTCAGTCAATTCTCTAGTATCCTGCGCAAATTGGCCGTTGCTCTGAAGGAATTTGGAGAGAAGGTTGGGTTTATTTTCTCCTTGCGGAAGGAAAAACGATGGTTTCGCTGGTCTTGGGGGCACTGGAGGGGAGACAGCGCTGGCAGGGTTCTTTACTGTCATGTTGTTTTGCTCTGAGTTTTGGGAAACCGTTGTCAATCGATGCGACTCGAGCTGTCCTTTTGAGGACTGTGAGACGCAGCTGATATCATCGCGCACTCGAGTTGATGATTGACTCAATTGACCATCATCGTAGAGACTGTTGACTTCTAGTTCCAATTTTTCTAGACGAGAGATCAAGTTCGATTGACGTTTCATGACTGAGTTTATGCTACTAGAGCTGACTTTTTCCATCATGATGCTGTCAAGGTTCGTCTTCAGCTCTTCAACGCTCTCCTTGATTTTGTTGATCAACAAAGAAAGAGTGCGGAAGCTTTTTCTCTGATCAACGGATGTCTGTAAGAGATCAAGCTGATTTTTCATGTTGAGCTCAGTCATTTTGAACTTGTTCAATGCGTATTGCAACTTCTGGCTGTTTTCTTTTGTCATCTTGTTGAACCGGCTGTAGTCAACTCGTAATGGTTCTGTTGTATTTAAAGTAAAGGTAAAGAACGGCTCGAAATTTACGGAGCGACGACTTTTTTGGTAAATTAAAAACCTCTTAAGTTTATATAGGCTAATCAGCCTAGCTCTTTTCGTTCAAAAGTAGCGACGCATCTTTCACAAAAACAGGAATCCTAAAGATGTTTTTTTTGGTGCTAAATCTGGCTAAAAATTTGCTTAAAAAAAAGGAAAAACTAAGCGTTCGCGCGTGTGTACCGTTGATTTGTTGAACAGGACCAAATAATTGCTTTCAATTTTTTTACATATGATTTTGCAACGATTCTCCTGTAAATTTTAGTTCTCCTTTTATGACAATCAAGGTACCAGAAGAAAAATTTACTGAAGTGTTTTCTTTTGTGTGTGTGTGTGGAGTTTTAGGAACAATTAAAACCTAAAACCAAACAAACTAAATCTACTTTGATACTTCTTCAAAATAAGTAAATTTTTTTTAGAATTTAAAAGGCGGTGCGAATAGGCAACGTGAGCTACAGACAAGCAAAGAAGACTGGTTGCTTATAGGCTGGGTCTACTTTGAAGCTCTTTTCCAAGAAATTCTGTTTTGCAATTCTTATGAAGTTTAGGACAACTGCTACCATTAAAAACTGCTTGTATTTGTTACTGGATAATATCTGCCACCTATGAATTGCTCATCTTTACTTTGGTGACTACTGAGACCCAAAGAAAACACACTCCTCTTCAATTGGTGACTACTGAGACCAAAGGGGAAAAAGGGACTTCTTTCGGCAACTTCTGAGACCGCGGACAAAAAAAGGCGTTTGAGTTTTCCAACTTAAAGCGACTATTTGCGTGAGCAAATTTTAGTGGGGAATTATTCCAGAGCTTTTGATTTCCTTGTTTTTTGAGAAAAAAAAAGAAAATAGATCTTATCTTCCCTTTTTTATTTCTCTTGAGAAGGTATTTTCAGTGTATACTACTCAATTAACTAGATGCGCGGTTAGTAGTATGCAAAATTGAAAACAAATTAAATGTAAATGTCGGTTTTTCTTAGGAATGCATACTACCCCATTAACTAGGCTCGCGGCTGGTAGTATGCAGTTATGATCGAAGAAAAAACAAACATCTTTGTAGGTTTTTTTTTTGTCAGAAGCTTTTCAGGAATTTTCTGTCTGTTCTTTTCGGTTTTGCAGATTGGTTATATAGTTTCCCAGCTTGCTTTGTAATGAACTGAGGAAATTCACAAATAGCTCAGTTTGAAAATTTATTGACTTTTTTTTCAATTAGAAAAAACGTTAGAAAAAACGTTTTTTGATTTTTATATAACAGAGAAACAATTTTGCCACTTTTCTGTTGCTTCTTTGCAGTTTTGCAAGGGGATGAAATAAATTTTAAGCTGGTTTTCAGACAAACAGAAGGAGTTTTTTCGAACGCTTTCTTGTTATCTACGGAAAATTTCCAATAAACATTAGAAAAATGTTTTTTGAGTTTTTTAAGTAAAAGGAGCAAATTTGCAAAATTCAAGTTGCTTCTTTAAAAACTTATATATTCAATCAACTGATCTTGAAGCTTCTTTTCCAACAAAACCAGGGGGGCTAATCAATGGGTTTCAGTGGAACTATTAAATGTTTTATTCAAAACTTTAGGAAAACGTTTTTTGATTTTTTTTTGAGTCAAAGAAGCAATTTTTTTGTCAAAATTGAGTTGCTTCTTTACAAAATTGCAAAATCGATAAACTGATTTTGAAGCTTTTTTTTCAACGAACCCAGGGGGGCTAATCAACGGGTTATTTGGATTTATTAAAAAGGTTTCCTTAAAACGTTAGAAAAACGTTTTTTGATTTTTTAATGTCAAGGAAGCAAATTTTGTCAAAATTGAGTTGCTTCTTTACAAAATTGCAAAATCGATAGATTGATTTTGAAGTTTCTTTTCCAACGAACCCAGGGGGGCTAATCAATGGGTTTTTTGGATTTATTAAAAAGTTTTCCTTAAAACGTTAGAAAAACGTTTTTTGATTTTTGACGCTCAGAAAAGCACTTTTGCGACTTTTGGATTTTTTGAGCAAAAATTTTACATAAGGAGTTCAACCAAAATAAAATTGATTTTAGGTCCAATTGAAGTGTTCTATTCAAATAAAAATTTTACTTTCATGTAGATTTTTGCGACAAATTGAGAAAATTGTTTTTGAGTTTTTCCTATGCAAAAAACGCTATATCGTTTTTTCGGGCAATTTGTGTTTTTTTTTCGTTAATGGCCTACATGTAGTTTCTCACGGCTATGTCATTCATAAACCATCAACAAAAGCTCGTTGGGGGACAAATTTTGTGTGTTTGAGATTTTTTGTCGCAAAAAAATCACGTTTTTTTCGATACGTCTAACCGGGGAAAGGACTTCTAAGGTGACGTCTGGAACCTCGGGCGATCATCTCTTGGTGACGTCCGTAACCAAAAAAATGTCAGGCCTTCTTGGTCGGGTGACGTCTGAAAACCCTTGAAAAAAAAACTCTTCGTCTTTGGTTGGCTCGTCTGCAATAAGAAACTCGTCGTAGTCCTCTGTCGTAGTCTTGGATATTAGTCTTGGGGTGTGCTCATGCCCCCTCTTTGTTTCAAAAAAAAAATTAAATTTAATTCAGAAGGTTTTATGTCCGTATTATCAAGGCGGATGGTCACCAAAATTATGTTTTAAAACATATCTCTAGTCTAATCATTTGTTAATTTGTTAAAAGAGCACGTCTAAGTTTCACGTTGTTGGACAAAAGAGTCAAGTTTTTGTTGCAATTTTGGCGATTTTTAAATCATCTTGAAAGTTGCAATAACATTGGCAACAGATAAGATCTCTACCAATTTAAATATTCAATGGTTTGTTATTTGTCAATTGCTGTACTATGTTATGCAATATGAGTCAATGTAGTCCAAATGTATACTACGCATTAAAAACTTTTAACATGCTCGCTAATAATCATGTTACTAAAATCAACATACCGTGTTTGTTTTCAAAGTCATGGGTCACTTTCTGTCGTAAGAGCCTGTTGATTAATTGTTACCTCTAATTTTGCGAAACAAATATCTTCTTCTAGTCCCAGTGGTGAGTCAACGATCACCTATATTAGCATGAGACCAAAACATTCAGAGAGACAAAAAACCGTAACCGTCTGACATCAGAATAATTGCTCTTGACCGACTAGTGAGAGCTCAAATCTATTGCAGCCTGCTTCACACGGGTGAATTGGAGTAACTAAATTCACTAAGGGGCTTCAAATGACATCATTAGAGGCTTTTATATACCACTATAACCACTAGCGGCATTTAAAGTGTAAAAGTTACACCAATTTTGGCGCACATTTCATTTGACTTTTAGTCATGAACAGCCGCCACTTGTGTTCAGCTGCTGAAAAAGTCATGAGCGTAAAAGTCACTCGAAAAGTCAAAATGGTCGAGCAAAAACTTTGCATAAAAACGACAAAGAGTAGTGAAATCAAAACTCTAAATTAACCCTACTTATTTCAGAATTATCGAAAAAGAAATAGGAACTAGGATAAAAAGAAAATAAGAAACAACCAAGTTTTGTTTAAAGTGTACTAAAATGTAGTGTTTGTGTGTGTGTGTGTGGGGGGGGGGGTCGTAAGTTGGAGCGGTGGTGGGTTGTGTTGGGGTAGGTAGGTGGTCGGCGTTTGTTTTTAGGTACGATTAGTTAGGGGGTGGGTAGGAAGTTGGGTTGGATAATAGGTAGGAGTAGCTTACATGGGGTTAAAAAACTCAAAATGACCTTTCACCTTGAGTATTACCAGCAGTTTTAATTGCTACCGTACATATCAAACTAAGCTACTTCTTAGGTCCAATGTTCAAAAACAGGTTGTCATGATAAAAATTTCTTCAGCAAAGGAACCTGTACAAACACAACACTGCTAATTGAGTCATAAAAAATCCAACACGTATAACATTTGCTTTAAACTGCCTTCGAGAGCAAGCGATCATGCACTTCAATCGATCAGCGATAAAGAAAATTTGTTTTCTGTAAAAAAGCTTCTTTAAAAGGATCTATTTTTTGAAATTACGGCCATTGCTACATTGTCTGTACTTTCGTCAACTTTGCGAAAAATGAATGCAACAAATTTGAAATCGATACTCATCTAGTTTTATGTATAATTTTCTTTCGCGTACCATTGCCCCACAAGATTGAAAACTATGCAATCTGCAGATGTGATATATTGATCAGAACTATCAAATAATTTTTGTTTTTCTTCAGTTCAACTTTACTGTACATCTTGGGGTTTACGCTCTGTTTCAATAAGAATGGGCACAGCAGTAGTGATGCTCATATTAAAGGAGGAATTTCTGTTATGTAATTGAAGATGGTCAGTGTGCAGATCCTTTCACTTGTAACGTAAAAAGAGTTCGCCAAGAGGCCCTTGTTGCAAATGATAAATGATATTACCTTTTGCGAACTTTCAATACTATATGCGAAAACCAAAACCTAGCGACAACGCAAAAAGTGATAGCCAAAAACAATTAGTTCACTAAGTCTTGATTAAAAATTTCTGGTATTTGAATCATAGCATCTTGTTAACTTCGACTCAAAATTTCATGTAGGTAAAAGCTTGACTGATTTCCTTCACTACCAGCAAACCACAACGTAATTAAGAAACTCGCTATTTCTTACGGCATTTAAAGTGAAAAAGTTACACCAATTTTGGCGCACTTTTCATTTGACTTTTAGACATGAACTTCCGCCACTTGTGTTCAGCTGCTGACGATTGTGCATGAGAGATAAATTTAGATCACGCAAAACAAACAAAAAAGCCATGAGCGTAAAAGTCTTCAAAAAGTCAAAATGGTCGAGCAGAAATTTTGCATAAAAAAGACAAAGAGCCGTGAAATTAAAACTCCACCTGTTTATCACGTTGTTGATGACGAAAAGTCAAATGATCAAAAGAAAATTCGGTCAAGCGAAAAATCACACAAAAAAGACCACAGGATTAACATAACTGCTATAAACTTCGGTTGAGAGCCATTAAAAAAGGACAGCGCTTCAATATAATTCAAAAATTCTTTGAATTGTAAAAAGCCAGCTTAAAATAGCCGTTGAGAGACTGACGGTGGGTATTTACAAGAAAAGAAAGGATTATTTGTACAGGAGCTATGAGCTTTGATCAACATCAATTCAAGACCCATTAGTCAATAAAGCAGAGAAAAAAACGACACCCTTTTGGTCTGAAAAACTTCCAAAAGAGCTTTACCTTTTCATCCTAAATTGAAGTCTCAGTAACTAAAATTGTGTACACATCTAACAAAAGGAATACAAGTCACCCATACGATCTAAATTGTTTGGATTGTGATATAATCACGCGACCAATATCCTCATAGCGGCTTCGCAGTTACTAATTAACAGAAATTTTGCCGCTTCAATAAGTTTAAAAGTTTTCCGCTTCAAACGAATTATGGTTAAAAATTGTCCATTTATCTGCAGAAAGTTATAATTCGAAAACTAAAAACATAGCTGAAAGATTGCCAGAAAATAGCCGCGATAGCTTTGTAGATCTGCATTCAAAAAGATTTAAGGACAGACTAAAAAAATTAGTCTTTTCAATAAGAATTTGATATTTTGATGAGGATCTTTACAACTTATTGCTGCTACTATTAGCTGCTCTTACAAAACCTTCAATTAGAATGATAAAAAATTATGTACGAGAATATTTTGCGAGAAATATTTTGCGAGAAATATTTTTCATAGATTATTATAACAAAATTGCATTTCCTGCCTTATTGTCAGCAATTACATACACTGTTGATACCTCAGAGTTTTGAAGCCAAAAATTGCAGTTTTTTCTCCTATGCTCTTAGTGGATTCAAACCATTTTCCACAGTACATTTGCTCTGAATTAAATCATGGTAAAATTTGGCTATTTGAGACGGCTTCCTCTTCTATAATTTTGGCCAACTGAGTCAGTAAGTCGGTATTTTGACAACTAAACTTAGAGAAAAATTGCGAACGCCAGCTTCTTAGCAAAAACTTGAGGCCCGTGTATAATAGCTAATGCAACCAATAACAATGCAAAACTGATGACTTTTCCCCCGGCAATTTTTTTCTCAACTTTTTCATTAAATCAGCCTTTCGTGCACTAAATCATTCACTTTTTTTCGACAATAGTTTTTAGGGAAAGCATGGTTCGACAAGTCTTGAACTACAATTAAAAGAGAATGAAAAATTTATAGCAAACTAACAATAAAGGGAACTAAACTGTAGATAATTTTGGCATTAAAGTACATTTCTATCGAAAACGCGGGACATGAAAACTTGTCAGCTAAATTCATGCTCGACTTATGAGGCATGAAGAGGTGACACACAAAATAGTAATAAAACGGCCAGATGATCTGGCAGTTCATGTCTTCAAAATTTATAGTGATAACAAAACAAATTGAAGAAACCAATTGCAATTTCATCAAACATCGTTAAAAAAATTGAATCTTCAAAACTTGTATGCAAACCAAATTTTTTAAATCAAAGTTTTCGAGCAAGCTAATTGCAAGGTACCATAAATAAAAAAACCGAAACAAACAAACAAATTTTAAGATTCGAATAACAATTGGAAAAAAATCCATGAAGCTAGTTTCTTCAGAAACATTTTTTGCTGATAAACTCTACTCATTCGGTCATCGTACTAGCCTCTTATTGTTTGATCGGCTCAAAGAAAAACATTGTTACATCAAATTGAATACCAACTTGAAAAATAGCAAAAATCACAATTTTTAAAATTCGAATGGCCAATTCATATACCCAAAAAAGCAAACAGCCGGCTAATTGACGGCAAATAGCCGCCGTTGACCCACTTAACGCACATCGAGATTGAAACAAAGAAAAATGAAAGTAGAAAACTGAATAAAGTTTTCGAAGTGTCAAAAAAAGTCTAATTTGGTGTCCAAATTTTGGAAGTTCGGTTAGATTCTAGAAATATACTTAATTCGGCTTCTAAACTGAACGATATAAAACTTAATGCTAATGCCAGCTTGCAACTGCTTTAATGAACTTTGACAACTTAATGCGCTATGACTTAAAGATCGGGCTTTTTTGGTTTGTCCTTTGTCCCTTTTTTGATTTTGCTCTATACTATTCACAAAAATACGTAATTCAAGGTGTGGAAGAACTTAAACTCCATTCATGCAGAAAAGTGCGTGATGTAAGAAGGAGTTAAACTAGAAAGTTTTCACTAAAGTAAAACGGTAAACGTGATCAAGAGGTAAAGCAATTAAACACAACAAGACAAGTTCTGGCACAATGCAACGACATTTCATAAACGGAACAAAAACTACAATAAAAAAGGGAAAATAAATGAATTGGCGCAGCCACTTAGAAAACAAATTGATCCAAAAATTGAAAATAGCGAAAGTCAAAAACAAATTGCCATATGTGAACAAAAAAACAATCGAGAATGCAGATATTTGTTCCAATGCCGTTTCTCACTCTGTAAAATTGAACTGAAAAACTCACGCAGCAAAACGACTCGCTTTTTCACTCCACTTCCTGTTTCGGTGTAACCAAAATCAATTCTCCATTTTGAATTCTCAAATCATGAAAATGTGTGAACAGATCTTAAACATAACCGCCCAACGTAGGGCGTATTGCTAAAACGACTGGCAAGTGGTGGGCTTCGGTAGTAGCCAGCCGGGGCTTAGGGTTGTGGGAGAGCAAGAAGAGAGTGGGATCTGAATCGTTGTGTTGCAGGAGGATGGAGGGCGGGAGTTCGCGGTGGAAAAGGGGGTTCTGGGTGGGCTGACTGAGAGGGGTCAAACTTTTAAGACTAAGAACCACCCTTCACACCTTGAAATTGTCTCAAAACAGTTTTGGTGAACTGCATACTTAGAGACCAGTAAGGCGTGAAGCTTTAAAAGAGCTGCCTGGCCACATAATGCACTCTGTCGTACTTTATTATTTTGCTGTGGTGATTCGCGTTGCGAGTATGCAGACAGAATGTTTATGAGCGATTCGCGAAGCGAGATCTACTTTAATTTTTGTTTCGCTTACTTGCGGAGCGGGAGAACAAGAGACAGTTTTGCAAACTGAATTGAGTTGCATAAATTAGGCAGAATGAATTTAACAGAATGGAGCCACTTGGGCACAACGTGAATACGTGATCAGACATGTCTGATCACGAAGCGGGAAACTATCAGACAAAGGAATGAAATCATAAGGTAAACAAATTGAACAAAGTTAGTGAAGGTGAAAGTAATTGAACTAATTTAGAGGCATCAAATAAATTTTACTGCAACGATTAAATAAAATGAATAAATATACCATCAGGTATCACATACCCTTCACAGCAAGAAGAAAAATTGTAATATACAATTTTTCAGATATAATTAATAGTAACAATATTTACAAATTAATACAAGGTCCCCGGTTAAATAGGTAATATCAATATATTTGCTGGTTATCATAACTAAAAATACGATGATTAATACAATAGAAAATGTCTTTTCAGTTTTCGAGTTTTACAAGGTCCAATCTTCATTTTCATAATCTTGTTCCTCGGCATCAAGAGCAGTCATAGATCTAGCCAATGTCGGGGTGTCCGTCTCTAGCAAAGGTACATTTCGTACCGCGGGAGGCGAGACAGAACCAATCTGAGGTGACACGTTTTGCTCTTCGGGTTGGATTTCCAAGATTTGTTGCACCGATCCGACAACGGTGACAGGTGGTGCAAAATTTTCGACATCACCCGCTCGTCGGGGTCGTTTGGGTGGTGGTAGGATGTCTGATCCTGGAGATGACGTGTCGAAACCATAATATGACGGGCTTCGCCTATTACGGTCAGAAGATCGTTTTGAAGATGCTGTTGCGGGTGGATCAGTAGGCGCATTTGTAGTCGGTTCGCTGATCTCGATTGGAGGTTGTGCGTTTCGGATTGCGGCGAAATTTGGCAATTTTGGAACTCGTCCCCGCATCGCGCGAGAAATGTTTGAGCGCTGTGAAGAGACTCCGCTGCCGGGCTCTCTCTTCCTATGTTTCATCTTTTTATCACCCTTTTGCTTTCGGGTGAACTCTTTAATGTGGCTGTGGATCAGCTCTTCGACGACTTTCTCCCGAGAACGTGGCCCGCGTCTGTCAGCATATACTTTTAATGGAGTCTGTCTCTCCTGTTGGGTGCCGAATTTGGCAATATCGCTATTGCGGACGGTAACGATCTGTTTGCCCGGCTCCTTGATGGTCGATGTAGTCGGGCTTACTTTTAGGATGTGTGATCCTGGGGTGAGAACTTCATAAAGGCCTTCAAGTTTCTTCTTGGATCGTCTTTTGCCGTGAATTTTGCGAGCCAAGTTTAACTCTACCGATCGTTCTTTTAGGGGAATGGGGCGGATTGCTTTTGTTTTGAGGAATCTGGATTCGCCATCCGTGCTCGCCCTCTCTCTTGCGCTTGCTTCCGTTGTGGCGCGTGTCATGCCCTTTTCGACTTCAATGTCGCTTCGGTATCCACTTATCCATTTGTCGTCAGGCAATATTTCCTCCGGCATCACTGTTTCTTCGTCTAAATAGTGATTTATGATACCCTTATACGACAAATTCATCAAGTTCGGTTTAGTTGCAATCACGCTTAGCGGGGTATTAGGTTTTCTCCCAAAATGTGCTTCGAAGGGCGAGATCTTTGTTGTTCTTTGTTTACATATTCGCAATTGGTGAATGATTATCTTTAATGCATGCTTTACATGAAAGGCGTGTGTAGCTAATTTCTCTTCTTTGATACATGCGAGTCTATTCTTAATTGTTTGAATTAATCGTTCCACCAACCCAATAGCACGGTGATCATTTACAGGCGCTTCAATAATTTCAATGTTGTTTTTATTGCAAAAAGTCTTTACTTGATGTCCAATTAAACATTTAGCTTAGTCTAAACGGATAGATCTTGGAATTCCGTGAGTTTCGATGTACATATCCAAAAATTTTAGAGCAATTGATCCATTAGCTTTTTCATACATATATGCAGTTGGATATTTAGAAAAACGATCAATCGCTGCCAAAAAATATACTTCATTGTTCTTTTCATCAAAAATTGGGCCCCCAAAATCGATTTGAATTTCCTGATTAGGTTCAACACATGGTATAAGAGGAGTAAATTGCTTAGCGGGAATTACGGATTTTAGATTCTTACCAATTACTGTGCACGGTTTGCACTCAGTGGCCTTGACTATTAGCTTCCGATGCATGTAAGGCCACCAGCAATGTGTTGCCATACAAATCATGCCCCATGTACCTGGATGGCTGGCATGAATATCATCTGTGAGTGCTTCGCGAAGCACGTTGGGGATAGCTACCTTCTCGTCTATGCATACGCACCCAGAGCGCACGTGGAGGTCCCTCCAGTACGAATGTATGTACGGGTTGATGGCTTTTAATCGGGCTTCGTTATTTGTCAGTATGCAATCCCTGACTTCTTTTAAGACGGCATCTTTGCTAGTTAGAGAAGCGATGAGCGTTTTACTGAATATCTTTGATACTATATAATCAAACGTGGGGACGTGCGGGCTCGGCGTTAACGGGGTACTAGCATTCGAAGAATGGGTTGGGGATGTTGGGGTTATGTTGTGTGCCATGCTTGTTGCCGGCGGAATACTAATGTTTTGCGGGCGTTGATTTGTTGTGCGGGGTGTAGATGTCGAATTAGATCGCGTACTCGCGGTGCGCGTGACGTTTTCACTGGTTGAGGGTTGATCCGCTGCGCGGGATGTATCGTTGAATCGTAGTCTGGTTATTCTTTTCTTTGACGGCATACTGTTAGCTATTAAATTGATGTCTTTGATTATGGATGATGATTTAGTTAAGTGTTTGAGATTAGAAGAATGCGACTGAATTCTAGATCGACAAGGGGCAAAAAGCACTGATTTGAATTCTGGGTGGTGACTTTTGGAGTTATTTTCGGAATGTGATTCGATTGGCGGGATTTGTAATTGAGTAATTTGATGCTTGTGCTGCGCGTATGCCACTTTATTCCTAATTTGGATTAATTGTTTGTTATTACTGGTGTTTTGCAGAGCGAGAGGAGTGCTAAGTGGATTTTGAGACGCGAGTGGTGCATATTTTAAATTGTTTAATTGGTAACTACTATTTGAGGTATGATTTCGCGGAGCGAGTGAATGACTAAATACATGTTCGCATACTTGCATAGCGCGTGTGCTAATTGAATTTATTGAGTTATTAAGAGACTCAAATTTAGGTGTGAGTTGGTGTGAGGAGTTATGTGTCTCAATTTTAGATGTGTTTTGCAGGTCGAGTGTATGATTTGTTAGTAACTGGTGTAAACGTGATGTGGGGTGGTCAGTTTTTATTTCTAATGTGTTAATTGATTTCGAGATTAGTTTCAACTTTGCGACTATAAATTCTTCATCATATGTGGAGACCTTTTTAGCTTTTTGAGATGGATTGCGAGAAATATAATCTACCAAACCCATTTTTGCCCCAGGAAGGTGTTCAATATCAAATTGGAAAGGGAGAAGACGATCTACCCATCGGGTTAATCTACTGTTGTAGGATTTATTAGATCGGTGTTCTTTCATAATTGAGAGAAGTGCTCTGTGATCAGTAATTACTTTAAATTGTTTTCCATACAGATAATTTTTGAAATATTCTGTGGACCAGACTACACCCAACAGTTCAAGTTCGTTTACGCTATAGCGCTCCTCGCATGAGTTTAAAAATCGAGACGCGAACGCAATTGGTTTCCACCCATCTACACTCAATTGTTCGAGTGCCGCACCAAGACCTGACCGAGATGCGTCGCATTTCACGCGCGTTTCGAGTTGCGGGTTGTAGTGACTATTAGCAGTAGCGTTCGCTATGCGGGTTTTTATTTCTTGGAAACAATTTTCATGTTCAGTCGTCCAAATGAATTTTGAAGACTTTCTCAGTAGCGGACGAAGGGGGTGGCTCATTTGGGCTAAATTTGGGATGAATTTCCCAAAATAATGGACGAATCCCAAAAATGAACGGAGTTTCTTTAATGTTTTCGGTGCATCAAGAGCCAAAATTGCCGCAGTCTTAGATTCGAGAGGCGAGATACCCTCTTGTGATATATGATACCCAAGCCAGTCAATTTCTAGTTTTCCAAAGTGACATTTAGGTGAATATATCCTAAGGTTTTCATCATCTAAACGTTGTAGGCACTTCAGAACGTAATTTTTGTGATTATTCAAAGACCATTTGCTAACAATTAAAATATCATCCAGAAAGCAATATGTATTTTCCAAGCCAATTAAAGTATAATCCAT
Source organism: Convolutriloba macropyga (assembly GCF_964194025.1). Taxonomy (NCBI): domain Eukaryota; kingdom Metazoa; phylum Xenacoelomorpha; order Acoela; family Convolutidae; genus Convolutriloba; species Convolutriloba macropyga. Next base: position 41,283,732 of record NC_134471.1, on the reverse strand, counting down.
AGCTTTTTGAAATTCTGTTGGCATATCTGTAAGTCCGTAAAATCCTGTTTGAAATCTATACGTGCCAGTCATATTACCACTAATTATGTTAAAGTTGCAATGATTAGCTGTATTAACATCCAAATTCAATTGACTGTATGCGTATTTCAGATCGATCGTAGAAAAGTAAGTTGTGTTTTACGAGGCGGGAGCGCTTATTTGTTGAGAAATTGATTCAATGAGCGTATCAATATTCGGCATTTGATATTTGTTTTTGTGGATAGCTTTATTTAAAACTTTTGAATCCAATGCAAGCTTTATCGTTTGGTCTTTTTTAACAGTCACCACAATAGGTGAAATGAAATAATTATCTGGGCAGCTCGACAGTTTTATAATGTAATTTTCGGCTAATAATTTTCGAAGTTCTGTATTAACTTTGTCTTGGAGATTGATAGGAATTCGTCTACCTTTTTGGTGTCTAGCTTGGAAATTCTTGTGAAATTTAGATTTTGCTACATGACTTTTTGATCGTCCGATGCGTGATACCAAACCAGGGAATTTTGTGGCTATTTGCTCTTTAAATTCCGAGGATGCAATGTTATTGACATAATTACCTTTTTGAAGTGTTGATTGCGTTACTGCAAGTCCAAGTTGGTCGAACAAATCACGACCAATTAAGGACTTTAAGCCGTCAGCAACAACGGTGAAGGTTGCTGTGTTGCATACCCATCCTTTGCTTGTGATCGGAGCTTGGATTTTTCCCAGTACATGTATTGGCTCGTTAGAGAAATTTCGTAGTTGTGCTGGTGACGATTCGTGGATCCAGAAAGCGCGGGGGCTGTTCTGTACTACTTGCGACGCGAGTAAATGATGCAATATACTGCATGCACTCACGGAGTCCACGAGCAGAGTTGTATTAACGTTTCAAATCTTGAGTGGCATATTGAGGGGTTCAACTTTCTTTACTGCGGAATCAATCATGGCAACTGTGTTGTCCTCTTCGCCGCTGCTGTAATCAGATTCATAGAGTTTTGGTGGTTGAACAAAGTTTACTGACTCCTCTGGATGTGGATCTTCTTCCACTACCCGAACCATCTTTTTCTTGGGATCTTGTGGTTTTGGGTTGATGGTCTTTTGTTGTTTGCGGCAGACTTTCGCAAAGTGGTTTAACAATCCGCAATTGTTGCACGTCTTTCCTTTTGCGATGCATTTTTCGCGATGATTTGGGAGCCAAACTCCACCACAGTTGGAACAGTTGAGTGTTGATCTATTATTCTGTCTTGCAGCATTGTTATTGTTGTTCTGCCAATACGGTCTTCGTGGATTGTTGTTGAACTGTACGGCATTTACGTTCGCCGGGACAACAATTTTGTTATGTTGTTGAATTTGGTGTTGATTTCGCACTCCGAGTTCCATGTTGATTGCCAATTCCAATGCTTGACGCGGTTCCACAAATTGTTTTAGTAGCTCTTTTTGAATCTCAGGGTCGATCAGGTTTGTGATGAACACATCGCGTATCAGAGTTTCTTCTTTGTTCTCAAAGTCGCAGTTTTCTGCCAGTTCTTTTAATTTACCGTAGAAGTGTTCAACAGTTTCCCCCCTGAGTTGTTTTGTGATAAGAAAAACGTGTCTATCAAATGTTATGTTACGCGGGCGGATGAATGCTTCTTCTACGATTTTCCAGAAATTAAGAGTTGATAGTGTATCTATCATAATATGCGGGTTCTTACAATTTAAGATACGGCGTCCCTCTATTCCAATACTCAAGTAGAGAAGAGATACTGATTTTTGGTCCGCCAATGACCACGGTTTGTCACCACACATTATGCCTATCTCGATGAGTCGTTGGCATTTGTTTTGCCAATTCACCTTTTGTTGCGCGTTGCGCGCGTTCCTTTCCCTCTCTGATTGTGCAGATGCACCCACAATAGTCTCTTCATAGATGGGTTCCAAGGGTAGCTCCACCATTTCAGGCTTCGGGCCGAGTAGCGTGTCCAGGATGATATTCTCTTTGGCTAAGAGCGCTAATTTGTATTGAACTCTCCACTTCTCCCAGCGAAGTGGTGGGTCCGGTGTCGGTTTGTCCCAGAAAGGGTCGATTCCAAGAGGTGTTCTTTTCGTTGCTGACTGCGCCATGTCGTACTTTATTATTTTGCTGTGGTGATTCGCGTTGCGAGTATGCAGACAGAATGTTTATGAGCGATTCGCGAAGCGAGACCTACTTTAACTTTTGTTTCGCTTACTTGCGGACCGGGAGAACAAGAGACAGTTTTGCAAACTGAATTGAGTTGCATAAATTAAGCAGAATGAATTTAACAGAATGGAGCCACTTGGGCACAACGTGAATACGTGATCAGACATGTCTGATCACGAAGCGGGAAACTATCAGACAAAGGAATGAAATCATAAGGTAAACAAATTGAACAAAGTTAGTGAAGGTGAAAGTAATTGAACTAATTTAGAGGCATCAAATAAATTTTACTGCAACGATTAAATAAAATGAATAAATATACCATCAGGTATCACACACTCCAAGCGCTAGCTGTCTGTTGAGTTGTTGAGGACGTAAAGTCAAATGGTCAGAAGAAAATTGGGTCAAGCGAAAAATCACACAAAAAAGACCACGGGATTATTATAACTGCTATAAATTTCGGTTGAGAGCACTTAAAAAAGGACAGCGCCTCATTATAATTCAAAAATTCTTTGAGTTGTAAAAAAAAGGTGAGCTAAAATTAGCCGTTGAGAGACTGTGGGTGGCTATTTACAAGTAAAGAAATGATTGTTTGTACAGGAGATATGAGATTTGACCAACATCAACTCAAGACCCATTAGTCAATAAAGCAGAGAAAAAAAACGACACCCTTTTGGTCTGAAAAACTTCTAAAAGAGCTTTACCTGTTCATCCTAAATTGAAGTCTCAGTAATTAAAATTGTTTACACATCTAACAAAAGGAATACAAGTCACCTATACAATCTAAATTGTTTGGATTGTGATATAATCATGCGACCAATATCCTCATAGCGGCTTCGCAGTTATTAATTACCAGAAAATTTGCCGCTTCAATAAGTTCTAATGAAGGAGCTTTTTAATAAAAACGAATCAAGATTAAATAAATTTCCATTTATCTGCAGAAAATTATAATTTGAAAATTAAAAACATAGCTGGCCGATTGCCAGAAAGTCGCCGCAATAGCTTTGTAGAACTGCAATTTAAAAGATTTAAAGACAGACTGAAAATTAGTCTTTTCATTAAGGAGATTTTGAAATTTTGATTAGGAATCCTTTAACTTATTGCTGCATCTATTAGCTGCTCTTAAAAAAACTTCAGTTAGAATGATACATATTTATGTACATATTTTACATACACCGTTGATGCCTCAGAGAGTTTTGAAGCCAAAAACTGCAGTTTCTTTCTGCTATGCTCTTAGTGGATTCAAACCAATTTCTACAATACTTTTGCTCTGAATTAAGTCATGGCCAAAACTTGGCTATTTGAGCGAATCAATTTTAGACGGCTTCCTCTTCTATAATTTTGGCCAACTGAGTCAATAAGACGGTATCTGGGGACAATTAAATTTAGAGAAAAATTGCGAACGCCAGCTTCAAGGCACAAATTGAGACCCGTGTATAATAGCCTCTGCAACCGATTACAACGCAAAGCTTATGACTTTTCCCCGGACATTTCTGTTACTCAACTTTTCATTACATCAGCCTTTTGTGCTCTAAATCATGCATCTTTTTCGACAATAGTTTTTAGGGAAAACGTGGTTCGGCAAGTCTTGAACTACAATTAAAAGAGATTGAAAAATTTTGAGCAAACTAACAATAAAGGGAACTAAACTGTAGATAATTTTGGTATTAAAGTACGTTTCTATCGAAAACGCGAGACAAGAAAACTTGTCAGCTAAAGTCATGCACAACTTATGAGGCATGAAGAGGTGACGACACACAAAATAGTAATAAAACGACCAGATGATCTGGCAGTTCATGTCTTCAAAATTTATAGTGATAACAAAACAAACTCAAGAAACCAATTGCAATTTCATCGAACATCATTTAGAAATATAAATCTTCAAAAATTGTTTGCAAACCAAATTTTTTTAATCAAAGTTTTCGAGCAAGCTAATTGCAAGGTACCATAAATAAAAAAAAACCGAAACAAAAAATTTTAATATTCGAATAACAATTGAAAAAAAAATCCATGAAGCTAGTTTCTTCAGAAACATTTTTTGCTGATAAACTCTACTCATTTGGTCATCGTACGAGCCTCTAATAGTTTGATCGGCTCAAAGAAAAACATTGTTACATCAAATTGAATACCAACTTGAAAAATAGCAAAAATCACAATTTTTAAAATTTGAACGGCCAATTCATATACCTAAAAAACAGCAAACAGCCGGCAAATTGACGGCAAATAGCCGCCGTTGACCCACTTAACGCACATCGAGATTGAAACAGAAGATAAATGAAAGTATAAAACTGAATAAAGTTTTCTGAGTGTCAAAAAAAGGTCTAATTTGGTGTCCAAATCCTGGAAATTCGGCTAGATTCTCGAAATATACCTAATTCGGCTTCTAAACTGAACGCTATAAAACTTAATGCTAATGCCAGCTTGCAAACGCTTTAATGAACTTTGACAACTTAATGCACTATGACTTTGAGGTTCGCGCATTTTCGGTTTATCTCTTTTTTGATTTTGCTCTATACCATTAACTAAAATACGTAATTCAAGGTGTGGAAGAACTTAAACTCCATTCATTCCAAAAAGTGCGTGATGTAAGTCAGGAGTTTAACGTGAAATTTGTCACTAATGTAAAACCATAAACGTGATCAAGAGGTAAAGCAATTAAACACAACAAGTCCTGGCACAATGCAACGACTTTTCATAAACTGAACAAAAAACTACAATAAAAAAGGAAAATAAATGAATTGGCGAAGCCACTTAGAAAACAAATTGATCCAAAAATTGAAAATTGCGAAAATCAAAATGAAACTGCCATATGTGAACAAAATAAACCAATCGAGAACGCAAATATTTGTTCCAATGCCGTTTCTCACTCTGTAAAATTGAACTGAAAAACTCACGCAGCAAAACGACTCGCTTTTTCACTCCACTTCCTGTTTCGGTGTAACCAAAATCAATTCTCCATTTTGAATTCTCAAATCATGAAAATGTGTGAACAGATCTTAAACATAACCGCCCAACGTAGGGCGTATTGCTAAAAACGACTGGCAAGTGGTGGGCTTCGGTAGTAGCCAGCTGGGTCTTAGGGTTGTGGAGAGCAGGAATAGAGTAGGATCTGAGTTGTTGCGTAGCAGGAGGGTGGAAGGGGGAGTTCGTGGTGGAAAGGGGGTTCGGGGTGGACTGACTGAGGGGGTCAAATTTTTAAGTCTAAGAACCACCCTTCACACCTTGAAATCGTCTCAAACAGTTTCGGTGAACTCAATAATTAGAAGCCAGTAAGGCGTGTGGCTCTAAGAGAGCTGCTTGGCCACTTAATACCCTCCAAGCGCTACCTGTCTGTCACGTTGTTGAGGACGAAAAGTCAGATAGTCAGAAGAAAATTCAGTCAAGCCAAAAATCGAACAGAGACCACAGGAATATTATAACTGCTATAAATTTCAGTTAAGAGCAATTAAAAAAGGACAGCGCCTCAATATAATTCAAAATTTTTTTGAGTTGTAGAAAAAGGTGAGCTAAAAATAGCCGTTGAGAGACTGACGGTTGCTATTTACAATAAAAGAAAGGATTATTTGTACTTTGACCAACATCAACTCAAGACCCATTAGTCAATAAAGCAGAGAAAAAAACGACACCCTTTTGGTCTGAAAAATTTCCAAAAGAGCTTTCCCTGTTCATCCTAAATTGAAGTCAGTAATTAAAATTGTGTACACATCTAAGAAAAGGGATACAAGTCACCTATACGATCTAAATTGTTTGGATTGTGATATAATCACAAGACCAATATCCTCATAGCGGCTTCGCAGTTACTAATTACCAGAAAATTTGCCGCTTCAATAGGTGCTAATGAAAAAGCTTTTTAATAAAAACGAATTAAGGTTTAAAAATTGTCCATTTATCTGCAGAAAATTATAATTCGAAAACTAAAAACATAGCTGGCAGATTGCCAGAAGATAGCCGCGATAGCTTTGTAGATCTGCATTCAAAAAGATTAAAGGACAGACTGACAAAATTAGTCTATTGATTCAAGAGATTTTGAAATTTTGATTAGGAATCTTTACAATTTATTGCTGCTTCTATTAGCTGCTCTTAAAAAACCTTTAATTAGAATGATATATACTCACTTGACCTTATCTCTTCTAGTCACGCGAATGAACAAAAATTTCGCTCCACTTATAGTTATAAATGACGACACGCACGCAATTCAGTTGAAATTGCATGAACGAATGAACAAGATTTGCAGATGAAAAGCAGATTTTAAGTGTTTGTGAAGTCATATGGTTGTAACAAATATTGTGACAAAAAACCAAAGCAGGACAAATCCTGACGCACAATTCAAAGAATTTCATTGACTAAACAACAACTCAACCTAGAACCTGCCTCTATTAGCTGCTCTCTAAAAACCTTTATTTAGAGTGACACACACCCATTTAATCTTATCTCTTTGAATTAAAGTAAATAAAAGTCAATTTCAAAGTGTGGAAGTCATTTTTCTGAGTGAGATAAGTCAAGTGTGATAAAAAATAATCCCGCAAATAAACAAAAAAACTCGCTCCATTAAGAGCGAAAAAAGACGTCACGCACGCACTTCAGCTGAAATTGCATGAACGAATGAAAAAAAGCAGATTTGAAGTGGTTGTGCGTCATACGGTCTTAACAAAAACCGCGATAAACAACATAGCAGGACAAGTCCTGACGCACAATTCAAAGAATTTTCATTGACTAGAAAAACAATTAGACCAAGAACAGACTATGAGTGAATTGGGAAAGCCATTTCTAAAAAAAATCAGTTAAAAAATTGAAAAAAAAAACAAAATCAATGTCAAACTGCCGCATGTGAACAAAAAACCATAAACGAGAAATCAGAATTTGGTTGAAGCAAAACACTAGGCCTACAATTAACTATGAATGGACTGCGAAAACCAATTAGAATAAAAACCCGATCCAAAAAATAAAACAAACGGTAAACATCAAAGTGAAATTGCCGCATGTGAACGAAAAAACCAGTAGCGAGAAATCGAAAAATTGTTCAAACACGATTTTTTCTCTACTTTAAAATTAGAGTGGAAAAATTTCATGCCGCAAAACCACTCGCTTTTTTGCTCCACTTCCCGTTTCGGCGTAACCAAAACACTACACCAATTTGACTTCAAAAATCATGAAAATGTGTGATCAAATTTAAAATTCCGGAAACGACTCGAAGTGAAAATCTACTTAAACGCCATCCAACTACTCACCAGTTAAAAGGTGCCTCCACTACTTCATCATTATCTTGAAACAAAACCATAAAACAAAAAAGAAAAACAAGAAAACCAAATCTGTAAAACTATAATAGTAAATCAGATCAAATTTTGTCATAAATTGAGATCCCAAAATAACTATCTCTGCCAAAATTAAAACAACTAGTACCAACTTAAATTACTTATAGGAGTTTTTGATAAATACTTGAAGCCAAATCCTGAAAAAAAAGCTCTTAAAAACAACTTGGTCTAAAAAACTGGAAAAAGTTAAGAAAATTTTTTATAGTACAAAAGCACATAAATCCAAACAAAAATTCCTTTAAGGCAGTAGAGCATCCAGATGCTCTCAAAACAATAGGCAAACGATAGGCTAAAAAACTTGTCTAGAGAACCAAACAAAACTGCAAAAAATGTAAGAAAAATAATGTCAATTTTCGCCATTTTCTGTCATATTTCGCAACAAAAAAATTATTCAAATCCACAAAACTGTAACCACTTGTTAATTCAAAATTGCTCAAGTAATAGGGGTCCTGTTAATACCCATTTGAAGCAGTAAAACAGAGCAATCGTGAAAAAATCGCAATTAGCCCAAAAATTAGCAAAATACTTGAAAACCCTCCGAATTAGCATAAAAATCATATAAATTTCCAGAAACCTTCAAACCACCACCAAACCCAGCCTAAAATCAAAATAAAACGATAACCCAACCTCTTAACCAAAAAATCGAAAAAAACTGCTTAAATGCCACGTGAACAACAATTTTGCTCGTTTTCAGCATTTTTTTTCACACCTCAATTTCTCGCTCTCTAAAAACAGCGAAATGAACAAAAAACCACTCTTTTCGCTCAGCTCTGCACTTTTTTCAGCACCAAAATCACTCCAATAAAATTGATTAAAAAAACAGCCGGAAGAGTTCCGGAAACGACGCGAAGGAAAAAATTAACGCCCCTTACTAATATAAATCAATTAAACTTACTCTACTCAGTGACCACAATAACTAACATAACTCTTCTCCTACTGAATAAAACTAATCACTTCAAAACAAGAAAATAAAAAAAATTAAAAAGTATCTGACCCGAAAAGAAGATAAAGCATGTGATAAAAACTTCACATTGAGTTGCAATTTTTAAAAAAGCAACTTTTGGCGAAAACCCATGCCATAGGTTTTGTTTTATCTCGTTGAACCACTGCAAATAAAGTGAAAAACCCTACACAAAATTTTCAAGTAGAGAAAACTGAGAAAATAAAAAACCAAAAATGTTCTCGTAAAATTGCAACAAAATTTAGCCACAAATTATGGATCACCTGCCATTATGCTGAAACCAAATCATGATTTTAAGAAATCTTTGTCGATTTATAAAACTTATAACGATGAACGAAAAAAAGAAGAGAATATTGTAATATCTGTCATTTAAAAGTGCACAAAACAAATTTCAACAACACCTCTAGAAACGTTCCTATTAAAAACTAGAACTTTAAGAGTAGCAAAAAGCAAACAATCAGAAGTTTTCAGCGAAAATGAGCAAAAAAAAACACGAATATTTGCATAAATCTTCATAAAAATTACCATCAAAACGCATCAAAAACAACTAATTTTGACTCAAGGCATCCCCAAAAACTTGAACACAAAGGGAATTTAAAAAAAACCAACTCGAAACGAATTCTAAAAAAATTCATCATATTTTATTTCACGAGAGCGCATAGAGCCAAAAAACGTTCATTGTAGCCAATAGAGTGTTGAAAAGTTTCCAAAACAATAAGCAAGCAACATAGTCTAAGAAACTTCTCTTAGATTAGAAAAAAACGAAAAACAACAAACATTTAAAAATTTCACGTTTGTCATTTCTCCTAACAAAAAAATTGTTTAATACCATTAAAACTGTAATCACTTGGTATCTAAAAATTGCATAGCTAATATGCGTCTATGAAAGCCCATACGAAGCCGTATAACGAAGTTCAATAGTGGGCTTCAAATAACCCCATTAGAGGTTAACATATACCACTTAAGATTTTAGTAAAAACTGACACCAGTTTCGGCGCACTTTTCATTTGACTTTTAGTATCAAACTGCCGCCAATTGAAATTGTGAGAGAATTTCAGATCACGCGAAACGCAAAAAATTCAAGGGCGTAAAAGTCACTCGAAAAGTCAAAATTGTCAAGCGAAAAGTTGGCATAAAAAGACACACACGTTTACAAACAACCGACTAACGTCGGGCGAATTGCTCTCAAACGACCGGCGAGCGGTTGGCTTCGTCAGTAGCTAGCCACGGGGGGGGGGGGGGGGGGGGTGGTGCACCGGATGCTGTGGGGGGGGGGGGCAACACTGGGCTGGGGGGGGGCAACAGCGCGGTGGGGGGTGGAGGCAATAGGGGGGGGGGGGGGGGTGTCTCAACCTCTAAGAACCGCCCGTCAAACCATAAGTATAAGCCTCCAAAACAGTTTGAGCTGTGAAACAGAGGTGAAAGGCTCATAAGAGCACTTAATGCCCGCTGGGCGCTACCTGTTCATCCCGTTTTTGAGGACGAAAAGTCAAAAGCGTCAGACAAAAAATCGGTCAAGCGAAAAATCGCATAAAAAGAGACTAACAGGACTAAAATAATTGCTACAAACTTCGTTTGAGAGCAATTAATAATTGCTATGAACTTCGTTCAAGAATAATTAAAAAAATACATCATTATCTAACTCCTTAACCAAAAAAAATAAAGGCAAACGGTTTTAAAAAGCCGCAAGCGAACATAAAATTTCGCTCGCTTACAGAAATTTTTTTTACACCTCAAATTCTAGCTCTCTCGATAACAGCGGAATGAACAAAAAACCACTTTCTTTTCGATCTACTTCAATTTTGTTCAGGGCAAAAACCACTCCAAAATTTTTCACGCGTTTCACTTCCTTCAAAATTCACTCCAACTAAAGTCATTAAAAAAGGACTTCTCCAATACTCCTTTTCGAGTCGTAAAAAAGACAGCGCCCATTACTATTCAAATTATTCGAATTGTAAAAACCAAGAGAAGCCCAATAATAGCCTCAGCTATCGCTTCGCGGCTATTAAAAATGAACTCATAAACCGTTATCAAGCTTAGGTTGACACCATTGACGTTTGTTCTTTTTCAAGTTAATCAACACAGTACAGAGGAGACTTGTAGGGAGTTAAGTTATCCTATGATGAAATAATCAACCACAAAAATTCAATTACTCCCCTTAACTTGGCAAATGGCCGGATTCTCAAAAACTCAGATACCAAATGGTTAACAGATTGACCCAAAAAAGCAGGCAAAATTTAATTATCAGCTATCACTTCGCGGCTAGAAAGTATGAATTTATGTGATTACTATCGTCTATACAAAATTGTCCGGGTTACTTTTTTTGCTCAACACTTTTTTATCTAATTTTTTTGAGAACTACTAAATTTTGTTAAAATTCGTCGCCTTGGTCGATCCTAACGAAGACTTTTTGTCATTGCTCATTAGATACAACTAATTCCTCACTCATAACTAGTTAAGATGCATGCTAAATTTAAAATTCTGTTGAGGATAAAAATCAAACAACCAGGTTGCAAAAATGCAAACATGAAAATCACAAAACAAAGCTCAATAATTAATCAATAGCAGTTTAAAAATCATCATGTTTTTCTATTATACTTCAACTTATCAATGGAATTCTTCAGCACCAAAACTCTGCTCATCAACTGATTCCAGATGTGTGATTCCAGACACATTCAAAGCCCCCGATGACTCGGTTGCAGGTGTAGCGGGCGTGAACTGTTTGTACATAGCCGGGTTGAAAGTCTTCACAACAGGAGTCATCTCTACAAAATTTCCATTCAATTTCCTAACTTGTTCGGAGTCCGTTACACTAGCTGTGATATCTTCTGTATTTTTCTTCACAGTTTCCTCCAATTGGGCGGATGGCACTGCTACTGCCGACGTTGCCAGTTCCGTTTTGGAATCAACTTCATTGGCCGATTCGTGTTCGTATGTGGACTCCCATGCCGAGGTGGCGTTGTTATAGCTGAACGACGATCCACCACTATTTATTTGTGTGTCTGAGTTCTGGGCCTCAGCAACTGCGGGTGTGGCTGGGACTTCTTTCGCTAAATGCTCGGTCATAATTTCCGCAATCACAGTTCGCATTAAATCCTTCAAAATGGGTGACTTCAAAAACGTGGTCATGCACTCTTTGATTGCATTTGACTGTTGAGCAAAGGCTGATTCAAATCTGTTGTTCTGGGACGACACAGCATGTTCAAGTCTTCCTAGTGATGTTTTGAGGTCTTGAAGTTCTTGATACAACTCCTCATTTGAGATTTCTTCACTTACTTCAGGTATTACTAGCCTATAAAAATATTTACGTCAGTGCATAAAAACATTTATGTCAGTGCATTTTATGTCTAATTAAGATAATTCAATTTGAAGTTATCGGGTGTTGTTTTTTCGTACAAGTTATTTATATGGAGCTGGAATACGATAAAAATGTTCCTTTTTCAGCTCCAATTGGGTCTTCAGTGCTATCACATACTTCACAAATTAAGACTCATAACCCACAAAATCAGATCTCCAATTTTTCATTCAAACTTCTGATAATATAATAAGTTACGAACTGTTGCTCTGATGAAACTGAAGATTGACTTCCAACACCACTTCCTCCACGCTTCAGACACTCGTTCTTCCACTTACTCTTTGGATTGTCATTCTCTCTCTCTGTTAGCAATTTCAATTTTCCCTCTGTTGTCACCCCCAAACTCCTGCTTTTTAGACTCACTGGCTCGGAAGGTATTGACAATTTCTTCGATGAGGGCACTGATTCCTGGGTGTGGTCTCTGGCAAGCGCCGTGGATGAGGTTGCTGATGAAACCCTGTCTATCGGAACCTGGAACAATAACTCATAGTTACAAATAAATGATTTTTTTTCTTTTCCCGGTGGAAAAATAGCATCCATAAGCCCAACTGAAAACTATACCGCGCTCTTTTGCTCGGATAATATTTCCTTAATTTACAAATGTACAAGACTTTCATTTCCGTTCGTAAGACGCTACAAAGGAAATATTAGACATCGGATTTTTTATGCATATCCATAACGTAGGTTCACTAGATTATTTATTTTTGTCACTCGTTATTTCAATCTATTAACAACTCGATACTTCAAAAAGCAGCAGTCTAATATACACTTACCACCCGATAACAGTTGGGAGCCAACATTACAATTAACAAAACATAACCGACTAACGTCGGACGAATTGCTCTCAAACGACCGGCGAGCAGTTGGCTTCGTCAGTAGCTAGCCAAGGATTAGTGGGGCTAGCTTTAGCTTGATTCGGCTCTTTAACTTTTAGTTTTCTATCCTTGTTAGTAAACAAATCAAATAAAAAACTGATATTATAAAAATTTGCAAAATATTCCAAAATTCAAAAGAAAAGCTTCCAGATTTCGCAGTGACAATGTTCAAAACTACTTTTTGTCTCTGGAGTTATGTCAATTATTCCATCTGCAAGACTTGAAAAGCTTCGATGGTCAGTAATGATCGTCAAACTCAGAAAAGGAGAAAAATATTCAAAAAATTCGAAAACAATCGCAAATTTTACCAAAATTTTTCTAAAATTCAAAATAATAAAATCTTTAAAACCAATTTTATTGTCTCAAGAGACTATCCAATATCCCTATTTCAAGCTTTAAATAGTTTCACTGACTCATAAAGATCCATAAACTTAGAACACAAAATTTTAATAACCATTCCATTAACTCTAAAAACTATGCAACAGCTTATCATCAAACCTTGGAGGAGTTCGCTAGGACCCTGGTGCCGGAAAAAACGATAAAAAATCAGATTCAAAAACTTTCAAATTTTGCTCATATTAAAATCATGAAAAACATTCCATTACATCTAGAAGCTATGCACTCACCTATAATCAAACCCTAGAGGACGTTAAGTGGCTCTTGAGACTGGAGAAACCTAAAAAATGACCAAAAATTTCAAAAAACTTGAAAATTGCAAGTTGCAAAAAAAATGCTACAAGTTGTGAGAATAAAAGTTGAAAACTAATCCATGGCCACATAACATTTTGCAGTAACTCATTGTCAACCCCTAACGGAGATTTTCTGTTAGGCTGAAAAAACTGAATAATGACAATGAATCTCAAAATGATAATTAAAAAAAATTACAAGTTTTATAAAAAAAAATGCAAAAATTCGTGGTCTGGAAATCTTGAGAAACACTCCATAACATTTAAAAACTATACAGTAACCTTTTGTCAAAACCTAGAGAAGTTTCCTTGGCTCTTGAGGCGAGGGAAACCTAAAACCGACAAAAATTTTCAAAAAACTTTAAAATAAAAATGTTATCGAAAAATTTCCAAAATTTGTGATATTAAAAAGTTTAAAACTATTCCATGAATAATTATTCCAATAAAAATTTCTCAGTGGCTTATTATTAAAACCTTAAGGAGCTTTGCTGGCCCCTGGGTCTGTAAAAACTTGAATAATGATAAATGTCAAAAAATTTGAAAAAAATTGCTCGTTTTATCAAAAAAATGCCAAAATTCGCAATGTTAAAATGTTGAAACCATTCCACTACCACTTGAAACTATGCAGTAACCTATTATATAATCCTAAAGGAGGTTCCTTGGCACCTAGGGCTGAAAGAACTCAAAAATGACAAAAATTTTTAAAAAGCTTGAAAAAAATTGTTAAAATTAGCTTAAAATTGCTTGTTTTCAGCGATCGGTTGTTCGAACGTAGCCACGGTGGGGTGGGGGGGGGGGGGAGGCTGGTGCACTGGGGGGGGGGGGGGCTGATGGAGAGGGAGGGGGTGGGGCAATAGTGGCGTGGGGGGGGTCAACAGTGGGCGCTACATATTTATCCCATTTTTGAGGACGAAAAGTCAAAACCGTCAGACGAAAAATCGGCCAAGCAAAAAATCGCATTAAAAAAAGACCGACAGGACTAATATAATTGCTACAAACTTCATTTGAGAGCAATTAACACAAAATTCCAGTTACAGATGGTTCTTTTTCTAGCTGCAATACAAACTGTATTCCAAAGACGGTCTGAGCAGAATTTATTCGGATTACCATTTGAAACCGGTTGGAGATATAAGCCGAAATTATGGTTGGTCATTTTCCACAGAGGGATAAAGTTTAAATTATTCACAAGTCCAATTAATATAAATTCAAACGTTCAATGATACAAGTAGCATCTCGTTCAGTAGGCTGTGTCAAGAAAATACAGATATAGACATATCACAGTTTTCCAAATACTCTTTAATTCTTACTTTTCAAAAATCGAACAATCTTAGCGAGTCAAAATGAGACCGAACATCTTCATTTATAGTCTGAATGCATATATTCAAATCAAGTTTGTATTCAAATCAAGAGTGAATTATTTCGCGGACCTTAAATAGAAATGCTTGTTTTGGGTCCAAAAATATCTTTCGGGTGGTAAAATTTCAATTGGACAATCAAATTATCTTCCGATGGCTTCGTCTCATTAGAAAAGCATACGTATCGAGTAACTTACAGACGAATCCGAGCAGCTGATTTGAGTCAAAGCAACTCTCGAGGGCTCTGAAGTTGCCTCACTTTGGGCGTCAATTGAGCACTGCTGTAGAGCCTCGCAACAGACCCGCTCTTGAAAGTTCTTGTAGGCAACTTGCACTGTTTCCTTGTTCTCCAATGGCAAACTCAGAGCTGAAAAACAGTTTGTTAACATCGTAGATAGAGTTCGATCACAATTTAGTAAGATGAAATGGGTTGCTAAGTAAAACTCTATTCACGCTGTAAAAAATCGGTTTTTCTTCTCAATTAATTGGCCCAACAGAAGAATCAAAATAAAAACGGGACATTTTTCGGAAAAAACTAATCTAAGAACACCTAATCTATAACTTTTCAAATATCGGAAATCTTGTTAAAATATGCTAAACTCAAGCAAAATGTCGAATATCTGATTACGAATCTATACTTATTTTGAAATCACAATTTCAACCTCTCAAGTAACAGAGCCTTGTGAAATAATACAGCTTGGCAATTTCTATTGGATTAGAAAAATTAGAATTTCAAATTTTTTCTTTAGAAATAATAAAAGTGCAGAGGTCATTATAGAAAAAAGTGTCAACTACAGATGCTCTTTTATATTGCACTGAAAAACTCAGATATGATCTCAATAAAAAAACATCGTTACAGGAGCTTTTGATTCGATATCAAATCCTATTCTTCTGCACAAAACTAAACTTTTAGGTTTTAGTGAACAAGCAAATACAATTCTAACATCTTATCTAGAAAACCGTGTTCAAAAAGTCAAATTCTGGAAGTATGAATCAAATTGGATAGCACTTAACTGTGGAGTACCACAAGGTACTGTGCTAGGCCCACTGCTTTTCAACATATATGTAAATGATATGAAAGATGATACTGATGTGAATTCTAATATAATCCAGTACGCTGATGATACTTTTATCTTTTGCAGTGAAAAACAATTTCTGAATCAAAAATACATCTTGAAGTATTGCTAAACTCATTTTTCTTTTCAAGAAAAATGAGTTAAATGTAAATGAAAGCAAAACCGAATTCATTATTTTTGGAGCCCCTAAAAGAACAAAATCGAAGAAATAGTTGTTAACGGATGTACAGTTTTCGAGAAAAAAGTTGTGAAATACTTGGGAGTTCATATTGACTGTAATCTTTCTTTCGATGAGGAAACAAAAAATGTACTAAAAAATGGCTGTTGGCATAAAGGTCATTTACTCCATCAAAAATATATGCCCATAAAAAACTAGATCTGCTTTACTGGACGCTCTTGTTTTAAGTCATCCGCATTACCCAATTCTTGTTCTCAGGTCTTAAAAATCACTTCGAGTTACTCTAAAAAAACAACTGAACTGGGGGATAAAGGCATGTTTCAATAGAACCAAATTTGACAGGACCACTGATCTCAAGATCAAACACAAAATCTTACCAGTAGAATACCTCATTAAGTATCGGGTTCTTATATATTTTATAAGCCTCTAAAAGCAGATCTACCAGCTTTCGATGAACTCAAGTTACCCACCCTAAGTGATGAATGACCGTACAAACAAGCTGTCATTTAGAGCAAACCAAAAAACAAATATAATGCAACTGTTTTTCAAAAAAGCTATTGACTGGTATAACGATTTACCTCTCGCCTTGAGGCGGAATATCCCTAAAAAGCGGGCTCTCAAAACTACAATAAAAAATCATTTCTGGAATGAGGTTCTAAAAGACCCAACAATTTCTGAGTTCAATTCTTATCTCAAATCTTTCAAGTTCAATCTTACTTTGACTTAATTTTAGGGCGTCATTTATTCTTCTAAGAAATGCTAATTGGAGGATTAGCATTTTTTAAACTTTTCTCGAAAATGTTAATTGTAGAATTAGCATTCTAAAAAATTTTTCAAAATTATTATTCATCTCTCTTAATTTGTCGATATTTTAACACATTGAAAATTTAGTACAATTTAAAACTTTCACAATATGTGACGTTTGTTTCATTTATACTTCTTAACACTACATTGCCTTTAAACTATGTTCTGTATTTTATAGTTCATGCTCAAAGGAATTAACAATGTTTTTCTTTTTTCATTATTTTGAGTGAGGTACGAGGATAAAAGTCACAAAATTTCGCTCTTTGATTTGTTGGCATGTGATCAAATGTTCACAACAAAAACAAAACCACAAAGGAAAACAAAACCACGATGAGACCAATAATAGCCTCGCTATCGCTTCGCGGCTATTAAAATGAAACAATTAGCTGCGGAAGCTGTCTTCGATCCGTAGAAGCAAAAAGACAATAACTGGCCACATTCATTAAAAAACAACTTTATGTTAAATTGGTAGAATTATGACATAATTTCCAGATTTCAGGCAATTACCAGAATGCAATTTAAGAAAATTTACTTTATTTTCCAAATTTTATAAAGACAAATCCAACAGATATTGGAAATAGCTAAAAATGACAGCAAGGCCACCAACTTCTAAAAGTGCCCTTTAAACCATGGATTTGCCCCTTCCCAGCGAAATAGGTCACCTGCGCACTTTTTAGACTTGAAGAACTTGAAAACATGGAGCATCGACAAGCCCTCCCGGCTTTATCTCGGCTGAACTCAAATTACTAAGATCATTTTAATGAATTTTCCCTTTCAAAAACAAACAATCCAATATGAGACTGTTTAAAGCCCTCCCTATCGCCATACTCAACTTAAAAAACTTTAAAAATTTACAGAACTGTCAAAGCCATGTTTCTTCATTTTATTAAAAACTTCACACTTCTCCACGCAATACAAACGAAGTCCAAAACTTTTACTCCCGGCACTTTTTACTATTAGTAAAGCTCATATCGGTTAATTCGGTGAAAACAAAACGAAGAAGCATTACGAACACACGGAAACGTTTTTGACGCACCCTTTTCGAATATTTTCCTGGTCTGCTTCATGTCCCCCGACTGCTCGACTAGATGAGCCCATTTGATCCAGAAGAGAGCCACCTTCACACACTTTCTCTTAGAATACATGTCATCGAACACATTCCTCGGCTTGCGCTCCAGCAAAGCAAGTCTGTAACAGACAAGTATTTTTCTAGAGAAACGTTTCAGTGACAAAATTCATTCTACCGGTATAATTTTTCAGTGACTAGTTAATTCTAGTGGTAAATCATTATCATGGTTTGATTTAAGTTAATTAGTTCAATTATAGCAACAATATAAGGACGCATTGACTTGTAGTCTCCATCGCTAGCTCTTCAACTCTTATTTATTTACATTATTGTAAGTTATCTCAACCGCTTCGAAAGCCTAACACAGCTATTTATTTCCAAACTTATAATTTACTATTGCTTAATTGGATTTTCGCGCGTTGTCTTCGTATTTATTTTTCAATATAGCGCAAATAGTTTGGCATTAGCTGATGAGCTACATCAATTGAAAATGGTTTCTGCAATAACTCATTTCACCGATGAAAAAAATCAAATGGAGTAAAAGGGGAATCTTAGAGAAAAATTTTCATAGCAGAACAGAAAAGCTCTAAATTAAAACACGAACCAAAATCTGAAACTCAAACTAACTTCCTAATCTGTTATGAATGTTTTGTTGTTCCTATTAACGACAAGAACATTTTTTTGCCCATTTTCTGAAAATGGAGCAGCTATGTTTTTAGATATGAACGCTCGAGCGAAAGAGAGGCTAAGTGTCAGAAGGATCAGGATAGACAACAAATTTTATGACACTCAAACAATGTGGTTTTTCAGCATGATTTAGTCTTAGTAGCGCTTAGAATCACAGATAAAATCTAATGACATGAATGAAATAACAATTAACTTGGTTACCATGACTATGTTTATAAAACAGCAGATCACCAGTTTAATAAATCAATTTTAAACAGTTCATTTCAGTTTATCAGATATGAAATATATTTTTCTATTCTCCCCACTTTGGCCAGGTACGAATAATTAATTAAATTTAATCGATCGTGTTTTCATTTGGAATAGAACAACCCACTCAATCGGGTTTTCAACTAAGATAGTGGAACCCACACTATTTGGTTTGCAATTGGGATACTGAAACCCACACAATCGAAGGCCATGAGACATTAAGGAGGCTTTTATTGCTTGCAGCTGGCTCACAGTTCTGCGCTTCTTGCTATCAACATTATAGCGTTTTCTCGCATTAGAGTGACTGAAACCGATTGCGCAAGCCTGCTGAAAGCAACTGACAAACAAGCTGATGACAAACCTCTGTTGTAAGAGAGCAGAGCTATTCTATTTAATGTCTTTCTGACCAATTCAAAGAGTCCTCCAAATGATTCAAAAGCCATGGGAATAAACTGAACACCTATGTTGCCACATTGTTCGGAATATTGCTCCAACTTCCTGTCTTCCGCAGCTCTCAGGGCAAAACCAGACTTCCTCGCCCCATTTGAAATAATACTGGGTTGCAGTGGGGAGGTAATGGTTATATCCAGAGCTGCCAGTTGCTCAGCAGACCAACAAGGTAAATACACATCTCCAGGTCGAGAATTTGTTTCTGGTATCAGGTTTTTCTGCTCGCAATCTGGTGACAGGTTGGCACCGCTGCAAGCGGAAAAAATTTTGTCCCTTAGGCAGTCGTGTCGCGAAATCATATCGCCCCGCCCATGACATGCAACAGCATGATCACCGAGTGCATCAAAAGATCCTGTTTTACAAAAGAGACACTTTCTTTCTTTCATATATGGGAGCGCCCAGTCTGTACTCCACAGCTGCACGAAACTCGTTTGTCAATAGATGGAGGCCGAGAGACGGTATGGGAGCTGCCGATAACCAAGCTCCTGATTGAGGCAGAGAGAGAAAGTGACAATAAATGAGCTTTTTCTCTTTCGAAAGTTTGATTTTCAATTAATTTGTTGAGAGCAACTTCGTCGAGGACTTCCTGTATTTTGCTTTGAGTGAGCTGCGATATTGAAAAACCATTTATTTCATCAATCATTTTGGTAAAAGTGTGATCTGCTGTCGGCCAGTTATAAGCTCTACTAACGTAGCAGACTGCGATATCGAACCAATTTAAGCTGCTTTTATCTGATCAGAAGATCGTCGGATTCCAATTCGTCTTATTGATAGGCAAACATGCTTGATGCCATGATTCATTGCACAAGACTGTTCTCAGTATATTCTCAAAAGTTGTCCTTTGAAGGGAGTCAAATTCCTCAAAAATATTTACAGCTTCCTCTAATGGTGTATTGCAGCGCAGTGAATACACCATTTTTGGTGGACCCAGACAACTACGTAGAATGCCAAGAGCACAGTGTGGGTCGTTTATGTACTCAAGGTTCTTCAGTAATTTTTCGATCTTTTGAACACGTTTATGTTTTGAGGAAGCAACGAATCGAGGGGATCCAACAGCAGCACCCAGTATTTCAAGTCCCTCACTTTTGTTTCTTTTAATTCTGCTATCGATCGTGTTTAGAGCTCCTTTTGACCAGACCTCACATTTGTCTCTCCTGAGTTCTAGGCCACAAGTTTTGCCCGAGGCAGTCAAAATATCGAAAGCCTCGTTCATTTCGGGTTCTGTTATAGCAATAATACCATTGTCAAAGTACCAACGGTGCTGGGTAAGATTAGGTATTTTTGATTCGTACTGATGACCCTGGGAGCTGTAATCTTGAACTTGCAGCCGAGGTTCTTCCAGAGGGTGTAGAGTTTTAAGCTCTCTGAATGTTTGGACATTATCTGGCGCTACTCCATCGGATGACAGAATTTTTGCTGCTTTCCCGAAAGGGCCTTGGAGGCAAAGCGCCTTAGCACGAGCTGCAAGTGCTTCTATGGTTTCAGTAACGTTTTCTCTTGGTTGCTTCATACCAAAGTCCGGCGTAGTCCCCCGCTTTCCAGCGCTCAAACCATTTTGACAATAGGTTTTTCTGATTTTGATTGTGTTTCTTTCCACCTCTATTAGATGCTCGTAATATGCATTTGATAATGGCAAATAGCTTCTCACAGTTTTGTGCAGTTTGGCTATGAGATACATCCCTCGATAGTTTTGGTGAGAATGTCAGACCAACTGAGTCAAATTTGACCGGTATGTACCGTAGTGTTGGAATATGTTTCTTGGAAATTGTTTCCAAGTCTGGCAGTCCAATAGGATTCATGTTTGATGCACCAGGACTGACCTCTGTGCTACTTAAAAATGTTTCTGTTTAGCCAGTCAAAACTCTCGTCAAAGCGGGCTGCTATATCACCTTGAATCTTTTTTGTGTTTGACAGTAAGGAGCTAAATTGAGCGTATGCCCAAATGGATCGTGAGCACACCCATTCACCAAATTGTGGTCCCCAACTTGAATAACTGATTCTAGTTTTGTTGTTTTTGTGGCTTTTCAGTTATTTTAAACAGTGTCTTTTCTATCAGGATAAAACAGCACTGTATCAACAGGAACTTGAAAACGGGGGTCAGAGTCATCAACTGTCAAGTTGCTCATTGACAGTGTAAATCCAGAGAAAGGGTTTCCTTAACTTAGAGTGTCTTATAACACACTGCTTTAAACAAAGCTAGAACTATCTACTGTTGTACACTCCCTGTTATGAACTGAAGAAGCTTTCATTTTGTTTCCTTTTCTCTTTCCCATTTCTAGTTCAAATCTTGCATTATCTGAAAACATCCAGAGAAATGGTTTCCTTCACTTAGAGTGTCTTATAACACACTGTTTTCAACAAAGCTAGAACTATCTACTGTTGTACACTCATTGTTTTGAACTGAAGAAGCTTTCATTTTGTTTCCTTCTCTTTCCCATTTCTAGTTCAAATCTTGCATTATCGGAAACTGAAGTAACTATAAATAATGTTGTTCACTTTTTAATGAATAACAAAAACATAGGGTGGGTGGATTTACCGGAAAAACCGCACGAGCAACTAATTACTATCAAAACAGGAACAATCTCACCGGGGGACCGCCATTATTCATCTTGCCCCCAATAGACCCAAAAACACTTCCAGCGAGCTAAAGTATCAAACAGGACGCAAAAACACACACAGTAATATTGGGTAACTTTTCTCACCTTACCTTACCAGATAAATGAAAGAGCGAAATTACAAAAAGAGCAAAATAACTTATAATACTGAGGTCAAGCCCATTTCTCAAAGTCTATACATAAAGGAAAACGAAAATGAAAAAACGAATTAGGACCGCAAACAAACTTAAACCTGAGCAGATTGAAATCTTGTAAGCTTGATATAATTTTACAAACAATAGTTCGCAGACTGACATTCATATAAAGCCAAGGTTGTTAAAATAATTTAAAAAATGAATAGATAATCCATGATAATTTGTGAACAAGTTGGTATTTAACCTAACGGTTTTGCAATTAACATGCTTCCTCCAAAAAACACAAGTTAAAAGTGCAAAAGTCTATTGAGACAAGTCTGATCAAAATCTAATCGCGCAAATGACCTAAAAACTTTTGCTATAGAGAGTAAGAAATGACGTGACGCGCTCGTGAGCCGTTCGTGAGACGAAGAAGTCGATCAAAAAATTCGACCTTTACAGCTTTGCTCTGAGCAAATATAAAACGAAAAAAGAGCGTGAGACGACAAAACGAGCAAAAAAACCGGAAGATTTCCGGAAGCGCTCCAAGCTTCAAAAATTCACAGGGAAGAATTGTATTTACAATTGAAAGCATTACCGTTTGTCTTAAAACTAACTCCTTACCTCACCACATTTGAAATTTGGTAAATTTACACTAATAAACCACAAGAAAAACGTGAGCCACAACTTCATTGGAGCAAGTTAAAGTTAGTTCAATGGAGGAAGTTAATTCAGTACCAGTACAAACAACCCAACAGATATAAAACATATTCTGGCGGAAAAAATTAGAAATCTTAATACCGCGAAACTTATTAAAAACATGCGCTAGCGTTGAAAAAGGGCCAAAGTCTTAGGAACTGAGAGGCTCAAATACTGACAGGCTCAAAGAAACTGAGAGCGCTGGCTACGAATTATTATTAAAATCTCATGATACCAATCTTGAAAAAATAAATTGAAATTCAACTGGGCGACCCAAAAGGCACATTGCGAAAGCATACGGCTGATTAAAATTTTAGAAACTTAACCGAATTTTTCAAAAAAACTTTTTGTTGTGAAGTTACTGCAATTTAGACAAAAGTAATACAACATTTTCGTGTTGGAGATATAGACAAAATGCGTTCAAACTATTGCAAAATCTAAATTACACAACAAAAAGACTTAAAATGTTAGCCCTCACGGTGCACAAGACGTTTTCCAGTAATTAAAAGCACATGCAAACAAAAAACTGAACAACTCGGACACAAACAGACAAAATCGGATTAGCATGTGTGCAGTTTTTTTTAAGAAAAACCTGACTTCAAAGTCATTCAATGCATTTATCATCAAAGGCAAATTTCCATATCCACTGATTTCTGAAAAATTCTCTTTAAACCCCAGAAACGAATTAAAAAACCAAAAATTAACTAAAAGATTGAAAACGATATATCCAATCCGAACTTGAAACTAATTACTAAGCTCACGAAAACAGCGTGATATCAATTAAAGAGGTTTTGCATTAAAAAAACATCTAATAATAGCTATTAACAAAACCGACTTACCTCGCGCTAACTGCTATCAAGCAACCTGTAAGCGGTTGGCTTCTTCAGAAGTTAGCCACGGCTTAGTGAGGCTAGCTTTAGCTTAAATGAAGAGGGTAATAAATGACATCACGCCACCTAAAAGCAGCTGAAGTGCGGCATCAACAAGAGTTAAGGAAAGAAAGAGAGAGAGAGAGAGAGATAGCGTGCTCGAGGTAAAACGTGAACGAGACAGATAAGAAAGAAACACTAACCGACAGAGAGAGAGAGAGAGAGAGAGAGAGAGAGAGAGAGCTAGGAATATTTACCATGATGAAATTCGATTCTGCAACTTCTATTTTTCTAACATTGTTAGTAATGAAATCATACAGAAAAAAACTGAAAGTGCAGAATTCAAAAGAATAAGAATACATTTCCCAGTGAACAAAATTTTGAAACCATTTTCCGTTTCTGGAGTGCTGACATGTAACCCAACTGCAAGACTTAAAAAGTTTCGTCGGCCATTATTCGTCGGTCATATCGTTTAACTCAGAAAAGGACAAAAAATTCAAAAATTTTTAAAACAATTGCAAATTTTAACATTTTTTGATATTAATATCTTCAGAACCACTTCAGTGTCTCAAGAGACTATCCAGTATCCCTATTTCAAGCCTTAAGTAGTTTCACTGATTCATAAAGATCCCTAAACTCAATAATTTTTCAAAAATTTGCAAAAAATTTAAATTTTATCAAAAAATGTTATAACTCGAGTCCTTAAATAACCGATAACAAGTTCATTAACTCTAGAAACTATGCAACAACTCTTTATCGAACCTCGGAGGAAGTCCCTGGTGCCGGAAAAATAAAAAAAGCAAAGTTAAAAAAAATTGCAAATAGTCTTCTAAAAAAACTGCTGTATTTTGTCATAATAAAATCTTAAAAACCATTCCATTACACCTACAAACTATGCAGTAATCTACTATCAAACACTAATGGAGGTTCTTACGGTCTTGAGACTGGAGATACATGAAAATATTACAATTTCAAAAAACTTGAAGTTTTATCAAAAAATTGCCAAAATTTGAAAACTATCCAATGGCCAAAAAAATTTCTCAGTAACTTATTATCAAACTCTTAAGGAGGTTTTCTGGCCTCTGGGTATTGAAAAAAATGAAAAAGGACAATAAATTTCATATTTTTTTTTAAAATAGCAAGTTCTGTAAAACAAATGCTACAGTTCGTGATGTTAAAATGATGAAAACCATTCCAATACCATTAGAAACTATGCAGTACCCTATTATCAAGTCATATAGGAGGTTTTCCGACCGTAGAGAATGAAAAAACCCGAATAATGACAAAGGTTTAAAGAAAATTTGCAAGTTTTGTAAAAAAAATGCTAAAATTCGTGATGTTAATATGTTGAAAATCATTCTATTAGCATTAGAAACTATGCAGTAATCTATTATCAAACCCTGGAGGAGTTTCGTTGGCAGCTACTACTGAACAAACTCAAACAACGACAAAAATTTTCAAAAAACTTGAAAAAATGAAAATTAGTATAAACTTGTGTTTGTGTTTTTGCTTGGATTACCAAAAGATATAAAAATGGTCATTAAAAAAGTACCTATGTCTTGCAAAAGACCGTTTTAAACTTTATCCACCTTAATTTCAGACTGGTCCAACAAAAAATTGAAAAGTGACGAAATAAACACGAAAAAATACAACATTTTGGGCTAAAAAATGACATTTTATTAACTTTAAACTACGGCCTTCCCGGTAGCTTCATCACACAAAGCACTTGAATGATTACTACACGCGGCAAAGGGCATTTAATGAAACTTAATGCCCGCTGGACGCTACCTGTTTATCCCATTTTTGAGGACGAAAAGTCAAAGGGGTCAGACGAAAAATCGGTCAAGCGAAAAATCGAATAAAAAACAGCACTAATATAATTGCTACAAACTTAGTTTGAGAGCAATTAATAAGAACTATACACAAACTAAATTATAAGAAAAAGAACAGAGCCAATTTGACGAAAACAATGGCTAAAATGGTTATGTATGTGCGCCATTCTAACAAGAACACTTTTCAAAGTGGAAAAGTCATTCACTGAACGCAGCGCATAATCAAATAATCTCTCGCTAAGAAAAATTAGTTCACACGGCAATTTTACTAGCTTTCGCTTTTAGGTGAAAACGCCTTGTGAACGAATAGTACATCTGGTAAAAAATTTCAAGAAAACAGAGCCCTGCGATATAGCTCCACTTATCTTACAGCTTCGCAGCTATAACTAGGTATAAACGGGAATTGATTTAACATTAAGAATGTTTATGCATGTATTGATGCATTGATTTGAGATAACAGCCTCCAGTTATTAAAAAAGGTTTCAGAATAACCGAGCATGGAGCAAAATAGAAGTGCAAAGCTAACTTTTATGCTGCATGTGATCACTTTACCGCATATGAATCTTTTCAGTTTCACTGATATTAGATGTTAGCCTCTGATTGGCTTTCGACGGGGACCAACCCACTCATTCTGCGCATACAGAAAGTTCCCTCCCTAGCTTCTCTCATTGTTCCGACCCCACTTGTGGGGGAGGAATTATATACTCAAATGGATTTTTTTGTTCAGACAATTTTGGCCGATCGATACATTCATCGTAGAGAAATGTGAGTGGTATCACTAAAAAGCTCGTCCAGCGTAGAGTTCGGAATTAAAAGACTTTTAATTTCGTTTTTTTCAAAGAGCTATCGAATTTAAAGTTTTGTGTGAACATGTGATATTTGCCATGTTTTGTTCACTTTTAGCATAACTTTTGTCCAAATTAAGATTTTTTTCTTAAAAAATTATTTCAAAATTACATTTTATAATACAAATGAAACAATTTTGTGTTTCTAACAGACAAAAGACAATGAAAAAAGCTAGTTCTCAGAGAAGTTTATTATCAAAAAAACTCGATTTCTATTTGAGAGCTGCTATTTTTTTTCAAGTCAATTAGAGACTGGTCACTTTTGAAATCAAAGTTCTGTAGATGATGACAAACCTCATTTACAGTCAAATGATGCCCAATTAACATATAATTTCTTCACAAGGAATGGCTCATGTTTTTCATGGCTCCGACTATGAGTTTTCGTAATTTTTATCGAAATTTTCATATTCTTTTTGAGATTTTAAATTATAGGAAGCCTATTGCACTCTTAGTCAGCGAGTCTATGCCAGAGACTCCCTGACTAAGAGTGCAATAGGCTTCCCAAAGAGCACTAAGTGAACCTATGTAGAAAATTGAGCGGGCAGCTAATGGCTGTAAAGAATTTAAAAACAATTTTTAAAAATAATTTTTTGAACATTAACAGATGTTAAATTTGTTTATGTGAGCTGTAAGTCAGTCTCACAATTGCCAGGGCCCATTTTTTTCTACTGCAACACAAATTAAGCCAAAATTGATCTGTTTAGCGGTTTTATCCTCTAACTATTGTATTTATGACTTCGATGTTAAGACTTTTTAAAAAAAAATTCACATTTTTAAATTTTTAGTTATTTTTTCATAATTTTGGTTCCCATTGACATCTTATCACATTATCCTATTAATGTGTTTTCCCATGGCTTAGAGAATACTTTCAATTGATCATAGATAAGTTTTTCAGAGAAAAATTTATGGTTTTAATGGCCTCGACACTGTCTTCTTGCACTTTTCTACTGATTTTTGTTGGTTTTTGCCTTTATTTGTTGCCGTTCTCATAGGCATAAGACTTATTGATGCTTTAAGATGACACAAGTTGTTGTGTTCTCATCGAGGCGAAATTTTTAACTTATTATTTATTGATTTCCGTTAAAAGCTATTGAATTTTGTTTTATAGCATTGATATTACGGCTTTTCTCAAAAACCTCGTAGTTTTAATTTATTTGTTCAAATTAGTTGGCTTTTTTTGAAGTCGTAAAGTTACAAAAAATCAATGCCATTCTTGTTGAAAACTGATTTGAAAATGAAAATCTTCTAATGAATAGTTCATTTTTTAACGGCTTCGACACCTTTCTCTATCATTTTTTCAATTTATTAATTTTGCCTATTTTTTTTAAATATTTTTAAGTAGTCGAAAATTGCCGAGAGGTCAAGTAAGCTTCTAACTGAGGGCTGAAAGAATGAAGTTGCTCAATGCATTAATTTTATTGCAAGTAGTCTTAAAGTTTATATTTCTTTTCAAACATTTTCAAATGTTTTTCAGTTTTTGTTTTTGTCAACTTGTATTTACATCTCATCATCGAGAGCCCCATCCATTTCCTTCTAATTCTAATATTAGCGTGTCAATTGATATTACCTCGTAACTGATGTTTTTGTTGGACAATATGCGTTTTAATGAAAGTTTTGTTAGTGGTTAAAATTTGTGTTCTTTTTCTCTTCTATAAGCACATTCGTGTAATATCAGATCCCAATGATTTTCGAACGAAGTCCAAGTGAACAGATGTAATCTCTTAAAACAATTTTACTTGAATTAGTTTGAATAACATTTGATATAAAAACAAAATTCAGATAACAGCGAAAGATTCTATTGGCGTCAATAAATTGTGTTTTAGCAAATTGCTTGTAACTTTTTCGATTTTTCTTCATCTTTAGTCCGTTGCTGTGGCTTATTCCAGCCAAAGATAAGTACTTTTGGTCGTTTATAGCTTTTTTTAGAAAATTCATCAAGATTTTTTTGTTAAAAGCTAACTTTTTTAACAAAAAAATTAGCTTATAACAATTCGTTTTTTTTCGTTTTCAGATTTTTTTGTTTTCAATGTTTGAAAAAATTTGGTTTAAAAAATTTTGGTTGATTTTTGAAATTCGTCTCATTATTTGTTCTTTTTGTTAACTTTTTGTCTAGTTTCATTAATATAAAGTCTCATCTGCTTTTTAGTAAGAAAAGTTTATTTGTGTATTTAAGGATTTATCTGATTGTATTTCGACGTTGTTACTAGGTTCTTTTATGTTTAGATGTTGAAATTTTGCCGTAGAAAATGTTTTTCTGTTTGCTCATTTTGTGGTTTAATTCTTTTTCTCCCGTATTATTATTAATGGCTGATCTCGTGAGCGTTGTAATGAGGCATGGCATTATTTAATTCATTTAGTAATTTGTGTAACGATTTTTTTAAATTCAGAGATCTATTTCCGATTTTCTCTTCATTTGGTGTACAGTTAAGTGAAAAATGTAGAGTAGATGAGCACGGGTTGGAACATCATGTGCCTCCTTGTTTTTATTAGCTACACAAATGCTTGTATAAAAACCGGCGCACGACAAATGAAAGAGTGAAAATGAACAATGGCCTCAGCTTTTATAACTTCGCTGCTATTGAAAAGTTTCACTAAATCACGAGTTAAGCAAAAAGATAGCACTGATAGCTACGTCAGTATCGTCATCAGTTTTATACCACGTTTGTTTATAAAGTTGCGCCTTGGAAATTCTGCACATGGGTCCACTTCGACATCGCTAACCTCGATAAAAGGTTGGAAAATATACCAAACATATATACGAAAATATATCCAAAAATTATAAGATTAACCTGGGCTATGTATTCCTTAAAAAAATTCTTTCGAAGAGATTAACCTAGAAATATAACCGGGTGATAAATATTGCCAATTAAAACAGATCTAACTTTACAAATACCTTTTATATATATTTAAAATCAAAAACAAAGGTTCTGTGCTTTATAATACGTAAATTAACAGCATATAACGATTTCTCAGGAAAAATGAAAAGACAAGAAGTTTTACAATTCGCAGATGATACATGCATTATATCTCACACCAAAATAAGTAACGACCTAATAAAGCCGATAATTATGAAACAGAACATGGTAACATTGAGAGTTAGACAGATATCAGAGATTGGTAACACAGAGATAACCGAAGCTATTGTTTTTCACAAAAAGATCAGTCGTACGCTGAGGAATTTCATTATAATGGAGACATAAAACCAAAGGTCACTTGTCCCAAACAAAACGTTGCTGAAAGTGGCGACTACTTAGATCTACTTAGTAAGGCATCTTATACCACTAAAAGTAAGAACTGTACTTCATAAATCACTAGTCTTTTCACATTTCAAAATCAGTGCAATTTTTCTCTTTATCTTTGCCAGCTTCTGTATTTCAGAATGAATAGAGAAATAAATTGGGGTATTAGTTTTTGCCCTTTGCGTAAAAAATTTTATAGAGCACGGGATTTATCATAAAGTTTTACCTGACGAGGTTAAAAATTTAACCTGTAGAAATTTTCATTAAGAACAATTCTCTTCATTTTTATAATTTAATGAAGCATTATATAGAAAGCAGTCAAACATCCGAAAAAACACTCCAAATCACGGGAAATATTGGATCAGAAAATTTCTGACCTGTCCAGTTTTTCAATTAATCTAAATAGAGTGAACTATCAGTACTCAGAAATTTCTCGAGAAAGTCGAGCGAGCTACCAATAGAAATCCGGAAAATAGAGAAATTGCGAAATAACCAAATTACATGAAACGTTCAAATTACGTGAAATATTCAAATTACGTGAAATAATCAAATTACGTGAAAGTGTTCAAATAGACAGACAAATACAAGGATATAGAACTTAGTTGGATTTCCATTTTGGATTTCCATTTTATAAATTTTGGATTTCCATTTTATAGATTAAAGAAAAACTTTCAACACTTCTTCATATGTAAGAATTCTCTAACAATTCTTCCCAATGGAAAATCACTTCGACAAACAATTGAAATACAAGTGTCGTAACTCATCTTAGCAAACTCATCTTAGATTAAGTCACGCAAGTCGATATACGAAAGAGGTAGTATCGCACGCACTCGAACGAACCTTTGCAGATAACTCTTTTCATAAGAAAAGCTTGTAGACATTATATATACCCTTCTTCAATGTTTTTGACAAGATTGGTGGGTGGATGCCCTAGTGCTAGAACATTCTCAACTCCTGTAAAGTTAACTTTAATAATCTAGAGTTGTTGAGGATTCCCAGCAATAGCTGAAAGGATCTCTCCCTTTAAGTCCCACACGCTCCAAGAATCCCGGCAACTTTGACAGTCATGGGTGATCAGCCACGCTTATGAGCTGTTTTTGCTGTATCTAGACGTGTAAATTTGTCAGAAAAAAAAGAGGTTATTCGTTTCTGAAGCCCTAGCGGCTCAAAAAACTTTACTTATGCCAGATAATTCGCAATTCTACATGCACTAAAGCAGAATTCAATGCGAAATTTATCCGCTCTCACTTCAAGTAGTTCGATTTTGTAGGCAAATGCACTGTTAGAGTTCAAATTGGCTGTAACTAGCAATTTCAGATATGAGGATATCTAATCACTTAGCACCCAAGGGATCCTTTTTTGGAATAATTCAAGTTTGTATATGAGATAATTGGTTCTTAAAAATATGGCGCAGCGAAATTTAGAACAACTAGAATTATCAAATTATATAAACGTTTCAGCTTGAAAATAGTTTTGAGGTTTTGCGTTTTATGAAGTACAGTTTTACCTCTTTCTTTAATTTTGTATCGTTGTTACGTCTCAAGTTAGATCATGAATTACGTAGACGAACAGACCTTTCATGTACTCTGATGAGCTGAGTGACTGGTGATTCAAAAATTCAATTCCTGTTGGATCAACGAAATGCACAAACCCGTTTTTCCGCTCCAAGCTGCGTTTGATTTTGCGCGAGGTCCACTTCTCTAAACGCTTCGCCAGTAGCTCATTGGTGAAGAAACAGATAAAGCTAAGTATTAAATCCTAGAGGAAAGCTCCAGTTAGACTCAGTTTCATTTATTTTTTGTCGACAAGGCGGAAGTAATGTTTTCTGTCTCTGCGGTATTTTGTCTTAAACTTCAGGAACCAACCAACAAAACTAGTTTTTTTAGTTTGCATAGCAACTCTATGTGCGGTACTTTCTCAAAAGCTTTAGCAAAGTCTGCATAGAATAAAACTTGGATATGAGACTTGACAGTAGGATTTGTTCATGACAAAACCATGTTTAATTAATTTTCGTACAGTGGGATGTTCATACATTTTTCGGTATCTTAAGGGCAAAAATAGAGTCAACACTTTATAGTATTCTTATAGGTTTTTCACGGTTTTTTGTGGACGGGTGATACCGCATCCACTTTCCAGTCGTCTGGTATAAATTTCAGTCTTTTCATTGTTGTTGTTAAAGCAGAAATTAATGGTTCTAAGAGTTGCTATTGCATTTTTTCGGGATATGAATTAGATTTTTCGTTATTTGGAAGAAATTTTCTTTAGAACTCATTGGCGAGTAAACTGATTGGAAGCACCTATTCAACACATCAAGTTTCTCTTGCATATTTCGTGCTGTTTTTTCGCCAAGTTTTAGGGTGTCCAGAATCCCGGATGCTTTATTGATCGATTTGAAACGTTCTAACTCGAGTCAACTTTCATAATCCAGTTTTGTTGAGGATTCCCCACAATAGCTGAAGGGATCTCTCCCATTGAGTCCCACAGGCTCCACGAATCCCGGCAAGTTTGGCAGTCATAGGTGATCAGCCATGCTTATAAGTTGTTTTACTGTATCTAGAGTACAAATTTGTCAGAAAAAGCGGTTATTTGTTTAAGAC
Source organism: Convolutriloba macropyga (assembly GCF_964194025.1). Classification (NCBI taxonomy): domain Eukaryota; kingdom Metazoa; phylum Xenacoelomorpha; order Acoela; family Convolutidae; genus Convolutriloba; species Convolutriloba macropyga. Next base: position 41,251,702 of record NC_134471.1, on the reverse strand, counting down.
CTAGCGGCCCAAAAAATTTTACTTATACCAGATAATTCGCAATTCTGCTTGTTCTAAAGCAGAAATCAATGCAAGATATTTCCGCTCTGACTTCAATTAGTTCTATTATGTAGGCAAATGCACTGCAATAGTTCAAATTGGCTGTAACTAGCAATTTCAGATATGAGGATATCTAATCACTTAGCACCCATTTCGGGATCCTTCTTTTGGAATAATTCAAGTTTGCATATGAGATAATTGGTTCTTAAAAATATGGCGCAGCGAAAGTTAGAACAACTAGAATTATCAATTTATAAAAACGTTTCAGCTTGAAAATAGTTTTGAGGTTTTGCGTTTTATGAAGTACAGTTTTACCGCTTTCTTTAATTTTGTATTGTTGTTACGTCTCAAGTTAGATCACGAATTACGTAGACGAACAGACATTTCATGTACTCTGATGAGCAGAGTTACTGGTGATTCAAAAATATATTCCTGTTGGATAAACGAAATGCAGGAACCCGTTTTTCCGCTCTGCAAGCTGCATTTCATTTGGCGCAGGCTCCACTTCACTTAACGCTTCACCAGTAGCTCATTGGTGAAGAAACAGATAAAGCTAAGTATTAAATCCTAGAGGAAAGCTCTAGTTAGACTCAGTTTCATTTATTTTCCGTCGACAAGGCGGAAGTAATGTTTTCTGTCCCTGCGGTATTTTGTCTTAAACTTAAGGAACCAACCAACAAAACTAGTTTTTTTAGTTTGCATAGCAACTCTGTAAGCGGTACTTTGTCAAAAGCTTGAGCAAAGTCTGCATAGAAGTAAAATTGGATATAAGAGACTTGAGAGTAAGATTTGTTCATGGCAAAACCAAGTTTAATAGTTTTTTAATAAATTTTCGTACAGTGGGATGTTCATACATTTTTCAGTATCTTACAAGCTAAAATTAAATCACCACATTGTAGTTTGCTAATAGGTGTTTAGTAATAGTAATAGTAGTAGGAGAGGCTTTAGGGTCTCGCCCTTGGGTGTATAACCCTCTCATTTATCATCTAGCACAAGTTTTTAAGGGGGTTACAGTTTCCACAGTTGCACAAGACTCTCCAGCTGCAGCTGTCAAGTTCATTGTAGCGTCTGTGAAAAAAGGTCATATACATTTGCGTAAGAAGCTTCTTGCCCAGTGGTTTGTCAGTCGTTTTTCTCATTATGTTGTATAGTCTCGTTGCTCGGGTCCAGAAATTTTCGTCGCATTTTCTCAGTCTGTGTTTCGGAACTTCGAATTCTTTGCTTTGTCTCGTTTCTGTTGATGACAGATAGAAGAAACAGGAGATCATGTAGTTCCATGTACATGGAGACGTTTCACGGTTTTTTTGTGGACGGGTGATACCGCATCCACTTTCCAGTCGTCTGGTATAAATTTCAGTCTTTTCATTGTTGTTAAAGCAGAATTTAATCGTTCTAAGAGTTGCTATTGCATTTTTTTTAGATAAGAAATACATTTTTCGTTAGTTGGAAGAAATTGTTCCTTAGAACTCATTGGCGAGTAAACTGATTGGAAGCACCTATTCAACAGATAAACTTTCTTTTGCATTTTTCGTGCTTTTTCTTCGCCAAGTTTTAGGGTGTAAAGAATCTCGGATGCTTTATTGATCGATCTGAAATGTTTAAAGAGAAAAGAGAAACAGACATGAAAAGTTTATTTTGGCATTGAGTTTTGTCAACATATTGACAACGATATCCGATTTGATAGACAGTGCATGCAGTAAAAAGATTATCTAGTTCAAGCCTCGTCAACGCCATCGCAAAGTTAGCGGCATGAATTTGAGAATTCAATTGCAGCAAAACGAAAAAATTGCAGGTTCTGATCAATAAAGATCGCGCTCGCTAGTCGTAAGAGAAACATTGACGTAAGAGAAAAATTAGTTCGGCTCAAAAGTTGCACAACTTTATTTACCTGTATGCTATCGTTACTACATCCGACGAATTTTCCAACACAGACTCCGATAAAACGTCATTGAAGGCTCTTTTATACAGACTCTGTGCTTCCTTAGAACCACTTGGGTGGGTCTGATCAAACCAATCCAGGTATTTTATCCATACCTTTGCTCGCGCGTTCGGATTACACGACACTCGCACCAACTCCGACTCAAACTTTCGGAGCTCATCGTTGCTAATGGCCCCTTTTGATGCAGAAGCAGCAATTGCTACATCTCTCCCCTGAGGAAGTGGACGGTAATTTTCAATATTGGACATAATTTCGTCAATAGTGCTTCCACTGGTCATTGTAGCGTACACAAAACAAAAAAAACCTGAAAAGCAACATTAAGCTCTCCGTAGTGTTAAGTTTGGAAACACGGACATTAGTAGTAGCAGTAGAAAAGGATCTAGGTCGAAGCCTTGGGTTCAGAACAGAAAAAATTGCAGTCCATTTTACAGCAGCCGTTTTGAGAAGTCGGATCTTTTCCGTTTGTGCCCCCCCCCCCCCCCAGTACGTTATGCTCCCCCCAGTACGTGTGATTACATGGTAAATCATTATGGAAAAATATTGCACGTGCTTCTGGGGGTTGCAAATAATATGAACCCACTAAGCTGGGGGGGGGGGCACAAACGGAAAAGATCCGAGAAGTCACTGCAATGACCACACCTGCAATGTAGTCTCCACGTACATTTGCTCTTTTCATTGTTTTTGCAGAAAAACGTCCAGTAGATATTGCTTATAGTACCGATCCATATTAGTGCGAGGATTAACTATATACTAAGATGGGTTTTTTGTTCAGTCAATTTTGGCCGATCCATATAATCATCTTAGATAGTTGTGAGTAGCCTAATTGTTGCGATAAACTTATTAAATAGATACGCTATGCTCATGATTTGACTGTGTGTGGTGGAGCGCCCTCAAGGGATTTTAGAAACAGGGTGAAGTTTTGCTCTGCGATGCGCTGTGCCTTCTCTTTGTGTTCTCTCTGTGGTCCTGCGTGCTGTTGGTGGTCTCTGAAGTCCATTCGGTTTTTAGTGCTCTCTGGGGTCTGCCGTCAAACCGAGAGCAAACGACATCTAACCACCAGGTTGTACTGTTCCTACACATGCTTACTATATATATTATTTAAGTGTATGCGAATATATCAATGTGTATTCTGTGTGTCTGAGATTGTGCTCGTGTTTGCGCGTGATTTAAAGCTCATTGTACATGCGTGAACCAGACGATAATGCTTCATATTTAAGCACGTGATGAGACAATTTGCTGCACAGAACCTGCCCTGGATTGCACAAGATTTAGTAATTGCTACATCCAGGACAAAAGTTATTGAAGACAGCACCGCCGTTATGAACATTATCCTAACTAAAACGCCCGAAGATGGGCCTCAGACTGAATGCGCTATAATTTGCATAATTATAATGGCGCATTTACATCTCGCAAGATTCAAAAGTGAAAATGATTCTTCAACAACAAAATTTTTGTCTAGAAGGCACGATCGGTGGATTGGATGCCAGTTCGACGACCTGTTTGTTGAGGCCAGAGCACTTCAAGAGCGTTTAAGGAAATTAAATAGAAAACGAGAAGTGGATGAACTTGGAGCCTTTGACAAACAAATGGAGACTGCTAAGATATCGAATGCTTTACGATGTTTTTCAGGCGATGCAAATTGCGGTGTGATATCAACATCTAATAAAGTGATTATCAAAAAAACTGCACCGTACTCAACCTTCTACAAGAAAAGCACCCATATAGTCAGAAAGCCTGACTTAAACACTTAGTAACCGATTTGAAAAAGCGAGAGTTGCCGTTCTATCCTTCTTTTTTTTTGAAAAAATTATTGGCTCTGAAGTAAAACCTGCCGCAATGAAAACAAATGGCAGTCATGGCCCATTTGGTTTTGATGCAGGGGAATGGAGACAGCTGTTGACATCATACAACTCCTCCTCAACTGATCTCTTCAAAACAGTGTCCAAACTTGCAATCATATTTGAAACCGAAGAACTAAATTTCTTGAATTCTTATTACGTATGTCGACTGATTGCGCGAGATAAATCCCCTGGGGTTCCACCAATTGGCATTGGCGAGGTCTTAAGATGAATTATAGCTAGCAGTATAGTGAAGTGCGTTATTCGAGATCTCCAATTAATTGGGGAGACCTACAGATATGCTTTGGACAAAAGAGTGGCGGTGAACATGCTATTCATGCACTCCGGCGGCGCTTTCTTGAAGATTGTTTTGAAGGGATCCTTCTGATTGATGCCAGGAACGACTTTAATAGCTTGAACAGAGATCTGGCTCTAGAAAAAACCAGAAAGCCTTTGTCGCTCATTTTATACAGCAATCAGAAACTCTTATAAGACCCCATCAGACCATTTCATTGATAAAAGAGTAATCATGTCTCAGGAAGGAACAACGCCCGTCGATCCAATAGCCATGGCAATGAACCGAGTGGCTACACTTCCTCTCATCTACATGCTTTAAGATCAAAATTTGACCCATAAATGATACGCAGATGACGGCAATGTGGCCTGTAGTAGTTTTAATCACTACGAATCGTGCTAGATATGCTCTATAAACACGGTGGTGCATTTGGTTATAATGTGATCAAATGTCATTTCATTACAAAACCTGAGTTTGTTCAGAAGGCGGAAAAGGTTCGTTCGGGATTAGATGCTGATGTTATTGAGATCATCGAGTTATGTTTTCAGGTATTGGTTCCGATAAACCTTCAACAATTTTCTGAAAGAAAAGTCATTGAACTACTCTAACATGCTTGAGAAGCCCGCCAAACACGGTAAGACGTCCCCTCAGAATGTGTACAAGTCATTTCCAAACGGACTGCAGCTTAAATTGGCTTTTATTGCTAGGACTAATCCAAACGCGGAACTCTGCTGAGGGAAGCCGAAAAAATAATTGATTAAAATCTTATATCTTTAATGTTGAACGATCCCTCTTTCAATGACAGTTACCGGAAGGTTTTCTCACTTCCGGTTAAAAACGGTGGCCTAAGAATTCTTCTTCCTGAAGACAGTTCAAACAAATACGAAAGAACTCTTCAGATTTGTGAGCCGTTACGGAATCATAGCGCTACAGAAGCAGAGTTTCATCAGGAAAAGTTCTTTAGAAAATCAGAGAAGAAAAACAGGAACAAGCTCGAGCGAAAGTTTGGAAATCAAAGGTCTCAACAATGAAAAAAGGCATGTTCTCTAGATTTGAATAGAAAAAGAAACATCATGCTGGCTAAACCCACCTCCATTCAAAAAATAACATTTTGGTTTTTCCACGGGAGAATTTAGAGATGGAATTGCCCTTAGATGTGGATGGAAGCTCGTAAAATTGCAATCAACATGCGCATGTGGAGAAAAACTTAAGGTAGCGCGTGCTCTTCGTTGTTCAAAATTTGGCTATACGCACATAAGATTCTTCTTCGATTCACGTTACAGCAGAACGTTCTTTGATGTGAATGGGTTTAATCTGCATGAGGAGATTTGCTTGCCAGTTTAATCTGCATACCAGATTCCTACAAATATCACGAATCCACAAAGAAGCTGAAATGCGAGCAAAGGATAATCCAAGTCAAGAAAGCCGCCTTCTTTGCAATAATCTTCTTATGTAACGGAGGAGCAGGTCAGTCAGCATCAAAAGCCTTTAGCGTTACAAAAATTGGCTTCCAGGATCAGCGACAAGAAAGGACATTCATATTCGGACGCGGCACGTACATATTGACAAAAATAAATTTCGCTCTTTGGCGTAGCTCCATAATCCTCCTCCGTAGTGCACGATCCTTGCGCCGGTGCCCTGCTGTAGAAGCATAAGTAGGAAACATTGCAGAGGAGGGGAGGATGTTTTCCTAAATTTTTTATAATTTTTTTCTAATCTTGATTCAAAATCACTACTCATTATACTTTGATTGCTATGTACCAAATCTTTTTTGATTGTAATTCTGATGCGTTAGTTTCTCTATTTTCGCATGTGATGCTTCATTTTTTGACTACCGTCAGAATTATAAATACAACTAGGAGTTGATTTTGTGCACCAGAGTTGACCGATTACACTTTTAGGGGAGGGGCTTTTTCTTGATTGACCTGTTTTTTTGTGAGTGGTATCATTAGAAAGTCCGTATAGCGTAAAAAATGGAATTAAAAATTTGTTTTTGATTTTGCATTTTACGGGAATTTATCGAGGTTTAAATTTTAGTGAATAGACAATATTCCGTTGTTTTTTTCACATATTCCGTATTTTTGGCCAAACTTTCGTCAATTTTGCTAAAATATGATAAAATCGTTGACGTTTTTGCGGTTGATTATATCTTTTTTAGACAGAGGAGGTTTGTTTAATTGTTTGATCCGGTTTTAGGCTATAATTTATGCCCATAAGAAAGCTCGTCCGGCGTAGAAGATGGAATTATAAATATTTATTCCCAGACTTTGTCACAAAAGAAGCCTAAATAAGCTTTTTTAGCCCACTTTCTTTAAATTTGCTGGAAAAATTTTTCGATTTTGCATGTGCTCAAAATTAATCCGATCACGTCAACACAAAGCTCCCATTGAAGAATTGTAAAGAGGGACTCAATTTAACTGTTTTAGAGTTCTTTTAACAGTTTAACAAACTTTAATGTGAAACCCTTTTGAGCTTTTAGAAAATTTCGAAAAAGTGAACAGATAATCAAGACGCATTACTGAATGTGTGCATATTTGTAAAAATTTAAATTAACAAATTTTCAACTTCTGACGATGCAAGTTATGGCAAAACAGTTTGAGTAATTCAACAACTTTGTATCAACTTTTAACTCTTTTTAGCTAATTCATGCTAATTTTTACAAAATTCAGAAATTGTTTGTGAAATTGTTTGGGACAAAATAATATTATTTGCCCAATTTCTTTCAACCTGCCAGAAAAAACAGCTTAAACTTGAGGTAATTTTCCTCGTAAGCTGGACAAGAGATCTGGTTGTAATCCCACTGGACTCAACAGTCATCTGCAATTAAAATTTCGCCAGTGCTTTGCAAATTTGAACTTGATAATTAAATCAAATGCAATAATTATTTTCGGTATATTGATTATTTTTTCTGATCTAATTTGCAACCATTTGATTAATTGAGTGTTTTCTTAGAAGCATAACAACAGCAGGACTAATCTTGATCGCAACATGGATCCTTACGTTGAAATTTTTTTCAGGTTTAAATGTGGCGCAGTCTTTTTTCAACTTACTTCCCCAATTCTAGAAGTTATGTAAAATTCTTACAGGAATTTCAAATCAGGGATCAACTATTAACAGATACTATTAACAAAAAAGCCCAACAAACATAAACTATGGTTTTGGAGTTAAGCATGGTTTTTTTGGCTCGAACAGTTGTTTTCGTAAAATTTGATGGAATTATGTTTTAATTTTTTTTGTAGCAGTTTTTGTATCCCAATCACTTAGTCTGCCCCTTCAATAAACCAGCTTGCTTTTTTAGCAGTTTTAAGTGAACCTAGACAATGCTTTCAATTGTTAACTAATGCCTCTTATGGCTTTGAATAGATTTCTTATAAGAAAATGTGGGCGAATTTTAGAATATTGCCACTATTTTATCTTGTTTTCATCAACTTCTGGCGTACTCTCATTATAATCGAGCAGAAACCCATTTCCGTTGAGTTATAAATTAATGTATGTAACGGTTTTTGTAATTAACTAAAGGTTTCTTGGTTTTGATACAACGAGTTTTCATTTTATTTAAGCGTAATTGCACAATTTTTTGTTTCTTTTTGTTTCCTTTCCGAATCATCACATCATTAAAAATTCCAATAGAAGTAAAGCGAACTTGAAAGTTTCATGGCGTTGAAAAATTAAATCTGATTACGTTGACTGCTTTTATTGAATAGTTTATTCTTTTGTGCTAGGACAATTTGGATAATCTTTTTGAAAAAGGTTGCCTATGTTTGTCTTTTTTTGTTGTTATATGATATATAACTGATAATGATAGTTGTCAATTGCCTCCCACCTAAGTATAACTGAACCTTTTTAAAGAGCTCAATCTATAGTTATTTGTTTTGTTGTCTTTCAATTTAACTTTTAATAAAAGATTTTTTCAACGGTCTTCTTTTTGCTTTCATTTTCGTCACCGTGTAGACCAACTTCATTGATAAGAAGCATCAACGACATTTGATGAATCAATTCTTTTTCTCGGTTGGTTATATGTTTTGACCAATGGCTTCGACCATTTCGTTTCAATTTTTTTTTCGAGATTTCTATGATGTTCAATTTTTGCGTTTTTTTTAAAAAGAAGACCTGCTGTTTGTCAAATGAGACGCAAGCGATGATTTACAGTTCATGCAGATAACATTTTATAATTACACCGCTTTGACAACTGTGTTGTCGTAAAATTGATGCGGTTATGAATTCTGCCTGTATTTTTTGTTATTTTCTAGTTTCATGACTTAGTCTCATTAATAAAAGGACAAATTAGTTTCTTGATAGTTGCAACCTCATTCATCTTGTTTGTTGAAATCTTATGTCTGTTATGGCTTTTGCAAATGTTCGTTTGGGTTTTTAAGATTCATTTTTTTAAATGGTTTTTCGCTCAATTTTAAGCTTAGTTGCTGTAAAAACAGGTCACAACCCATTTGCAGTGAGCTATAAACTAATTCCTGTAATTGTGTTAGTTTCACCAATTTGCTTCTTGGCTTTTTTAGTACTGTTACTGTTACGAGACTTCATAAAATGTTTAAGATGTTCATACATTTGTCCAAAGGAATTTAATTTTCTTTCTAAATTACAACATAGATGGCAGGACCCCGTTGGCTTTAAAAAACTGCTTACTTGAACATTTTCAATGCTTGCAGCGACTTGTGCATGGTTCTAAGTTCTTCATTGCCTTATTCATGTCAATTTAAACTGAATTTTTTAATTTGGCCGGTATTTTATCTTTTTGCAGTCGTTTGACGTACTCTGGATAATTACAAGTCTCAATTAAATCTTATGGAGATCAAAACATTTGGTTGATTTTAGATAATAATGAGCATAATTTTTTTTTGAAAAGAACTGGTTTCAAGATGAATAATGTTTTTTTAACTCTGCAACTTTTGCTGTAAAAGTTTGGATTATGGGTACAAATTTTACACACGCTTGGACGAGCGCTCCGGTGGACGATGCTGTGAGAAGCAAAACGGAGTTCTGTGATCCGAGCAGTAGGTTAGAAGGTTAGTCTTAAGAGTCGCTCTCTAAAACTGCCTAAACCAAGTTACTGGTCGTTAAGTGTTGCTCGGCGAGCGTCTCCACTTGAAACAACAGTTCAATGTCGGGACGGATTCTCTGATATAACTTGAACAAAGAGCGTTAGCGTGAAATCGTATCGCGTATGGTAATTGATCTTGTCAACGCCGACGACTGACGAAATTGCCGTAAGTTGGTTTCTAGTTAGAAAATGGTTAGGTGTTAATTCGACTAGGTCTGACGGGTCGGCGCTTAATTAAGTGCATGTCCTACCAGAAACAAAGTAGTACTTAATACTGCAAACGTAAGGCAACATATTTGAAGGATGGTGTAAAGTACGCTTTTGAAATATGCTACTCTGTGGTGCGCACTGGGTGGATTCAATCCCCACTTAATGCTTTTGTAGGCTGGTTCAGCAGCAACATTATTAGTATTACATTTTTTGTTGTTCTCACAGAGCTGGTTTTCTGCACCAACGAGGTTAGTTTAATTATCTGACGAGATCATGGCAGGTGTAACAACCTGGTGTTTTCCCACTAAACGCAAATTAGCTTACACTGATGGATTGATTTCCGAACGGAAGACACGAGTAGTAACACAAGTGACGAGGAACCCCCAAATTTTCTCTGTTGTTTGATTAAAAAAGACGTAAAATGGGCCAACGTATTAGCTGAGCTCTGATGCTGAGAAAGGAAAAAGATTGACATTCAAGTGTTTCCACTGTGTGGTCAACCATGATGGGTTGATGAGTGACAGCGCTGCACAAACCACAGTTCAAATGAAAAGAACTTAGTGAGAAAAGTAGTATAGGGAGGACATAGCGTTCTTGCAGTTTTGCATGGCAGTAATCAGCACCCTGATGGCAAGGTTTCAAGTTAGTGTGCTACAAAAACTGTTTAGCAGGAGTGATAAACGCATCTAGCACAATGGGATTTTTAGTGTCAAGATTTAATTGAACTAGTTGTTTGACTTGACCGGATAAAACGGATAAGACCACAAGCTCCAATGGAGGACAAGAAGTGAACAATGCGGTTGCTCTTCTTTACGGTTTCTTTGTGGCGGAGGTCCTTTTTTACGTAGCTGAAGGACTCGCCTTGAAAAAGATACCAGAGATGACGCTCAGCTTCACTAAGCTTCGTAGGATCAGTTATGCTGCTGTTGCAGTTGGTGCTGCAATATCAAGTGTGTCTTAGTGAAAGACGCAGCATACACGCAGTAATGCTTAAAACTATTTGAACTATTATAAGATCTTCACTTATCAAACTAGAACAACAGTTTACATTGTTCCTCAGTTGGCTTGTTTGAAGAAGCAGTCAAAGATCAGACGGAGATATCATCGGTTTCACTAGTTATAGCGCGGATCTTAAAGTCGTTAAAAACGTCGGTATTCGGCTCCGAAATTAAGTGCGTGGTTTTCATGCAGTCAAGACTTTTCAACCAGCTATATGATTGCAAATTTTCAGCGAATATTACACGTGTGCATGCATTGGCTGAAAAATTGTACATGACAATATGTTTCCATTGGTTAATGCTGGTATATTTCAATATTTCACTAACACGGTTTGCGATGAAGACGTGGTGCTAAAATTTAGAGTTTGGCGACATCAAGACAATGGTGCTGTCTGTCCACATAAACACTTTGTCCACAGAGAAGGTCAGTGCTCGGCAAATGTCCTTTTTAGGCAAGTGGTACGGTGAACAGCTTATAGTCTCAACTTGCGAATAGTCGTGACCATCATAGGTGTTGCACAAACCCTGTCAAAGAAGAATGCCAGCAAGGTGGTTATCTCACCGGATGGTTAATTTACTTGAGCCTTGAGAAAAAGTGCAGCACTAAAAACATCTTAAGAGCTAAGCCAAAGCATGCGTAGTTCAAAGAGTTTAGTCAGTCCAGCAAAATAATCTCTCTGTACAGTCATGTTGGATAGTGGCGACAGTTGCACAGATAATACCATGAGTTAACAACTAATATTGTTGGTATTTCATCGTCCCAATGAGGGCCAGTGATGCGCCAGATGTCCTTCAACATCGGTTGATTGCCAGCATCGATTGGTTATTTTAAGTCAAGGGGATCAAATACTTTTGATCAATAAGATAAGCATGAAGCGTTGTGTTAATTGTTTTTTAAAGTGCTGCTATTACAGCGACCTACAACTAGAAAGTCGTTGTTGTGATCCCACTGAACCCCAAGCACGTGCGATGACAAGATCACTTTCAGTTTGGCAGAGTGAGGCAACCAACCAATTCAATCTGCACACTGTCAGCCATATCTGCACACTTATACAAATTTAGTAAATTGGAACCCACTTAGATGGAGGACTTGCGAAGTTGCAATAGTTCCCTCAACCAATTGAGGGAACTTGAAGGCGACTACACAGGATCTGAGAATTTTCCATGCATACGTTGTTCAAGGCAGCCTTCGCAGCTTCGTGATTTTGAGTAGCTTTATCGTGGGCTGTGTGGTGCAGTGCGCAATTCGCGCAAATGAGGGCGTTTTTGGTTCTAAATAAATGGCACTTGTGGCATAAGGTGGGGACCGCTCGCCCAAATAGGTCAAAAATGGCTTACCGATTGATTGGAGCCCGACCTTGTGGAGCATTCCTTTACTTATGGCCTATAGCACCAAGCGTATTAGTTTTAATAATGTTGTTATTTAATGGTGGATAAACCCGCTCAGCTCGGGTTAGAAATGTGCTGCTGAAGCAGATGCAACGTCACTTTCCAGAAAATTCTTTATTTTGAGTACTGCCAGAACATATGATTTTCTTTCAAGCACGAGAAGCAAAATTGTGATTCAATACAAACCTTTGCTCGCTGAGTTGAAGTCTTTTCTTTGACTATTTGACACTCTCAGAGGCAGTGGTTTCTCCTACAGACAAAGCATCTAGATAAGTTGATTTTGTTTCACTTTCAGCCGTTACGTATTTGCTTTTTACAGTGTGTTGGCGAAGAATGTCTCTTTGGAAACTTTGGTCTTTTCTGCAGAGTTAGTTTTTTTGTCCTCAGTTTTTGCTTCATGGATGTTTTTTCCATCAAGTTGTGTGCTCGAGTTTTTGCTTCAACAAAACGGTGAAGTAGAGTAGTGGCGGTTTTACCCCAGAGCTTCTGAACTGTAACGAGTGACAAGGACTCTTTACAATTGAGTGACAGTTTCCGCACTGCAGTGATGAGCAGCGAGGCGCTCTTTAAACCAGCGCTGTATGGGAGTGATTTAAATACCCCTACATGACAGAGAAAGATCGATATGGCTCCATAAAGGAAGGCTCCATAAGTCAGAGGAAGGATCGATGTGACAAGAGGTGGCACGAAATTCATCGTTGCTAATGGCCCCTTTTGATGCAGAAGCAGCAATTGCTACATCTCTCCCCTGAGGAAGCGGACGGTAATTTTCAATATTGGACATAATTTTGTCAATAGTGCTTTCACTGGTCATTGTAGCGTACAAAAACAAAAAAAAAACCTGAAAAGCAACATTAAGCTCTCCGTAGTGTTAAGTTTGGAAACACGGACATTAGTAGTAGCAGTAGAAAAGGATTTAGGTCGAAGCCTTGGGTTCAGAACAGCAAAAATTGCTGTCCATTTTACAGCAGCCGTTTTGAGAAGTCGGATCTTTTCCGTTTGTGCCCCCCCAGTACGTTATGCTCCCCCCAATTACAGAGTACGTGTGATTACATGGTAAATCGTTATGTAAAAATATTGCACGTGCTTCTGGGGGTTGGAAATAATATGAACCCACTAAGCTCGGGGGGGGGGGCACAGACGGAAAAGATCCGAGAAGTCACTGCAATGACCACACCTGCAATGTAGTCTCCACGTACATTTGCTCTTTTCATTGTTTTTGCAGAAAAACGTCCAGTAGATATTGCTTATAGTACTGATCCATATTAGTGCGAGGATTAGCTATATACTAAGATGGGTTTTTTGTTCAGTCAATTTTGGCCGATCCATATAATCATCTTAGATAGTTGTGAGTAGCCTAATTGTTGCGATAAACTTATTAAATAGATACGCTATGCTCATGATTTGACTGTGTGTGGTGGAGCGCCCTCAAGGGATTTTAGAAACAGGGTGAAGTTTTGCTCTGCGATGCGCTGTGCCTTCTCTTTGTGTTCTCTCTGTGGTCCTGCGTGCTGTTGGTGGTCTCTGAAGTCCATTCGGTTTTTAGTGCTCTCTGGAGTCTGTCGTCAAACCGAGAGCAAACGACATCTAACCACCAGGTTGTACTGTTCCTACACATGCTTACTATATATACTATTTAAGTGTATGCGAATATATCAATGTGTATTCTGTGTGTCTGAGATTGTGCTCGAGTTTGCGCGTGATTTAAAGCTCATTGTACATGCGTGAACCAGACGATAATGCGTCATATTTAAGCAGGTGATGAGACAATTTGCTGCACAGAACCTGCCCTGGATTGCACAAGATTTAGTAATTGCTACATCCAGGACAAAAGTTATTGCAGACAGCACCGCCGTTATGAACATTATCCTAACTAAAACGCCCGAAGATGGGCCTCAGACTGAATGCGCTATAATTTGCATAATTATAATGGCGCATTTACATCTCGCAAGATTCAAAAGTGAAAATGATTCTTCAACAACAAAAGTTTTGTCTAGAAGGCACCTGTTTGTTGAGGCCAGAGCACTTCAAGAGCGTTTAAGGAAATTAAATAGAAAACGAGAAGTGGATGAATTTGGAGCCTTTGACAAACAAATGGAGACTGCTAAGATATCGAATGCTTTACGATGTTTTTCAGGCAATGCAAAGTGCGGTGTGATATCAACATCTAATAAAGTGATTATCAAAAAAACTGCACCGTACTCAACCTTCTACAAGAAAAGCACCCTTAGAGTCAGAAAGCCTGACATAAACACTTAGTAACCGATTTGAAAAATCGAGAGTTGCCGTTCTATCCTTCTTTTTTTTTTGAAAAAATTATTGGCTCTGAAGTAAAACCTGCCGCAATGAAAACAAATGGCAGTCATGGCCCATTGGGTTTTGATGCAGGGGAATGGAGACAGCCGTTGACATCATATAACTCCTCCTCAATTGATCTCTTCAAAACAGTGTCCAAACTTGCAATCATATTTGAAACCGAAGAACTAAATTTCTTGAATTCTTATTACGTATGTCGACTGATTGCGCGAGATAAATCCCCTGGGGTTCCACCAATTGGCATTGGCGAGGTCTTAAGATGAATTATAGCTAGGAGTATAGTGAAGTGCGTTATTCGAGATCTCCAATTAATTGGGGAGACCTACAGATATGCTTTGGACAAAAGAGTGGCGGTGAACATGCTATTCATGCACTCCGGCGACGCTTTCTTGAAGATTGTATTGAAGGGATCCTTCTGATTGATGCCAGGAACAACTTTAATAGCTTGAACAGAGATCTGGCTCTAGAAAAAACCAGAAAGCTTTTGTCGCTCATTTTATACAGCAATCAGAAACTCTTATAAGACCCCATCAGACCTTTTCATTGATAAAAGAGTAATCATGTCTCAGGAAGGAACAACGCCCGGCGATCCAATAGCCATGGCAATGTACCGAGTGGCTACACTTCCTCTCATCTACATGCTTTAAGATCAAAATTTGACCCATAAATGATATGCAGATGACGGCAATGTGGCCTGTAGTAGTTTTAATCACTACGAATCGTGCTAGATATGCTCTATAAACACGGTGGTGCATTTGGTTATAAGGTGATCAAATGTCATTTCATTACAAAACCTGAGTTTATTCAGAAGGCGGAAAAGGTTCGTTCGGGATTAGATGCTGATGTTATTGAGATCATCGAGTTATGATTTCAGTTATTGGTTCCGATAAACCTACAACAATTTTCTGAAAGAAAAGTCATTGAACTACTCTAACATGCTTGAGAAGCCCGCCAAACACGGTAAGACGTCCCCTCAGAATGTGTACAAATCATTTCCAAACGGACTGCAGCTTAAATTGGCTTTTATTGCTAGGACTAATCCAAACGCGAAACTCTGCTGAGGGAAGCCGAAAAAATAATTGATTAAAATCTTATATCTTTAATGTTGAACGATCCCTCTATCAATGACAGTTACCGGAAGCTTTTCTCACTTCCGGTTAAAAACGGTGGCCTAAGAATTCTTCTTCCTGAAGACAGTTCAAACAAATACGAAAAAACTCTTCAGATTTGTGAGCCGTTACGGAATCATAGCGCTACAGAAGCAGAGTTTCATCAGGAAAGGTTCTTTAGAAAATCAGAGAAGAAAAACAGGAACAAGCTCGAGCGAAAGTTTGGAAATCAGGGGTCTCAACAATGAAAAAAGGCATTTTCTCTAGATTTGAATAGAAAAAGAAACATCATGCTGGCTAAACCCACCTCCATTCAAAAAATAACATTTTGGTTTTTCCACGGGAGAATTTAGAGATGGAATTGCCCTTAGATGTGGATGGAAGCTCGTAAAATTGCGATCAACATGCGCATGTGGAGAAAAATTTAAGGTAGCGCGTGCTCGTCGTTGTTCAAAATGTGGCTATACGCACATAAGACAAAATGACATCCGTGACTATTTTGACAACTTGCCCAATGAGGTCTGTGGTGATGTCGAAGTTGAGCCCTGTCTGCAGACTTTGCAAGGGAAAACCATCGCAAATAGAACTACCACTCTGATGACGACGCTCGACTAGATATCAAAGCTAATGGCTTCTTCGATTCACGTTACAGCAGAACGTTCTTTGATGTGAATGGGTTTAATCTGCATGAGAAGATTTGCATACCAGTTTAATCTGCATACCAGATTCCTACAAATATCACGAATCCACAAAGAAGCTGAAATGCGAGCAAAGGATAATCCAAGTCGAGAAAACCGCCTTCTTTGCAATAATCTTCTTATGTAACGGAGGAGCAAGTCAGTCAGCATCAAAAGCCTTTAGCGTTACAGAAATTGGCTTCCAGGATCAGCGACAAGAAAAGACATTCATATTCGGACGCGGCACGTACATATTGACAAAAATAAATTTCGCTCTTTGGCGTAGCTCCATAATCCTCCTCCGTGGTGCACGATCCTTGCGCCGGCGCCCTGCTGTAGAAGCATAAGTAGGAACCATTGCAGAGGAGGAGAGGATGTTTTCCTAAATTTTTTATAATTTTTTTTCTAATCTTGATTCAAAATCACTACTCATTATACTTTGATTGCTATTTACCAAATCTTTTTTGATTGTAATTCTGATGCGTTAGTTTCTCTATTTTTGCATGTGATTCTTCATTTTTTGACTACCGTCAGAATTATAAATACACATAGGAGTTGATTTTGTGCTCCAGAGTTGACCGATTACACTTTTAGGGGAGGGGCTTTTTCTTGATTGACCTGTTTTTTTGCGAGTGGTATCCTTAGAAAGTCCGTACAGCGTAGAAAATGGAATAAAAAATTTGTTTTTGATTTTGCATTTTACGGGAATTTATCGAGGTTTAAATTTTAATGAATAGACAATATTCCGTTGTTTTTTTTCACATATTCCGTATTTTTGGCCAAACTTTCGTCAATTTTGCTAAAATATGATAAAATCGTTAACGTTTTTGCGGTTGATTTTCTTTTTAGACAGAGAAGGTTTGTTTAATTGTTTGATCCGGTTTTAGGCTATAATTTATGCTCATAAGAAAGCTCGTCCGGCGTAGAAGATGGAATTATAAATATTTATTCCCAGACTTTGTCACAAAAGAAGCCTAAATAAGCTTTTTTAGCCCACTTTCTTTAAATTTGCTGGAAAAATTTTTCGAATTTGCATGTGCTCAAAAATAATCCGATCACGTCAGCACAAAGCTCCCATTGAAGAATTATAAAGAGAGACTCAATTTAACAGTTTTAGAGTTCTTTTAACAGTTTAACAAACTTTAATGTGAAACCCTTTTGAGCTTTTAGAAAATTTCGAAAAAGTGAACAGATAATGAAGACGCATTACTGAATGTGTGCCTATTTGTAAAAATTTAAATTAACAAATTTTCAACTTCTGACGATGCAAGTTACGGCAAAACAGTTTGATTAATTCAACAACTTTGTATCAACTTTTAACTCTTTTTAGCTAATTCATGCTAAATTTTACAAAATTCAGAAATTGTTTGTGAAAGACGGGACAAAATAATTTTATTTGCCCAATTTTTTTCAGCCTGCCAGAAAAAACAGCTTAAATCTGAGGTAATTTTCCTCGTAAGCTTGACAAGAGAGCTGGTTGTAATCCCACTGGACTCAACAGTCATCTGCAATTAAAATTTCGCCAGTGCTTTGCAAATTTGAACTCGATAATTAAATCAAATGCAATATTTATTTTCGGTATATTGATTATTTTTACTGATCTAATTTGCAACCATTTGATTAATTGAGTGTTTTCTTAGAAGCATAACAACAGCAGGACTAATCTTGATCGCAACATGGATCCTTACGTTGAAATTTTTTTCAGGTTTAAATGTGGCGCAGTCTTTTTTCAACTTACTTCCCCAATTCTAGAAGTTATGTAAAATTCTTACAGGAATTTCAAATCAGGGATCAACTATTAATAGATACTATTAACAAAAAAGCCCAACAAACGCAAACTATGGTTTTGGAGTTAAGCATGGGTTTTTTGGCTCGACCAGTTGTCTTCGTAAAATTTGATGGAATTATGTTTTAATTTTATTTGTAGCAGTTTTTGTATCCCAATCACTTAGTCTGCCCCTTCAATAAACCAGCTTGCTTTTTTAGCAGTTTTAAGTGAACCTAGACAATGCTTTCAATTGTTAACTAAGGCCTCTTATGGCTTTGAATAGATTTCTTTTAAGAAAATGTGGGCGAATTTTAGAACATTGCCAATATTTTATCTTGTTTTCATCAACTTCTGGCGTACTCTCATTATAATCGAGCAGAAATCCATTTCCGTTGAGTTATAAATTAATGTATGTAACGGTTTTTGTAATTAACTAAAGGTTTCTTGGTTTTGATACAACGAGTTTTCATTTTATTTAAGCGTAATTGCACAATTTTTTGTTTCATTTTGTTTCCTTTCCGAATCATCACATCATTAAAATTTCCAATAGAAGTAAAGCGAACTTGAAAGTTTCATGGCGTTGAAAAATTAAATCTGATTACGTTGACTGCTTTTATTGAATAGTTTATTTTTTTGTGCTAGGACAATTTTGATAATCTTTTTGAAAAAGGTTGCCTATGTTTGTCTTTTTTTGTTGTTATATGATATATAACTGATAATGATAGTTGTCAATTGCCTCCCACGGACGTATAACTGAACCTTTTTAAAGAGCTCAATTTATAGTTATTTGTTTTGTTGTCTTTCAATTTAACTTTTAATAAAAGATTTTTTCAACGGTCTTCTTTTTGCTTTCATTTTTGTCACCGTGTAGACCAACTTCATTGATAAGAAGCATCAACGACATTTGATGAATCAATTGTTTTTCTCGGTTGGTTATATGTTTTGACTAATGGCTTCGACCATTTCGTTTCAAATTTTTTTTTCGAGATTTCTATACTGTTCAATTTTTGCGTTTCTTTTAAAAAGAAGACCTGCTGTTTGTCAAATGAGAAGCAAGCGATGATTTACAGTTCATGCAGATAACATTTTATAATTACACCGCTTTGACAACTGTGTTGTCGTAAAATTGATGCGGTTATGAATTCTGCCTGTATTTTTTGTTATTTTCTAGTTTCATGACTTAGTCTCATTAATAAAAGGACAAATTAGTTTCTTGATAGTTGCAACCTCATTCATCTTGTTTGTTGAAGTCTTATGTCTGTTATGGCTTTTGCAAACGTTCGTTTGGGTTTTTGAGCTTCATTTTTTTAAATGGTTTTTCGCTCAATTTTAAGCTTAGTTGCTTTAAAAATAGGTCACAACCCATTTGCAGTGAGCTATAAACTAATTCCTGTAATTGTGTTAGTTTCACCAATTTGTTTCTTGGCTTTTTTAGTACTGTTACTGTTACGAGACTTCATAAAGTGTTTAAGATGTTCATACATTTGTCCAAAGGAATTTAATTTTCTTTCTAAATTACAACATAGATGGCAGGACCCCGTTGGCTTTAAAAAACTGCTTACTTGAATATTTTCAATGCTTGCAGCGACTTGTGTATGGTTCTAAGTTCTTCATTGCCTTATTCATGTCAATTTAAACTGAATTTTTTAGTTTGCATTCGTTTGACGTACTCTGGATAATTACAAGTCTCAATTAAATCTTATGGAGATCAAAACATTTGTTTGATTTTAGATAATAACTAATGAGCATAATTTTTTTGAAAAGAACTGGTTTCAAGATGAATAATGTTTTTTTAACTTTGCAACTTTTGCTGTAAAAGTTTGGAGTATGGGTACGAATTTTACACACGCTTGGACGAGCGCTCCGGTGGACGATGCTATGAGAAGCAAAACGGAGTTCTGTGATCCGAGCAGTAGGTTAGAAGGTTAGTCTTAAGAGTCGCTCTCTAAAACTGCCTAAACCAAGTTACTGGTCGTTAAGTGTTGCTCGGCGAGCGTCTCCACTTGAAACAACAGTTCAATGTCGGGACGGATTCTCTGATCTTACTTGAACAAAGAGCGTTAGCGTGAAATCGTATCGCGTATGGTAATTGATCTTGTCAACGCCAACGACTAACGGAATTGCCGTAAGTTGGTTTCTAGTTAGAAAATGGTTAGGTGTTAATGCGACTAGGTCTGACGTGTAGGCGCTTAATTAAGTGCATGTCCTACCAGAAACAAAGTAGTACTTAATACTGCAAACGTAAGGCAACATTTTCGCAGGATGGTGTAAAGTACGCTTTTGAAATATGCTACTCTGTGGTGCGCACTGGGTGGATTCAATCCCCACTTAATGCTTTTGTAGGCTGGTTCAGCAGCAACATTATTAGTATTACATTTTTTGTTGTTCTCACAGAGCTGGTTTTCTGCACCAGCGAGGTTAGTTTAATTATCTGACGAGATCATGGCAGGTGTAACAAGCTGGTGTTTTCCCACTAAACGCAAATTAGCTTACACTGATGGATTGATTTCCGAACGGAAGACACGAGTAGTAACACAAGTGACGAGGAACCCCCAAATTTTCTCTGTTGTTTGATTAAAAAAGACGTAAAATGGGCCAACGTATTAGCTGAGCTCTGATGCTGAGAAAGGAAAAAGATTGACATTCAAGTGTTTCCACTGTGTGGTCAACCATGATGGGTTGATGAGTGACAGCGCTGCACAAACCACAGTTCAAATGAAAAGAACTTAGTGAGAAAAGTAGTATAGGGAGGACATAGCGTTCTTGCAGTTTTGCATGGCAGTAATCAGCACCCTGATGGCAAGGTTTCAAGTTAGTGTGCTACAAAAACTGTTTAGCAGGAGTGATAAACGCATCTAGCACAATGGGATTTTTAGTGTCAAGATTTAATTGAACTAGTTGTTTGACTTGACCGGATAAAACGGATAAGACCACAAGGTCCAATGGAGGACAAGAAGTGAACAATGCGGTTGCTCTTCTTTACAGTTTCTTTGTGGCGGAGGTCCTTTTTTACATAGCTGAAGGACTCGCCTTGAAAAAGATACCAGAGATGACGCTCAGCTTCACTAAGCTTCGTAGGATCAGTTATGCTGCTGTTGCCGTTGGTGCTGCAATATCAAGTGTGTCTTAGTGAAAGACGCAGCATACACGCAGTAATGCTTAGAACTATTTGAACTATTATAAGATCTTCACTTATCAAACTAGAACAACAGTTTACATTGTTCCTCAGTTGGCTTGTTTGAAGAAGCAGTCAAAGATCAGACGGAGATATCATCGGTTTCACTAGTTATAGCGCGGATCTTAAAGTCGTTAAAAACGTCGGTATTCGGCTCCGAAATTAAGTGCGTGGTTTTCAAGCAGTCAGGACTTTTCACCCAGCTATATGATTGCAAATTTTCAGCGAATATTACACGTGTGCATGCATTGGCTGAAAAATTGTACATGACAATGTGTTTCCATTGGTTAATGCTAGTATATTTCAATACTTCACTAACACGGTTTGCGATGAAGACGTGGTGCTAAAATTTAGAGTTTGGCGACATCAAGACAATGGTGCTGTCTGTCCACATAAACACTTTGTCCACAGAGAAGGTCAGTGCTCGGCAAATGTCCTTTTTAGTCAAGTGGTACGGAGAACAGCTTATAGTCTCAACTTGCGAATAGTCGTGACCATCATAGGTGTTGCACAAACCCTGTCAAAGAAGAATGCCAGCAAGGTGGTTATCTCACCGGATGGTAAATTTACTTGAGCCTTGAGAAAAAGTGCAGCACTAAAAGCATCTTAAGAGCTAAGCCAAAGCATGCGTAGTTCAAAGAGTTTAGTCAGTCCAGCAAAATAATCTCTCTGTACAGTGATGTTGGATAGTGGCGACAGTTGCACAGATAATACCATGAGTTAACAACTAATATTGTTGGTATTTCATCGTCCCAATGAGGGCCAGTGATGCGCCAGATGTCCTCCAACATCGGTTGATTGCCAGCATCGATTGGTTATTTTAAGTCAGGGGGATCAAATACTTTTGATCAATAAGATAAGCATGAAGCGTTGTGTTAATTGTTTTTTAAAGTGCTGCTATTACAGCGACCTACAACTAGAAAGTCGTTGTTGTGATCCCACTTAACCCCAAGCACGTGCGATGACAAGATCACTTTCAGTTTGGCAGAGTGAGGCAACCAACCAATTCAATCTGCACACTGTCAGCCATATCTGCACGCTTATACAAATTTAGTAAACTGGAACCCACTTAGATGGAGGACTTGCGAAGTTGCAATAGTTCCCTCAACCAATTGACGGAACTTGAAGGCGACTACACAGGATCTGAGAATTGTCCATGCATACGTTGTTCAAGACAGCCTTCGCAGCTTCGTGATTTTGAGTAGCTTTATCGGGGGCTGTGTGGTGCAGTGCGCAATTCGCGCAAATGAGGGCGTTTTTGGTTCTAAATAAATGTCACTTGTGGCATAAGGTGGGGCCCGCTCGCTCAAATAGGTCAAAAATGGCTTACCGATTGATTGGAGTCCGACCTTGTGGAGCATTCCTTTACTTATGGCCTATAGCACCAAGCGTATTAGTTCTAATAATGTTGTTAGTTAATGGTGGATAAACCCGCTCAGCTCGGGTTAGAAATGTGCTGCTGAAGCAGATGCAACGTCACTTTCCAGAAAATTCTTTAATTTGACTACTGTCAGAACATATGATTTTCTTTCAAGCACGATAGGCAAAATTGTGATTCAATACAAACCTTTGCTCGCTGAGTTGAAGTCTTTTCTTTGACTATTTGATACTCTCAGAGGCAGTGGTCACTCCTACAGACAGAGCATCTAGATAAGTTGATTTTGTTTCACTTCCAGCCGTTACGTATTTGCTTTTTACAGTGTGTTGGCGAAGAATGTCTCTTTGGAAACTTTGGTCTTTTCTGCAGAGTTAGTCTTTTGTCCTCAGTTTTTGCTTCATGGATGTTTTTTCCATCAAGTTGTGTGCTCGAATTTTTGCTTCAACAAAACGGTGAAGTAGAGTAGTGGCGGTTTTACCCCAGAGCTTCTGAACTGTAACGAGTGACAAGGACTCTTTACAATTGAGTGACAGGTTCCGCACTGCAGTGATGAGCAGGGAGGCGCTCTTTAAACCAGCGCTGTATGGGAGTGATTTAAATACCCCTACATGACAGAGAAAGATCGATGTGGCTCTATAAAGGAAGGCTCCATAAGTCAAAGGAAGGATTGATGTGACAAGAGGCGGCACGAAATTAGTTGCTCTTCTGAAGGGGTTAACTGACTACTCCCTTTTGTTACGTCGTTATCACCTACGTTTTTGTGCAGATTAATATCAAACGGGTTGGCTGATTGCAGGACCGGCAGTGCTTGGTTGAAGTACCAATCAACTGATGTCAAAAACGGCTGCCTTTTTGTCTTCTGACTGTAGTTTGAGCGTTGCTCTTGAGAAAACATTGCAATTTCCAATCAGTACGCACGTTGCGTGAAACCTCTGGTGCGTTGGGGCACTGTAAACTGTCGGTTTGCAGGGATTTAAAAAATGGACACTTTTGATGCTTTGTGGAATAGCAGGTAAGAAACTGGGAGCTGAAGATTGGCTGTTAGATGAGGCCGATTACGTTTGAAAGGCTCATGTGTGGATTCAAAGGTGGTGCGAAATTATGCGTGCAATGAGCATTAGGGAGCTGTGTTCTGTTTGGAAAGTGAAATTGAGGTGGATTCTTTTGTTGAAATATACGAAGTTTGTGCAGATGCAATTGACCGGGCATACTGAAAGTTTTCGGTCTCAATTGTATAGTGATTTGATGCGTGATTTGACCTGTCTGATGTTTTGTTCAGGTACAAACAGGTGTCGATGGCCCGGAAAGTTTCATAGGTGGCATTAGTGTTAAGTGCGACATTTTTCTGGGCGGTCTGAGCTTGGTTCTTTGAATTCTCAACAACACTACCTGATTGCCTATTTAACTGTTCCAACATTTGGTCATTGCTAGAATTTTGCAGTTCAGCATAGAGGTATTTCCGATAAGAAGCCTCCGATACGATGCCTCTTAGGGAGTTGTGTATTGTTTGGAAAGTGAAATTGAGGTGAATTCTTTTGTTGTAAATAATATCATTTGTACAGATGCTATTGACCAGGCATACTGGAAATTTTCGTTCCTAATTGTAAAGTGATTTGACACTTGATTCGACCTATCTGAGGTTTTGTTCAGGTACAAACAGGTGTCGGTGGCCCAAAAGTTTCATAGGGGACATTAGTGTTAGGTGCGACATTTTGCTGGGCGGTCTTAGATTGAATTTTTGCAGTTCGGCATAGAGGTTTTTCCGATACAATGCCTCTTGCTGTCAATCGACATTGCAAATTCTGGCAGCGTGTTGAGATATCATACCAGGGTGTTAAAATTACCGGCGAAATTACCCAATTTTTCGGTCAACTCGCGACCATTATTCAAGTACGAAGACAACTGGTCAGCTTGGTTGAATGTCTGAACTGTGGATCAAGATTGTTCGACAAGATTATTTTCCACTGAATCATAAAAGGAGGATCAGTGGTTACTGCCCCAAAGAAGCGAAAATTTTCTTCACTTTTCTCAGTCAGAGAATTATAGTTCGGAAACAAATTTACCAAACCCTGTACAAATTTTGGAGTGCTAGCTGATTACCTATTTTTCAAAAAACCGAGCTTACTTGAGTGCTGACAAAACAATTTACAAATACCCAAGATCTCAGCCTCGTCTAATTTGGCTGCGGCAACACGCTGGCGATGATCTTCTTCTCTTTTCTGAAGCGTCATCTGCAATTCCCAAACTGACTTTTCCGCATGGCAATTTTTTGTTTGAGGCGCAAGGCATCGTGTCTTTGTTTATCAACTCCTTTGCGTTTTTTGCCTTGAGAAATTCATGTTTACCCTGGCTGAAAATGGTTGACGACGTTTAGCGCAAACTTATTTTAGAATGATTCCGGGCAATAATGCTTGCGCGTACGACATCATCGTCTGGGACAGAGTCAATATGAGTTTTATTTAATCGCAAGAATTCATCATTGTTCTTCGGTAAATCTTCTAACAACTGCTCATGGATAGGAGAAATTGATGTGGGGTTCTCAGTTTTACTTACCAAGTCAAAAGTTTCCTCATTTTTCTGCACCAACTTACTTTAGGTATCTGTCAATTTTAAACCTCCTGTCTTGACGATCTCTGCTTCGGTGAAGTCTTTGTTGATGTGACGTACCTTGGACTCAAGATTGTATATTGCACTATAGAGCTTCCTAAGTTTCTCATGTAGTTTGACCATAGTCTTGAAGATGATGATTTCTAAATTTCTCAATTTGAAAGAATTTCCAAACAAGTAAACGCAGTAAAAGTAATACCAAATCCAA
Source organism: Convolutriloba macropyga (assembly GCF_964194025.1). NCBI lineage: Eukaryota > Metazoa > Xenacoelomorpha > Acoela > Convolutidae > Convolutriloba > Convolutriloba macropyga. The sequence continues at coordinate 41,226,700 of NC_134471.1, read as the reverse complement.
ATGAAGACGACTTGATAACTAAGTCGCCAAAGGGCAGAAAAAAATTTACCGAGTAATACAGTGCTCGGCGAGAGTAAGTACCAAAAAGGGAAGAGCGTCTAGCTCTAGACTACACAAGGAGGAAGGCGACCACCAGAGAGGGTCGGGCAAACGACGCAAGACAGAACAAGAAACGAAATGGATAGAACAGGAACGCCGACGAACGAGGCACGACGAAGGGGGAAGCAAAACTAAAGGAACGAGAGGCAGGGCAAGAAAACGGAACATGAAACGCGCAGAATAGAAATGCTGGACAAACGACACCGACAAACTGAAGCAAAAACGACGCATAGCGTAGTGGAAAAAGAAAAGACGGAATAGAAACCTAGAGCGCGATGCATGGAACAAAACGCCGTGCGATATACGCACAAAGCGGTGGGAAAACGGGCAGAAAATAGAGAAGCCGTTTCAGAACGAGCAGGAAACGAGCAAGCAACAAACTGTGAGGGAAAAATTATGCTAGCAGACCAGAGCCGAAATCCCTGATCTTATTTTGGGATTGATTCTACCAACAACACACTAACTTAGGGCACTGCCATAGTAAAATATAGGGATGGAAAAGGTATAAAAAAAACTAATTGGCCCGACCTCCAGAACAAACTTATGTCACACCCTAGCAAAAACAACACCCAATTGGAATACTAACAAATTACAGTAGGAGTTAATAAAATACAACATTGTGTTTGTGGGACAGCTTGGACGGTAAGGAGACAATCGAGCTGCATTTCCAGAAAAACTTACTCCACAACCTTGACAGCAACTGAACCAGAATAAATAATAGTTATACTCTAATTCATTAGCACACAGCAACGAAAACTAAAATATTACAACGGGATACTTGCGAATTAGTAAAGTAAAAACAGATCCGGATGCAAACTTGCGATAACTCCTAATTCAGAGAGGGCACACTTTAGAGAGTAACATGACTCGAATGTTCAATCAGTATACTATTTTAATCGACATCTCAAATGCAACGTTCTTCATCACATACTAACATACTACTTCGAAAACAGGGAGAGAAAAATAGGCAGAGAAAAAAATTATGTTCCGTGAAAGCAACGTTTTTGAAAAAACCGACCGCTTAGCTTTAGTTAAGGACAAAAAACACGCGGACAGTAGGGTATGAAAACGAACGACGAAAGAAAGAATTTTATGGAATCCAGTTTTAAAGGCCCGGATGCTGTGAACTTTCACAGTCTTTTTCTGTACTCAGTGTAGTGATTTTCGCTCAATGAGAGAAACCTTGGATTGAGAAAAAGAATTAATTTTGACAAACTTGTCTTAATTTTTGGTCTTTTTCTACTTTTTTTTCTATATTTGGTCATTTTTTGCAGATTCGTGATTAAGTAACGATTTTCAAATCAGTCTGCTGTTTTATATTCGAAAAAATTCTATGTTATTTCTGTTTATTTTTCCAATTGCTTTAATTTTCACGGAAAGTTTTCAAACTGAGCAACTGATTATTATATTATATGAATTTCTGTTTTTTTTTCAATTGCTTTAAAATTCACCAAAAATTTTCAAACTGAACAACTGATTATTATATATTCGTATTTATCTCCAACTTGTCCCTCTTTTGTAGAAGTTGGCCTGAAATGTTTGTTATCGATGTTTTTCTCTCACGACATGATATCTGTGGAGACAAATTTTGAACGGATCTCTAAATTTATAAGCTGATGCCGTTAATTTATTTTTTGACGCAGTACATCTGTCTGAAAGCTATCAAAATTCCTGTTAAGACTCAGAGTTGGCCGTCTAAAAACTTGTATGAGTTTACTGCAAAAAGAAATGTTTAAAAATCACAAAGTATTGCCTTACATTTTCTTGATGATCATCAATTGTGCCCCGTTCTGTTGAATCAAGTCTTTAACCCAATTTGTATGAGAATGTTTGTTAACTGAATCTCACCCAGGCTAAGGTGCCAGACGGAAGCAAGTATGTCCAAACTTTCGTGCGTTCATGTCCAGACTGTCGCGCGTTCATGTCCAGACTTTCGTGCGTTCACCAGACTTTCGTGATTCATGTCCAGACTTTCGTGCGTTCACCAGATTTTCGCGCGTTCAACCAATTTTTGTGCGTTCATGTCCAGACTTTCGTGCGTTTACCATACTTTCGTGCGTTCATGTCCAGACTTTCGTGCGTTCAACCAATTTTCGTGCGTTCATGTCCAGACTTTCGAGCGTTCAACAGACTTTCGTGCGTTCATGTCAAGTATTTTGTGCGGTCACCAGATTTTTTTGCTTTCAACAGGTTTTAGTGCGTTCATGTTCATACTTTCGTGTGTTCACCAGATTTAATTTCGTTCACCGGGTTTTCGTGCTTTCATGTCCAGACTTTTGTGCGTTAATCGAACTAGGATGCGATTATCCAATTTTTGTCCCCTCAAGTTCAGACAAGAAACATTCATTCAAATCAATTACAATTGCGCATGGGATATTTCCTGTGTCCATTGAGTCTAAATCAGCAACATTTTGGTGGAGCTTAGCAAGGAAAAAAAGGTAGAAATCTTCTCTGTTTTCTCTTTGTACGTAATAAAGAATGAAACATTTTAAAAAACGACTTTTTCATCGCGTCAAGGAACTGTTCAAATGGAATCAAATTTGGTATAAAATATCTGCAGTGTATGTAGAGCGTAGAGCAAGAGGAAGTTTTGCTATAGATGGAATTTGTTGGTCAAAAAATGATTCATACGCACGGCGAATTCAACAAACAACGCTCTGTATGAGGACTTCCTTAGCTTCTTTGGCACAACCTTTCCAAATTGTGAGACCTAAATGCTTTTGTTTTTGCGTGATTTGTTGTCCAAATAGAATTGCAGGGGGTGTTATCTTTTTCATTGCGACAATAGAGAGTGAGCAGCTTCAACTATCAAAAGACGACAGATACGAGCGGGTTAAAATTGATATCTGCTGGGTTATGTGATTTCTGCTTATTTCAAGGAGACGCAGTTCAGATTTAAACGTCTAAAAATCACGCTTCTGAATTTTGGGCTCTGAAAAAACGCTTACGCACATATAAAAAATTGACTTGGAAACACAAAAAAATAAAATAAAGGTTAACAATTGACTTAACTATCAGGAATGAAAAAAACTCCCAAAAACGCTTACGCTCATATAAAAAACGCGTACGCACATATAAAAAATTGGACTTGGCAACACAAAAATAAAATAAACGTTAACAATTGGGTTAATTAATAGGAATGAAAAAACTCCCCTTTTCTTCAATTTTTTCGTTCAATCAATCTTATTTCCAGCTATTTTTAAACTCTCTATAGAAAAAAACATGACTGCAATTTGTTATAGTATTGATTTTTTATGACAATCTTACTCTATGTCTAAACTTTTTAGGGCTCAGTTTTCAACCTTTTAAATGTTCTTGAACTTAACGTCCGCAATTGGACTAAACTTTTTGTTGCTACTGCTCTAAGTGAGCCTAATCAACCACTTCGTTTTTTTTGCGACAACAGATTATTTAATTGAATGATAATTTCAGGCAGATTAGAAGCTTTTTTGGGGTTTTCAGAAAACACACGCGTTCTTTGATTACTGTGTCGTATTTACTGAAACAGATCTCTTCGTTGTCTTTGGCACTGTTTCGCAGTAGCAAGTATATTTTTTCATGTTGATTATTTGTAAGTTTTAGTTCTGTACACGAGTAAAATCTTACAAACAATTTTGTACTATAATTGCCAGCTATGTTCTGTATTCTTACGCTCCGTAAAACCAACTTTCGTGGATATAAAAAAGACCAAATTTTCTCTGGAAATTAAATTGATATGTCAGACAAATGAGCATAGCTTTTTCATAATATAATATGCCAATTAAACGAATTTTTTGAGGAAATTTTGAGATCATTTTTCTTTTCATTATTATTGATTCGAAATATTGAACATTGTCATCTATCATGACAGTTGATGAAATGGTGCAGTCTAAAAGAACTACAGCAGCATACATTTCTAATACAGAGTTTTGAGAAGAATGATGTTTTTGTCTTTACTACAAAAAGTTTTCTCATTGAGTTGGCATTAGTTTGGCAGCTGAACATATTTCACTTGCTTGTGCCGAATATTGCAAATGTTTTTTTATAAAAAATATTGGAAGCTTTATTAAAATCACATTGAAACAAAATTAAACCAAAACCTCATTGATTCTACATTTGTGTCAATTCATAGAGTGGAATGGTTTTAAAGTTTTTTTTCATCGTTTTCATTTCGACAATTTCAGTCTTCTGATTGAATCATTTTAGTGAGATTGTACAACTAGTTATAGGAATGTTGTAGTATGTTTAGCTTTCAAAATAAGTATTTTATCTCATCACTAAGTGGTCACGGGTTGACCACCATGAACATTGATTAGCAACCACATAAAAGCCTTATAAGGAGTTTATGGTGACCTGGGAACCAAATAGCTGACCACGAAAAAAATCAACATTACTCGGAAAACTCTTTAAGCAAACAATCATATAAAACCTGTAAAACCCCTTAAACTGAGACTGTTGAGACTGCTGTCTAAGCCTTGCATCCGTGTTGAAAGAACGCAAGAATTTGCATAACAAATTCTTCGATACCATGTAGGAATCATATTTGGAAATGATGGCAACCATAGCAAGATCATCTAAGAAAATTTTGTATGGCTTGCATGGAAAAATATACGGTTCTTGGATATGGTTTCCAAGAAAGGTCAACCCGGAGTTAAAGGAATCATCTCTCAATCAACGTAACTTCTGCGTTGTTGGTCCGTTTTGATTGATCTATTGTAACTTCTATGCTGTTAATTCAAACATTATGAGATGGCTGGTAAGTGTCGTTATTTCCAGCTTTACCAATTATTTTTCACCTAATTAAATTGCTCGCTTTGTGAAGGTTGGATCATTATGTATCATCTCACTCTAACAATTTTCCCAGTTTTATTATGAGCACACGTCTAAACTAATTTAAATTATAGATGCCTATTCTAAAATTAGGGATGGTATATATTGTATAAGTTATATTGAGCTGCTCAGAAGATTCTGAAAAGAATTAAAGGGCAATCTTCAATTTCACTCATCCTTCCAGCAATCAAAATCTGAGCATGCATTATTGGTTCATTGATAATTCTATTTGCTTACGAGTTCTGTTAAAATCAGAATTCATTAATTTATAGCATTGCAATGGTGATAGTCCTTAAGAGGATTCCGAGACATTTTGTTTCCAAAAAAAAATTCCACGACAGACATACCATAATGGACATTAATGACGCTGTTACAGCACTCAAACTTTTCATAACAAACGATAGCTTCAACAAGTTATATCAATAGAAAATACACTCTTATGAAATGCGTAAGTCTGAAACTATTCAGGGCTCATATATTTCCATTATTGCACTCACTAAGACAGCAGGAATTTGACTGTTAAATTTTTAATGAAGTCAAATTATGCGGTTCAATAATATTATAGCAACCCCCCCCCCCCCCTCCTCACCCTCCGGAAATTTTGCTAATGGGGCGTACATCCCAATATTGACAAAAATGTCAACAAACTATAGTGTTATTATGTACGATATACGATATCGTCGCTTTTGACCTATTTCGTATTTATACAACGATCGTGAACAACGATCGTATTTATAGTTTTCTTTATGGTAGGCAATAATCACAGACTATTTCTTGCTACTAAAACGGTGATCTTGAAGATGGGCTAATTTCACATTATACAGTTCTTGGAAATACTTAAAATTAGAAGTTGTTAAAGTTACAATAAAGAGTCCGGGTGCGACAAAAGGGAAAGTATTCAATTTATCGATTCAAATAGCGGACTTCCTGAATATGTTGTTGATGTAGCACTGAAAGTATTTATTGGAAAAATAATAGAGTAAGGGGTTGATGACGAAATAGAAGTTGAAAAGGACTGTTGTCCACAGCATAAACTCCTGGGATAATTTTGGACCAATATTGTACATGTGACAGAACTCCAGAATGGAATCAGGAATCATAAGTAGCATGAAAACAGAGCAAACAAGGAACAGAGTCGCAGTAACTGCACTATCTGAGGGCCTGTGAGATTGTTGCTGGTCTTGGTTGTTCACTGCAACACTCGGGTCATTCGGAGCCAGCATTCTCGAGTTGCTGGCCATCATTGGGCTTGTGAGTTTGTTTCTTTGGGCTGCCATTTTCTTGCACGGTCCTAACCGGGAGACAGTTATGTTCATTGCAGTAGCTGGCGATTGGGATGGCAGGCCAGAATGATTGGGGGAGGATGTCTGGTTTGAAGTTACTGGGGGTGGTGGTGGCAGTAGAAGCTGTTTGGCTTTGTCCTGCTGACCCTGTGCCAGAGTTATTTGGTCTTTCTTGGCTAGTTGCATAGATGGGCAATCGGAATGGAATGCTCGGCTATCCTGTAAACAATGAAAGGTTTCTTAAATAAAAAATGACACCAAAGTATGACTTTGTCTTCAGCTTCAATATTTTGTCCCTGAATGCAATGAACAATTTACTCGCATCAAATTTTTTAAAACTTGTTGCGTGTAAATCTTCGTACAAAATCTCCAGGGTAGAGGCATGGACGCCAAAATTGCTTAAAACGCTTAAAACGTGACATTTGCGGTGAATTTGATGTATAGTAGAATAACATTTGCAAAAAATGTAGAGAAATTAACCGATTAAACTTTCATTTCTGACAAAAATTAACTTTCGTTCACTACTTGCAAAAGTTGCTCGAAATTTATGTAAGAGTTGGGACCTCTTTGGTTGAAAAAATTCACCAATTCACCGCATTCACGGCTAAAAATGACTTCTGCGATAAAAACATATTCCTATTCTGCGAGATGCAATGTAAGACTTCTGCGATGAAAGCAATTGTCGCGTTTTTCTTTCCCACGAAACCTCAACCCGGTTTTTAATTTTGTTAGAGAAAGGAGGAGGTTCAGAGCTAGCGCTAAGTGTGCAATACAAGGAAAATAAACAGAGTGGTTACAGCTAAGTTACGGGGGTTCAAGCCTGGATAGAACTGTGGCAAGTTCTTGCGACTCATTTTCAGAAATTAATTTATCAGAAGCAGGTGCTCCCTGTGATCAAAGAGCTGAAAATCATGCAAGAATATTCATAGCATAATTGCAGGAAAATACTCAATAATTCTTGCAAAAAAATTTATTTGTAACAACCTGCAAAATTCTTGCAAGATTTGAATTCGCTCACACGAGGCTGGCTGGTGACATGAAACTTGGCAATTGCATTTGCATTTGTTTTTCTCGGTTCAATTGTAAAATCTTGAAGGAAACAAATATTTGATGAATCAACGGCTGGTCTATGCTCCTCATAAATATAGGGAAAAGTGGTGTTAAGATGGTGTTAGTATTAGGCAGATAGTATAATATGTTATGAGGATGATAGTTAATAGCAAACCTTTCTATCTGACATGACTGTAGTGCAATCGGCGTCTGTTGTGGCCACCATTAAACTCTGAACAAAAAACACCGCCGTTAGTTCCCATGACGTCATAAACCACATCACTGGTTAGTAATCAAATGAAGGTTGAATAATTGCACTATCTTGTCATTATAGAGTCAAAGCGTGACCTTAAATACCCATCCGGGCTCCAAACTGATATCAATTTCAAAAAGACAACTCTTTTCTACATATTAAATGTGTGATTAAAAATAAAATGCTATATTATTTATGTGATTTTTTTGGTTCTGCTTTTTTGAAAACTTATTCTGGTAGACTTCCTTAACAAAATCAAAGAACATCCTTTCTTTTCATTGTTATTCGCATTTTGTTTAAAATTCCCCAAAAATCTTTTTTTTTTCACTTTTTAGCGACCAACTGTACAAGAAATACAGATTTGGGTTCTTTATGAAGCAATTCCTACTTTCTTGCGACAAATTTGGCTAATCGTTTTTATGTGAAAAATTCAATTAAAATTTACTTCAAGTACGTTGGACAGCTCTCAAATGGTTCCCAAACAGGCAAAAAAACCTCCTAGCATCCCTTCGCTGCGTAGCTAAAACGAATAATAAACTATACCCATTTGCTGTTATTATAATCGTACTGAAAACGAAATTATTATTTATATTAGGCTATTAATCATTTTCATTATCACTCATTGTCAAGAGAAAAAAATGCATACAGACGCTGCCATACAAAATTTCTAATATTTTAAGCACCAATCCAAAATTACAATTGAAGGCAGGTTTTGACAGGATGATCGAAAACAACTGATGCAATCTTCCTCTAGTTTCCAAAGTAAAATGTGCTCCTTCTGAAAAAAAAAATTTTTTTTGTCAAGAATATGGTTTAAAAATTTACGGTGTTTCATCGATTGCAACCATTATGGAGTTTATGTTAGAAAAAGCGGACTGAAATCTGCTTTTTTATTTTTGCGAGAACCAGGACCATAATTTTCACAGTTTTCACGTTTGCTTAAAAAAAGTTTTTAAGCAAACGGAGAATTTTGCTGGGATGCGTGTTAAAACCCAATCTATGATGCTACGTGTTGCGAGATCGGTTTAGGCAAAAGGACACAATGTCACAAGGAGTGCTTAGGTTGCATCGCATATCAGAATTAACATGAACAAGTAATTCATCGCGGCCCTGTTTTTCGTTTATTTTTCATCTTTTTGATCTAAAATAATTTGATCAAATTTTTCGTGTCAATTAAATTTTGGGAGCTCGAGAAGACTTTTAATGCGTCTTACATAATTCAATCGCTCGGTTAAAAACGCTCATTGAATGTATCCGTTGTCAAATTTTGTAATAGTGACACGCAGTTTATTTCTCATTCAACGTGGTGCCCAACAGAGCGCGTTTTTATCGTTCTTCTGCGAGAATTAGGGACTTTTGAGGACTTACTGTTCTGCAACAAAAAACCTTACTGGCTCGTTTCTGAAATTAAGAGCTATTTAGGCGAACTTTCAAACAAACAAACCTTCCGCACTCTTTCATGTGGCTAAAAACGTTTAATTTTTGTACATTATCCGTGCCGAAATTTTTACAGAGGGTAGCCATAGATAAAGGTGGCGAACTACAGATAACGGTTGCCACCTTCACCATTGAGAACACCCAACTTTGGAAGTGATGTATTTTAGTTAATGACTTATAGGGAGATTATTGTAAAACAAAGCATTGGTTACTAAAAGGCAACAAAATATTGACAGAGCTAAGTGAGACAAAGTATGGCATGACGAGAAAATATGTCTCAATTTGGGATGAAAAATGCGCAGTTGTTGTTAATAACTAAAAAGAACTGTTTTATAACAAAACTTATATAGCTGAATAGAGATTAGTATAGTGTCTAAACAACTTGGACTCTAACTGGAGCAGTTAAACTTTAAGGCAGCTGAAGAGTATTGATGTACATCAATCATAGATTAAATAACATATGTTTTTGTTCCAACTGTCCAATTTTTCTGAGGACCAGGAACAGTATATCAGCTCAATTTTTTTAAAATCCAGTTGTGGCAATTCAAATTGTTTGGTGACAATTAAAAACTAATACCACAAAAAAATTTCTAAAAAATGAAATTAAAATTTGGGAAAACAAGTTCATTTTTTTTGAAGATTTACTGGAGAAGAAACCGAGGTTTAAAGTTAAGGTTTTATTAAATTGCCTTATATTTCACATCTGCAATCACCTTTTAATTAAGATCTTTTATATAACGAAGCAACAATGTTTTTCTGATTTTTCTCTCTTAAGTCCATCAAATTCCCTTGAATTTTATTATAGAGATGATTGCGTCGTATTTTCAAAAAATATTTTTTGTTGATTGACATCTTAATCGCCAATCCAGTTGAGGCTAAGATATTTTCAGCATTTTGAACTTTTTTTGGCAAGCCAAATCTCCTTTGGCTTTTATTGCTGAAGAAGTCTTAAAAATAATTAGAAAACTAACCAAGTGGATTTCTCATTGTATCCTTCAAATTTTCTGTGTCTCCCAGATTAAACAGGGCTGAAACTTTTCACTGTTTTAAAATTTTTAGGCAACAATTATAGGAATACGCAAACCAATAATGTGAAATTACTGAGATTGAGGACGTTCTAATAAACATCAATAAGACTAGTTTAAACGAATTGATAAAACATACTAACAATAAAAATTACTAGCGTGTATTCAATTCTCTTTTTCGCTCTTTATCCCAATTTTTTTCCAGTCACAAAGAAAGCTCAAATAACAAAAAAATTGTTAGATGTTTTTATATTTGATTTTCAATATGTTTTCAATTCTTAGGAAAACGTTTCAAAGGCGTTATCATCTTTTTTCTTTCGATTAAGGGAAAAGAATGCAAAATCAGATTTCAATGAAAGATTTCCGATTGAAAGTGTTTTTTCACTCTCTATCTAACCTGTAAGAATTGCTCGAGACACCGAAGAAAGCAAACATTTTCAATCTGAACTTTCATGAATACGAACCAGGAACAAATTTCACGTCGTGCTCAGTACTTGTCCAGTAACACACGTCTTCAATTGACAAATCAGTGCTGTTCACGTCTTATCTCAAGCCTTAAGACTTGTGAAGGCGTGTCAAGACTTGCTCAAGACTTGCCAAAACTAAGTCGAGTGTTGACCAAGACTTGGCAATTCTTAAGTCAAATCTTTGCCAAGACTTGGGAAGTCTTGAGTCAAGGCTTGACCATGACTTGACAAATCTTGGTTATTGCGCAGTTAATGAGCAAAGAAGCGTTTTGAGAAGAAATTATTTATAATCAATGCATATCAAAATGAGCCACATTTGGTAACATCCCATATTTTCACCCCAAAAATAAACTTTTTTCAATCGGCAGAGTAAGGTGGCCATTACCGGTATGTTTGGTTGATATCAGATTTTTTTCATTCCCTATCAAGTGATTTTTTCATTCCCTATGTTTGTTTACATTTTAAACTTTAAGTTTTAGCAACAAGCTTTACTTGGGAGTGAGAGCAATAGAGATCACTCAAAATGAGGAACGAAAGCGTGAAAAAGTCACTTGAGAAGTCAAAGAATGTTGCAGAGCAAAATGGTCAAGTGAAAAATTTGCATTAAAAAAGACCAACACATTTACAATAATTGCTAAGAACTTCGTTCGAGAGCAATTGAAAAGCAATCAGACTGGTCTCGAGCAGAGCCTTTTATTATTTAATTTTTACTGGTTAGTCCAATCATTTTACAGGAGCTTGACTCTAATCAAACAAACTTCTGAAATTTTAAATTTAATAAAATTTTAAACAATTTTTTTGGTATTTTAATAGTTAATAAATTTTTTAACGAACATCACCCATCCTTGATTCTCTTCAATGTAGACAGGTGAAACGCTTACACAGTTCAAAAGCAGATATTTAATATTGACGTTCATACCGGTCAAAAATTTAAATGTAAGGGGGTTTGACCTTGTTCCGTTTTCCAATGAAATTACCCATCAAAACTTTCATTGCTAACGTGTTTTGGGGACTAAATTTCAGCCAGGTGTATTCCATCCTCTCTTTAATCTCTACAGATTTTTTAACTGAATTTTTAGCATAATGAAAAGTAACAATTTTCTTTGACAGTTTTATTTTGCTGCGAACCAGGAAATTCTTCTGCTCTGAATTGTGTACTTCTTCCTTCAATTTCAATATGTTCTGGGTAGCTATTCCAACAAGGAAACACTTTCAACAGCTTCCTGGAAGGCTTCCATATTTGTTTGATTTGTTTGTTATGTTTTTGTTTGTTTTGTAATGACATCCTCGCGCATTGAATTAAAATAAAGATTCACTCCTTGCGTTCAGATTCATAGAGAATCATGTATGTTTGTAACGATCTTCCTAGAAGCGCGCTCAGGTTCTATTCAAGGTCCTGATCAGAGGGACAGTGTTGAAATATGATGCACACCAACACAACAAAAAACTGAAATCTGAGGGAACAAAAGTTTGTGAAATATTTAAGGGTCGAAGATATCAATAGGTGGGAATAAATAATCAAGCAAAATAAACATCTAAACAAACGCAAGGATAGGATTTCATTACAGGCTAGAGCAGATACCGTAAATTTTTGCAGTGGATATTTATTACACATTAAGTTATTAAGGTTGATTAAGATCTCATGAATGAATGAATGATCGACAGACAAAAAAGTTTAATTTGGCACCCTTTTCCTTTTGCCAGACTGTTAATCTCGTCACGGTATTAAGATCTACGGTGCATTTTGCCCTCGAAATCGAACAAAGTCGCGTCGAAATAACCAAATTTATGTCGTCTGATCTAGCCTCTAATGTTAATATATAAGGTATAGAGATGTATATGGGTATAGTAGCAATGGAAGTACTCACTGCTAGTCGGATGCCTCTAGTCTGTTGTCTCCTTCTGTTGGTCATGCTTCTCAATCTCCACCCTATCATAGGATAGGCTACCATCATCAGGATTGCATCGAAGAACACCAGTCCACTCTTCACCCACAAGAACACCCCGTATGTGATCACTTTCTGAACATTCTCCGCTGTATCGTTACCCCACCTACAAATAATAATATTTCATTCCTCTTCCAAGCATGCAAAGTTATGATCAGAAGGTAAAATTGAAAAAAAATCAAATACAGTTAAAATTTAAAAAAGGATTGGATTTTTTAAAACATAACAAGACAAGTTCTGATCATAACAACTCAATGAACTTTCATTGGCTAAACAAAAAGGCTAGATTTAGAATGGACTATGAGTGGATTGGCAAAAACGATTTAAGAAAAAAACGATAAAAAATTGCAAAAAAAACAGTCAAATTGACGAATGTGAACAAAAACCACAAGCAAGAAAGCCAAATTTTGTTGAAACCCCGTTTTTTCACTCTACTTTGAAATTAGGGTGAAAACAACTTCACACCGTAAAACTAACAGCTTTTTCGCTTCACCTCCTGTTTTGGCGTGACCAAAGTCAACACTTCAAATTGACTTCAAATATCATGAAATTGTGTGAAATGCAGATCTTGACAGTACCCCAATACGATTTAAATCTTTTGAATTCTATTAAAAATGTTCTTCATGCTCCAAATTGAACTAAAACCCATTTCAAATCAGAGACTCTTGATTCATTAAAATCCTGGTTAATTAAAAAGCGTTATTTGATAAAACTCGATCAGACGCCCCTATTGACAGCGTTGTGTTTGACTTTTCTTCTTTTGGTGATTTTATCATTAAAATGAAATTTAAAGATCTCTCAGATGAACTATGCGCCCCCAGTTACAGACGGTTCTACTTCTTTTCACCCCAATTCATTGAACCCCCTAACATTTAACCCCGATTTATTCACCCCTCTATCATTTAACCCCTCTATCATTTCAACCCTATATCATTTCATCCCGCCAATTAGCAGTCGACATTAAAGGTACATTTTGCCAAAATTAAGTGGATAAATTAATCCCACGTTCGGTTGTGATAGTTTCATATCAAGTCCCACGGGCCGCTAAGGCATGGCCATGGCCCGTGATGCATGGCCAAATGACTATATTGCTAATTAAATAGTCCTTATTTTACAAAAGATTAAAATCGGGGTGGAATGATAGAGGGGTTAAATGATGGAGGGGTGAGAAAATCGGGGTTAAATGATAGGGAGGTTAAATAAATAGGGGTGAAAGAGCGGGACACCCTTGCAGGCATACTGCCATTGTCTGACGGAAATGTAAAATTTGCTGCTTTTAGATAAATTATAATTTTTGAACCTGAGTCAATTATTTAGGGCATACTTTTTCATGTTCACAAGCACTGCCTTACCAATTTTTTGCGTGTGTTCACGGAGGATTTTTTGGATGGATTTAAACGTTTTTCAATATTCCGCTGCGTAATTTTCAGATATAATTAAAAAACGGGATGGGTATGTGAACTTAGACTCAATTCCAGCTCTACCTGAAAAATCGTCTCTTCGTTTAACGAAGTTGTTTGTAAAACTAATCAACGTGCTAAATTGCCGCGCTGTAAAAACCACAACATTACTCCATTTTTCAAATTTAATATTACATGTTTACTTTTCAAAAATAAGCTGTTTGCTGTCCTAAGCAAAATGAACTCTTTTAATTTGCTTGAAAGCAGGGAAACAGCCTAAAAGCATGATTATGCAATATCCAACCAAATCAACTAGAGTTAGAACATTTCTTACAGTTTAATGTTTTTGAATTGAATGTGCGCCAATTTTTTGCAAAAATTATAGCTGATACGATTTTCTGTTTTTTTAATAAATCAGCTAGCAAAAAGCGAAAATCCGGGGAGAAAAATCTTTTTTAAACAAGTTTGAACGTTTTTGGAAAAGTAGAATGTTTAAAATGTTTCTTTCGAAATAGAGCTAGAATAGAAGGTGTGAAGCTGGGTTAAGCTGCTGTTGTTGTTTGGTTATTTTTTTCATGCAGTTTCAATTTGTATTTTGAAGTAAAGTGAATTTAGCAGAATTTGTTTGACGGCATTTCCAAATACTTGCTAATCAAGGGGAGTTTTTTGTGAATTTAAATGTTGTTCAATTCTTATAGCAAATTTTTGACACATCGTGTTTTGTTTCATGTATTTGAAATTGAATTCAAGCCTAACGTTCATATGCATTGTATGAATTTTTTTTGGACACCTCAGTTTTTTGCAACAAGCAATTACATAAAATTCTGAAAATTGTTTTTAATTTTCTATGTCTTTACAGTTTTTCTTTTTTTCTTACATATATAGATATGTTTGGAGGCTCATTATAGCTTGTTAAATTTGTGCGATAAATTGTATGGTTCCAATAGCAATTGCATGTGTACTTCTAAAGAATGAAATTTTTAAAAGTCTTTCCTATTGTTTTTCGAAAAATTTACTTTTTGCGTTATTTTTCTTTTATTGACTATTTGGTTGTTTTTTTTTCTGATTTCTGCTAATAGTTATCGGCTAATTAAACAGCTAATTCTTTGTCGACCAAAATTTTGTGTCGGTTCCGGAATTCTGAAGGCTATGTTTCTTATGATCTTTTCACACATTATCATGATTTTGAAGCCCAGCCTGTGTTGTGAATTTGGTCACACTGGATTAAGAAGTAAAGCTGAAATGCGAGTAGTTTTGCTGCGTAGTCTTTTTCAGTCTCTTTTTAAAGTAGAGTGAGAAAATGGTGTTTGAATATAAGTTTTCTTTCTCGATTAAGATTTTTTGTTCACATGCGGCAATTGGACTTATCGTCAAAAAAATTCCTTGAATGGTAGTTCAGGACTTGTTCTGCTATGTTCTCAATTTTCCTGAGCTTCAAACAAAACTTGAAAACAATTGTCTTAGTTTTCGTGAAGATTATTGACAAGACTTGATAAAAGCCTGTGCTACAATCATCTCAATCTCTTGAATCTCAAGCAAAGAAAAGTTTGTACAAATCTCAGCGTTTTTAATCCACATCTTCATTCCTTATCCAGATCCTATCAAGCTATCGCAGTTTAACTTCACCGGGTGGTTCAACTGATTGTGAGGCATGATAAACGTACCTGTGAGCAATGGGTCCTAGCCAGCATGCAAGTACGTATGGGCAGGATCGGACAGATGCAAAGAGCACAATACAACTGAGAAAGATGCGCACTTTGCGTGTGCTGAACACATCTGAAACATCAAACACAGTTTACCTGTTGTGTGAACAACAATGCTCACACAAATAGAGGGGAGCTTTTTGATTACCCGGGTTGCTCATCAAACTTAATTTTTAGTGGTCATATATATATATATATATATATATATATATATATATATATACATATATATATATATATATATATATATATATATATATATATATATATATATAGGCATATATATATATATATATATATATATATATATATATATATATATGTGTATATAAATTGTATGATTTCTTAGTAGTCATGCAAAGAAAAACGTTTTTGAGGGGTGAATTTTTTATTCGTGTCAGATTTTATCAGACGGAATTTTTTGGTGCAAAAATTAATATGATTGAGTTCTTACTTTTTAAGTCCTGATGACAAAATGTTTTTCAAAGTCTTGTAAGTCTTTGTCAAAAAATTGTCAAGTTTTTCACGATTAGAATTCTAGAACCACTCAGGTAATATAAACAATTTCTGTTATTTTAAAAGATACATTTTGTATGTAGCTTGTATATATGTAGAACCTTGCAAAATTGATAGTTTTAAAAACGAATTAGCTTATATTTTTATATCGAAATTGATAAAATTTAAACCATAAATAATTGCATGATCTTTGGTGACGAATCTTATAGGTCAACAATATTAAGAGCTATGCATGCCTATTAGGCTTCTAAGGCTTCATTTTGCAAGTGTTTTTTTAAAACTCCAAATAGTACCGATATTTGATGTGCAGCCGGTCTTTAACGGTCAAATTATGAACACCCATATTCAACCAAATTTTCAACGGAAATTTTCGCCCAAATTCAACAACGGAAATTAAGCCTAGTATTTATACACACATCAATTAAAAACGCTCAGTGCACTAAACGATAAAGATGTAAGATTTCAATTTTAGGGATTAGAAATCGAGGTCCGAGTGGTTCAACAAATCAAATGCGGACATATTTAAGTGGGTACTAAATATGGGTAACAGGTCGTCACATGGGTTTTCAGTCGGAAATGGACAAACACTCGAATCGAGTGGAAAATGGAAATGTTAGCGGTTATTTCACCCCCTCCGTTTTACCCTCAACGTTCAGGCACTTCCTACTTGATAGCGGGGTACTTTACCATTTAGGGCAGTCAGAACATGACCATGTAAAATGCACAAGAACAAAACTAGTCTAGATCTGTCATTAAAAGCTATTTAAATTGTGTTTGGGGAGTTTGTTTTTAAAAGACATGCTTTGAAAGACATGCTTTGAACAAAAGAGAGGAGAGGAAATAGATTAAAAGCCTGCTTTCTGTTCATCCAAATGAATGAACGATTATACCGGTGGGTGATGAACAATTTGGGCTTGTCTCAACGACTATACTTGAAAAGGTGATGATAATTGCAGTGGCTTTTGAGTGAACTAAAGATTGCACTCTCTGCTAATGGACCTTTCCGTCTTTCATTAATTGCAAATGTAATGACTTCTCATATATGTTAAAAATGAACCGGTTTAGACATCAAAATGGTTTTTATGTTGATATTAAAAGCAAGAGGTTCAAAGTAAATTAATTCGCGTGCCTTCGTAGCTTCAAAAACTTGCGTTAGTAGCTAATGTCGCTTTTTCCAAAAACAGGAAGCAAAATTGTTGCACTAGGACAAAGAGCTATTTGACAAACAAGTTCAGTGGTATTCAAGTAAAAAAGGTACTTAGCCTACCCATACCTTCGAAACATTTCAAAATACTGAAGTTCATAGAGGCTTCTCAAAATTTAAGAGAATTCACGCACATCACGTTTGAGACGACCGGTTAAAACTGGGCAATATTTTCTATGAAATGAACGTTTTTTACTGTTATTTTTATGATGCAACCGTTTTTTACCAGTCACTTTAAAACATGACCTTTGCCAAGCGTCAATGAACGTATTTGACAGGTAGATAACAATTTTTTTCATCCGTAATTTTAGGAAGTGACACCAATTTAAAATAAAGAAATTAGAGATTTATTCAAATATATATTAAGCATTGTAATTAAGGGGTTTTTCTTAATCAGAAACTATAGCTACTTGGAAAAAAACACAGAGAAAAAAAAAGAGAGAGAGACAGAGAGAGAAAGAAAGAGAAAGAGAGAGAGAGAGAGGGAGAAAGAGAGGGAGAGAGAGAGAGAGAGCGTTGCTACCTAGGGTCTCTATTTTGCAAAATGACCGTTTTGCGACAATGATAATCGAAGTTTTCATCTGCGTTGTCTCCGAGATACGTTTGATCCAAAATAGAGTGATTGTGCAGGGTGGAAAAACGATCAATAAAAAGTAAGGTAATTGACAGCCGCTTTGCTGTTTAAAACACTGTTTCAAATTTGTTAAATTTTCGTGTCAAACGTGCAGAAGGGTATAGTTATTTTGTCGCGATGATTTTTGTCAGCTTTTACCTGAATTTTGCGTATAACTAATAGCAGAAATTTGATTGATTTTGGTTACATCACTTGTTTCAACAGTTTATATCTCAACAAGTTGCTGCATAAATTTTCCGATATTTCTCATTTTTTTGAAAAATTTTTAAGCTTCTGTGTGGCATAAAAAACATCACAACAGCAGACTTATGAGAAAACTTCCAAATGAAAACATTCTTGAAAAGTTTCTGGATACTTGCTTACAATCTTCTAAATAGCTCCAATTTGTAAAAACCACCACTCAAGTATTTTAACACAAAAACTGGCCATTCATTTAATTTCATGATTATTTCAAGCAAGGAGGCTCAAACCTCACACAGAGGGTTAAAATTAAAAATTGCTGCATACTGTTGCTAGTGGCCGTGCACCTTAAAGTCTATTGATTGGTTTCCAATACATACATTTTTTAAATATTTTAGTTCTAATCTCATTCAATTATTAAGTGTCTTGAAAGATTGCAGTGAAATTCAATATAAAATGTAAGCAAGAAATAAAGAACTGCAACAAAACTTTTTCCTTGAGAATTGAAAAATTTTCTAAAGTGAATTCAGCAGAAAGCCGAAATTTCAGCTGATGATTAGCTGAAAGTTGCGTGATTGATTGGTAAACTTTGATTGGTTTAATGTCGATGGAAAAAAAGATAATCAGGTATCATTGGGATTCATTCGAGTTAGGTGGTCTATGCAGGTGCAATTACTGTGAAAATTGACCATTACTGGGTTCGAACCAGCATCTCTTTTTTACAAGCCTAGTATGCTACCCATAACCCCAACTGGTCTTAAGCTCTTGAATTTGGTCATCTCTTGCAACCAATTATGATGTTCTTTCTTGTTCCTCAAAACTTCTTTTCTCAAGACAAGCATACGTTGAAGTAGAGCTTATTGTGAAGCTAAGTCAAGCTTATTTGTTGCATAAAATACACAAGCTTTTTCTCTCTCAACCTACTAACAATTTCAGTAACATGTCAAAAAAATTAGTTCACATCAAATTCTTCGGTTTATCATGTTATATTATCTCATATCTTAACTGCCCAGATGTGATTTTCTACTCAAAATTAGAGCTCAGATGACTGGAACTTAATATAACCATAACCTCGGCCAGGCCAGCTATCATTAAATTAAAGCTCTGCCGAAGTAGAAGCTTAGTTAGCTAGATCTACCTCAAACTTTGTTATTATAATGTTATCTAACCGTGTTAACATGATGCCTTATTCTGCATAGATCTGCTGTCTACACAATTATCGAAGCAAGATTTAGTCTAACATTTGTTTATTTAAACATGGAAAACTTTACAACTACCAATTTTTTCTGATTGGTTGAGATTTGGTTTAAGCTACCAAGAAAACTATTCCGAATATATTGAAATTTTTGATTATATTGTTATCCATTTTAACGACTTCCTTTAGTATCCAAACAGAGAGTATGTCATGTTTCTGAATGATAAACAGGCAAATTGCTGAAATTCAGAAGGAATGATTTTGTGTCAAATCTATCTTAAAACTTCAATAAACACAAAAGATTATGTTGTTGCGCTTCTACTGTCATCATGCGTAAAGCACGTATATAAGGGGATGGATATCTTTTACGAACTTTTGCTCATCTTTTGAAAAAATACGTTCACAGTTCATAAAATTGGCGAATGGGAGTGACGGTTGGAGTAAAAGAATCATTGCTCAGGTGATTGTTTCTGCCATGTAAGGACCCAACAATACACGGTACTCAAGACAAACAAGTTGCAGTTCTATGCACCTGACGCTTTTTATGTGTCGAATACGTTTTCGCTGAGCTATAGGCTGTCCTTAGTCCATAACTGTAGATGATTGCCGAGAAAATTGTCAGACTTTACTAAAGCTTGATGAACTGTAAAAAAAATAAAACAAAGTTAATAATTATTATCTTATAGACGCTACATAGTAATAAGATACTTGCCTCATAATACTATAATGATCTTAAACGTTCCATCACTTTCAATATAATTGGATCTGTTTCAATAGGCAAGAAAATTTTTAACTAAAATAGATTACAACACCGACTACAATTTTATTTTGAAAACTCAATTTTGACAGTTTATTTCGGTAGAAACAGATCTCATATAATTGGCTTGCCATGAACGACTTTCAAAGTCAATTGGTGATTTTGATTATAACACATCAGTTCTAATCCTTTTCCAGTCCATTTATGTCAAAACATTGGCCCAAAAATAGACTTCCATATCTCACAAGTTATTGAAAAGTTTAATTGACATGTCGGAACTGTTTTCTGTCCCCCGTGTTTCCCTTTTGTGGCCATTATTGATATATTGGAAGGAAACATATGACAGGAAATATCAATCAGTGTGTTTATAGTGCTACCTCTGATTAGGTCAGATAAATTAGTGTCAATGTAAAAAGATGCGTTAGTTTGCTTGTTAATATTGAATTAAGATTTAGTTATTTATAGAATTTTCAAGGGGAAAGGAAACAGACTCGAGGTTTCTGTATCTGGTAACGTGTCTCCTATTAGGCTGTGGATGTTCCTGCCATGTCTTTTCGGGGATCGTAACTGTCCATCGCATCCCCGTCAAATTCGTCGTCTTCCTCGGATTCACTTCCCTTTGGTGAACTTCCCTTTCCCTTATTTCCACTCTTCTGTCTTCGATGTTTCTTTTCCTCCTCATAATTGTTGTTGAAGTGCTCCCACAACTTGCACATGATTTCGGAAGCCACAACTGGGCTTGTGTTTGTCTCAATCATTCGGAACACGAAGATTCCGTCTTCCTGGAGGTACCAACTGACGAAATCCCGCAAACGTTCCTTTTCCAAACTCGACTCCGTGTCTTTCGGGAAACTTTCAGTAACTCGAATCAGGTTTTTCACATACATGTCTCGGCGAATTCCCAGAAATATGGAGTTAAACCAGGAAACAGAAGAGAAGATCATTAGCGCCAACAGTGCAAGTAGCCAGTAACACACGATAACGAAGAATCGTTCGTTGAAAATGTTGTTCGGCATCGCACATTGAATGTATCGACGTTCGATGTTTCCCATTTCGAGTTGTTTAGTGAAGTTGCAGAAGGTAACCAAAGGGAAGAGTTCCTTTTCGCGCCAGTCGAACGAGTGGGTCAGCATCAAGTCGCCGAAAGTCTTCGGATCAAAAGCGTAGAAAATCAGATTCATTCCCAGGAATTTGCAGAGAGAGAAAAGCTGAAGTGCGATTATGATGATGTACATAATCTTTGAGAAGAAGTAATTGTTGCCCATCAAGTTGCCCTTCTGGTTACTGCAACACTTAAACATGTCTGTAAGCTTCTCTGTGAAACTCTTTTTGCCAGGCACTTGTTCTTGATTGTCCAGGTAGATGTCAATGTAATCAGCCAGAGACTTGATAGTGTTCTCCCGATTCTGCTTGGAGCAGGACACGTCAAATTTGGAAGCCTAAGAATTGTTTCCGGTTTCAACCCCGCTAGAATAAGCTCATATATGGTAGACATTTTTTACACCATATAAGGTTATGTAATGTAATTGATGATTATTTTCATTACTGGCCTTTGAAAGTGTGGAAAACCCACTTGATTAATGTGAGGAGAACAGTGGCTGATATCTTGATTGTCAATAAATTATGTTTTTAGTTTATTTGTATTGCGTAATAAAAAAGTATTTTCTCCTACTTAGGCTCTACAAACCATCTTTGGTCTAAAAACGCATCATTTGACTGACTGGCTCTTTCCCATTACTTCTCTTAACTTGTAAGGAATTTAAAATATTCTCTTAGCGTAAAATGACCCAAAATTATTGGATGAAATTTTCGTGGTGGTGATCTCTTGTAGGAAAGAGCCGGTTTGTTGCACAAGGCTCCCGAGTTGATTTTGAATGGCTATCTTGCAAGATCTTGCAAGGTTTAAGACGATACAAAGTCTTGCAATATTTCCTTCCAAAATCTTGCAAGATCTTGCAAGATAACCATCTGGTATCGACTAGGGCTATAACAGTGCAATTCTATGGAAGGGGGAGGAATGGAAACAGATTCGATGCCTGGGTGACGAGGTACTCCAAATCCACTCCTGCCATTTTGGTAATCGAGGTCCAGTAAATGTAAGGAATCATGAAGAGTATGGATGAAAATGCGAGATAGTATGGAATCCATTGGTAGTATTGGATCTCCAAAGCGTCTCCTTTTCCCACATGCTGTGCAATCGTGATGTCATCGACTCCCTCCTCGGATGTGAATGGGACGTAGTAAGAATTCTTCAGGTAGCAATAGCGGGTCGCATATCCCACCCACCCGGGTCGCCATTCAGCCGGGGCAAAACACTGAACGGGTTAGATTTACATCAGGTTTCCTTCAGACTCGCGTGTTTGATTCTTTGTTCATATTTCGAGAGTACAACTTCAAGTGGTTCACGCAGAAACTTAGTTAAATTGCTGAGCAAATTAATCAAGTCATTTTTGAATTGAAGCCAATAGATCGGAAATGTGCATTCACTTTAGGTTCCAACCATCAATCCATCAAAATTTGAAAATCCAATATAAATACTTTTTGTTCTATATAAAAATTAACTGAAATAAAAAAAACTGCCATAATCTTGAGAGAGAAAATATCGGACTAATGGACTATTATTGTTACCGAGTAAACTAAATGAGCAGTCTATTTAAAGAGCTATTTAAATAAAGCGAGAATCTATCCAGCGAGAAACTTTATTACGTAATCTCTTAACCATATAAGCCTTATATCCGTTCTTTTATACGTAGAGAGCTCAGAAAAAGTTCGTTAAACATAATTTTCGTTGAGCCTACTAATATACTGAATCGATTGCGCTCTTTTTAGGCTTAATATTTTTATGTTTCGAAAACGTATCGGTGACCAATCTGAGTCGAAAATCGACTCAGACAAATACCTGCTAAAAAAGATCAAGCTGGATTTGCCGGGCCATGGAGAGGGGCTTTTTGGCCTTTATACGTTGTTGAATGCAGTTATCGATCTCGATCAATTTAAATTAACGATTGTGTGTTTTCGCACCTATATTTTTGGTACCGCGCCCCTCTATAATTCCGTTAATCCCATTGCATTTAGCCTAATTGTTGTGACAAACTTATAAAATAGATCTATATGTCATGGCTATCCAACTTGACTGGGAGCAAAAGCCAGCAGCCGCCGCCTCCCAGCGACGCTCAAGAAAAAGCGAAAGAAAAACGAGATGCTGCTGAAGTCCTTCAGAAGGCCAGAGAAGTGAGAAATAGTGGTAGCTATCAAGCATTTGATCCAGAGGGACTTGAAAGAGCGGCTAAGGCCATCAAAGAGCTGAATCAATCTCCTCATGCGCGATCAGCAATTGACCTTCAGCGTGATAAAGAACGAACTGATCAGCTAAAGATAGAAGAGAGTATTGGACAAGCCAAAGCATATGAAGAAGAGTACAAAATCAAGTTAGCCCAAGTCCAGGGTGAAGAGAGGCCGACGATTGGAACCGAGTACAAGACGGCACATGAAGGCAGAATCATAACAATAGATGCAGCCAGGCAGACTAAGGTCTTTCGATACGTCGGAGGAGGACGAGTCAGTAATCTCTGGGATGGTGACATCAGCAAATGAAGAGGGGAACAAAAAAAACTGTAAGAACTGTCCAAACTAAAACTTTGTTACTTGAAATCTTGATGCTCTATATTTATATTCGGGACCGGCAAATCTAGGCAACCATTCCCTTAACTTTCTTTTTCTTATTATTTTCAGAGTTTAAATTCTGTTGGTCACCATCAACCCACCCCCATATATTTTTTTCCTTGAAAAACATTGAATTTGAAAATTTTTGGTCAAAATTTTGGAATTGACCAAATCGGGCTAAATACTAGTTATTGGAACGGGTAAAGTCTTATAGGAAATAAATTCACGCGAAGCAAAAAAAAAGTTTGAAAAAATTGACCAATTGTGAAAAATTCTTTAGCATGTTATAGAAAACTGATTCGGGATGCAATGATTGCATAAAGTTGTCAAAAAAATATAAAATTGGTCAAGTTTTTCAAATTTGGAAAAACAACTCAAGTTTTTTTTTACAAATCAGCGCTTATTCTTGGTAACTCGTAAAAATCGTGCATTTAACGTCAAGGTTCGGAGTTTGAGCAAAACTCAAATCAATTATGTTGTAAAAACATTATATGGTTTTCATATTAGCTGCAAGTTCACTTCATCACGCCATAAAAACTTTGCCTCAAGCGTTACAAGACCATTATAAAAAAGGAATTTACGCATTACCGGGTCTGAGTTTTAATCCTAACGCTTTGAAAGTCCGAAAAACCGCGCAATTTCAATTGAGTCACTTCTTCCGTGATAAAAAGAGGCTAGTTATATGGCATGATGTGGTGAACAATTCATTGTCCCGTCATCGCAGTAACAACAATAAGCCTTTAACACCTTCGCAGCTTATTGAAGTGCTTGAAAAGTATCAGGAGCGCATAGAAGCTATAGTGTATTGCACCAGAGAGGGAACTCCTGATATTTACAATCAGCTCAAGCGTAGTACTCTAGTTACCATCCATTTAGTGAAAGACATTGTGTCTAAACGTAAACAGAAAGATCTTAGTTTACTTAAAGAGTACAGAGCATTACACCAAAGGCCTGCGCTTGAGCTGAAAACACTCACTATAGTCTTAGCTCATAAGAACAACCTCCGGTCCTTGATAACACGCTCCCGACCGAAGAAACTTTCAAAGCGCCGTCGTAAAACGCTTCGCACCCGTCATGCGTTCGAGGAGGCGGAACTCACACAAGCCTTTGATAACCTGAATGTCACTTAGTCTTGCGCTGTTGTGGGAGTCTACCCGCTGACTGGCGGTGTGACTTAGTTAACTCACGAGTTACGGGTTAGTTTGTGGTTGGTTCTCTCCGATAGCGCTTTACTAAACGTTTCGCTCTCCCCATTCTTCGAGTTTTTCACTACCATCCGTTTTTCGCAGGTTATCTGGTTTCAGTTTCCGCTTCCGTTCTTTTGTTTCCTTGTCACTTTGTTTCCTTCTATCCCCCGTTTATCTGTTGTATGATGTAGTATGTTGAGTTTCTGCTGTAGTAAAATTTCTCTGCTAGTATGCTGGTTTGTTGTGTAGTCTCTTTCCTTGCTAGGGTGTGACTTAAGTTCATTCTGGAGTTACGGCTGGTTTGTTTCGTGACTTTCACCACACTTGTTTGCTAGCAATTTGTTGTACCTTTATTATTTTATAGTATGCACTTTTGTTGTCTGGGTAGGGTGGTTTGCTAGGGTGTGACTTAAGTTTGTTCTGGAGTTACGGCTAGTAAAGTTCCTGACCTTTTCGACTTTTGGTTATACTACACTGTTGCCGTAAATTGTTTCATGTTTAATGTTTTGATGCCGTTGTTAAAGCCCCATAATGATTTGTGCTAGTGTACCTGGCAGTAGCTCGTCTCCTTCTTTCTAGGGTGTGACTTAAGTTTATTCTGGAGTTACGGCTAGCTTGTTTGGTTGAGTTGTTGCTGTGGTCTGTTAGCATCGATCTTCCCGCCTCCTCGCTTGTGGTTTCCGCCCCGCCCGTGCCAGTTTTCCCATTTCGTCGCGCGCCATCCGCCCGACGTTTCCGCCCCGCCCGTGCCGTTTTCCCCTTTCGTCGCGCGCCATCCGCCCGACGTTTCCGCCCCGCCCGTGCCGTTTTCCCGTTTCGTCGCGCGCCATCCGCCCGACGTTTCCGCCCCGCCCGTGCCGTTTTCCCCTT
The DNA here is from genome assembly GCF_964194025.1 of Convolutriloba macropyga. Classification (NCBI taxonomy): domain Eukaryota; kingdom Metazoa; phylum Xenacoelomorpha; order Acoela; family Convolutidae; genus Convolutriloba; species Convolutriloba macropyga. The sequence continues at coordinate 41,201,022 of NC_134471.1, read as the reverse complement.
TCGTCGCGCGCCATCCGCCCGACGTTTCCGCCCCGCCCGTGCCGTTTTCCCGTTTCGTCGCGCGCCATCCGCCCGACGTTTCCGCCCCGCCCGTGCCGTTTTCCCCTTTCGTCGCGCGCCATCCGCCCGACGTTTCCGCCCCGCCCGTGCCGTTTTCCCGTTTCGTCGCGCGCCATCCGCCCGACGTTTCCGCCCCGCCCGTGCCGTTTTCCCCTTTCGTCGCGCGCCATCCGCCCGACGTTTCCGCCCCGCCCGTGCCGTTTTCCCGTTTCGTCGCGCGCCATTCGCCCGACGCTCTCGTTTGTCCGTCCGGTTTCCCGTTGCGTCGTGCGTTATTCGTTCGGCGTCTCTTCCCGTCCGTCCCGTCCCCCGTCCTGTCCCGTTTCGCGCTTCCTGCGCACCGTTCTTTCTTTCTTTCGCCGGGTACTATTGTACTCGACGAACATCTTTGCTCTTTGGCGGTTTGCTAGGCAAATCGTCACACTAGGGTTCGGTATAACCCATTTGTGTTGTGCTGTTGCATGTGTGTGTACTTTATATTAGTACCAAATTAAACTTGTGGTTCCTGTTTTTCTTAAGATCATGACAACTTTGCAGGACAAATTCAACAAACTTTATAGTGCAAGAGCAAAAATAGAGGCTGAACTTAATAACATCTATGGGGAAATCAACAATGCTGTTGATAAGCAAGACAGGAAAGTTAAGATCGAACGTCTGATTGTGAAGTGCAAAGATGCTTTTACTAGAGTGGTTGATAAGAATGAAGAGCTCTTTGATCTGGCACAGAAGACTGAAGATCCAGACGCTGCCTGTAAGAATCTTGAGAAATGGTTAGAGACTGTAACAAAGAAAACTGACGAGTTCATTGCTGCTGCTCGAGGGTATATCAATTCGGTCCAAGACAAAGAGAAGGCAGAGATGTATACCTCTCACCACTCAAGATCAGGTTCGCATATGACTTCCTCAAAAAGATCAAGTCAGCGTCAACGAGAATTAGAATTATCAAGACTAAAATGGGAGGAACTTGAGAAACAACATGAGGCAAAGCTTCGCATTGCTAGACAACGTCTTGAAATTGAAAAACAAACGAAATTGCGGGAATTAGAAATTGAGCAGCTTGAGGAGGATCATCGCAAGGAAGTAGCTGCTGCAGCCCTTGAGGAAATTGAGTTGATGACAAAATCAGCAACAGACGGGTCTGATACAAGCGAAATGAGTGGGCTCTTTACCGAAAGAAGTTCAGTTAAGAGCAAGAAACTTGTTCAAGATTGGGTTAATTCGTCACCGGCCGGGAACATGGCAGATGTTGCAAACGAACCGAGTTTGCACTTTTCTGGTTCCATCGCCCAATCCAACCAAGCAATTGTCCAACGACCTTCTTCAGCTCAACTTCCAAAGTCACACTCTAATCTCAATACTCATGGTCAAGTTGAGGCTAACATCAACCTCCCTGTCCATGAGCCGCAAGAACCAAGTACTAGAACCAATGTAACCAACGATGCACATGTTGCAAATAACATCATGCAAGAGCAACGACAGCCTCAATATACGCCTCCATCACCACCAATAAACTTTGGTATGCCTACTCAACTAAACGCCCCAAACACAGCCCGACAACTGTCTCAAGCAACAATGCACTTCGATGGTTTACAGTTAGATCATCAATTCCCTCGCAGGGCGAGCATGCCGGGACAGTTGAATTTAACCAGCCCTCGGCATTCACCTCCTTTAAATGCACTCGCTAATGCTCCGCTAGCACTTAATCCGCAACAGGCACACATAAATGTACCAGCCCCTCCACCCCCCGTTCCAAACCCCGCACCACCGCATTTTCCGTTAATCCCACCAGCATTCCGATTTCCTCCTTCCCCGCCACAAGCACTCCCACTACAAGCCACTAACCCCGTGGCGAATAATATCAATCTGTTACCCCATTCTCCGCCTGCACCATTCATTTCCTCCGCAATTAATTTCGTACCTCAATTAATTCATCCACCACCTCCACAAAAGAGTTTTCAGCCCCAAAATTTTGTACCCATAACCCACGCACCTCCCGCTCCTCCAGATCCAAATGTCTGGCGTTTTCCAGCAGCAGTCCCATCTAATGCAGTACCACTTGTACGATCATCCGCAAACTTATACACCGTACAACCGGCCCCGTTAATCAACCCTCATATATCTACATCGCACCGCTCCTCTCATGTACAAGCAGCAGCAGGCGCTCAAAATTACGTAACATCAGACTTCATGCCAGCGAATCCATTTAGTTCTTCCACAGGTACCGCCCCCACCTTTGTCACTCCGATCATTCCGCCAACGTATGGAGCTACCGTTCCGAACCCGTTGTGTTGGGGTGGCCCGCCGCATCCCACACCTTCGGCTCCTTCTTTGGACTCTGCGGATTTGATAAAGCAGTTGGCGGAGGCAATTACTTGTAGGAAGAACGATCCACTGCCCGAGTGGAAGTTGGCACAATACAATGGTGATCCCCTGCAGTGGCACGAATTTTTCGGACAATTTAAAAGCGCCATAGACGCACAGTCCTTGACTGATGACGTCAAGTTAACATACTTAAAAACTCTTGTAACTGGAAAAGCTAAAACCGCCATCGCTGAGTTCGCATACTGCGGTGTAATGTATAAGGACGCACTTAAGACACTCGAACGTAAATTTGGCCAACCACAGGCAGTAGTCAGTGCACATTTAGAAAAACTCAGCTCTTTTCCACCACTAAAGATGCACAATAGTGATAACATCATAAACTATTCTGCAACAATTTCAAGTCTTGTTGGGGTCTTTAAATCACTTTCATATGACGCAGACCTTAAGAGCGCCTCACTTCTCAATACGGCTGTGCAAAAATTGCCGCCCAATCTGAAAGAGTCTTGGTCACTCTTCACAGTGAAGAAACATTGGGTTAAGCCAACACTCCTTGACTTCAACGATTGGTTGAAGGAGAAGGCCGAGGCACATGATTTAATGAAACAAACTTCATCGAAGGCAAGAACTGAGGATAACACCAACTCAGTAGTAAAGACCAAAGTTGCCTCAAGAACTTTTGCTGCTAATACACAAACTAAGGGCACTCAGAGACCAGCCTCAACATCGGCAACGCCTGCAACCCCTCGCTGCATTGTGTGTAAAGGTATCCACCGCATCTGGGAGTGTAGGGTATTTAAAGAAAAGTCACCCACTCAGCGAGCAAAGGTAGTGGCTGAAGCAAAACTGTGTTTCTAATGTTTGAGAGAAAAGCATATGTTCAGGCAATGCCCAAACCCCAGAAAATGCAGGAAGGACGGTTGCAACAGCTCCCATAACACACTTCTTCTTGGAGCTGAGAGGGTGTATCCACCAAAATCCCCTTCAAACAACAACAACATTAATTCTAATGCTGGCGCAAATCAAAGTAAACTTCCTAGTGTCCAATCATCGAGTAAGACCACTACTTTGTCATCCGTGAGTAATGTGAAAGGCCTCCTTCAGGTGACTGAATTACAGTTGAAGAGCTCCTCCGGTAAAGATACCACGGCTTTAGTTTTGTGCGATACCGCTTGCAGTAACTCTTGGGTGTCCAATGATCTTGCAAATAGACTTGGTTTGCACGGTACAGCATTGAAATTAACAGTCAAGGGTATAAATACCGAGGAGGTTATAGACACTAAGTTAGTTGAACTAATTGTAACACCACGCGACAACCAAGCATTTGAACCATTTAAAGTAAGCCCTTACGTAAAGGAAGATTTAAATGTAGGCGCCGATATCATCAACATTAAAGCACTTCAGGAAACATACCCGCACCTAGCAGTCCTAGACCCAGTTACATATTGCTATGGAAACATCGAGATGATACTTGGACAGGATGTGTATCATGCCATCCGCCCGTTAGAGTACTTCGCTGCCGACGAGAAGTCCTCGCCCTTCGCTGTTCGCTTGCCCATAGGTTGGGTTCTAAGCGGCCCTCTTCCGTCGTCTTCAGGTTTAGTCTCGACTTGTTTCAAAGCTAATATGGAGCAGGATTTTGAACTCGCTAGTCAGGTAAAATCTTGGTACGACATGGAGTCGTACGGCGCACTTAAGCAAGTAGACCCACGATCCGCCTCGGATGCACGTGCGCATGAAATTCTTGAAAACACCACCGTGCATAATGGAAAAAGGTACGATGTCGGAATGCTATGGGCTGAAGATAACATCGAATTGCCCAACAATTATTTCTCAGCGCTTGTTCAATTAAAGCGGCTAACGAAAGATCAGACATTAAGGGAAAAGTACTCGAATACCATCAAAGAGGACTTAGACAAAGGCTACGTAGTAAGGGTCAAAGATGCTCATAAGGTGGAAAGTCGCTCGGAACGAGAGTGGTACCTACCACACCATCCGGTTGTTAACCCGAACAAGCCGGGCAAGGTTCGTAGGGTACTAAACGGAGCAGCAAAATTCCATGGCGCATCTCTCAATAAGTCATTACTCACCGGACCTGACCTACTGCAAAACCTAATCTATGTACTCCTACGGTTCAGACAACATCCATTTGCCGTATCCGCCGACATCGAGGGAATGTTCCTCCAAGTTGGAGTGTTACCATGTGATCAGCCATCATTGCGCTTTTTGTGGCGGGAGGACCCCACATCAAATGTTGTGGTACACCAGTATACGCGCCACATCTTTGGGGCAAAAGATTCGCCCACCTGCGCCAACTACGCACTTCAGCGCACGGCACGCGATAATGCTAAGGAGTACCCAGAAGCTGCGAAAGCCGTCCTTGAGAACTTCTACATGGACGATTACTTGGACTCAATGGAATCCCCCGAGAGGGCCCTCATTAGGTCGAAGGAATTGGTACATCTTCTCCATCTAGGTGGGTTCAAGCTTACTAAGTTTGTAAGCAATGTACCAGATCTGGCTGACCGAATTGATGGGTCTGCTCAATCCACTGAACCGAAGGTCATCGTTTCATCCAAGGAGGAATCAATGCACGTGCTTGGGCTTAAGTGGGATCACAACAACGATACTCTGGTTGTGAGTAGGGGTACAAACAGCACCATCACGAAAAGTTTAACACAGCGCTTGGTCCTAAGTCTTGTGTCAAAGGTCTACGACCCAATTGGTCTTGTCGCACCGTTCACTGTTGGTGCTCGGTTAATCTTGAAAGACATTTGGCGTGTCAATGGACAAAGTTGGGATGACGAGTTACCTAAAGACACAGTTGACAGATTCCTCGCCTGGTGTGTAGAACTGCCGCGGTTAGCTAAGATCACTATACCGAGAAGTTACTTTTCAGGACCATTCCAACATCTTGAACTCCACATGTTTGGTGATAGCTCGCAAGACGTATTCAGTGCAATAGGATTTCTTAGGGCTCAAGTAACTTGCTCCTCCGGGGAGATTATAACAGAGCTGGCGTTTGTCTTGGGCAAGGCCCGTGTTGCACCTATGAAGGTAATGACGGTTCCTAAGTTGGAATTACAAGCCGCTCTCCTCGCTGCCCGCTTAAAAAGGGAAATCTGTCGAGCATTAACGGTTACTGTGGACAAAGTCTTTATGTGGACAGATAGTACCATCGTCTTGCAGTGGATAAACTCAACGAACAAACACCCCATCTTCATTGCAAATCGTGTTAGTGAAATCCTGGAGAACACAAGCGTTGACCAATGGAACCACGTCGCCACTTGTGATAATCCGGCAGATGCTGGCACGCGTGGCATGTCCGCTGAAGTTTTGCAATCAAGTAGCTGGGTGAGGGGTCCTGACTTCTTGAGAACTAAGCAATTCCCTTTTGTACCAAATACCGACGTCGTTGACAACATCAAGCTCGGCGTTGTAACTAAGGAACAAGATGATGACTCCATCTCATCTCTAGCCGCATCCGTAACCAAGCCCCCTAAGGAACAAAGCATCAATCTAATCCCGTTTGATAAGTTCAGTTCTTATCAAAAGTTACTTCGTGTCACCGCATATGTGCTCCGTCTTTTACCATCTCATGAAAGTTACCGTACCGTAGACGGCAGCATAGCCAACCCTGTTGAGCTTGACGAAGCCGAGCGTCATCTCCAGTACTTGGTTCAGGGAGAGTCCTTTAATACTGAATGAAAGGATCTTCTTGACAACAAATCCTTTAAGAAGAGCAGCCGCATTGCTCAGTTCACTCCGTTTATTGGGCCTCATGGTCTCATCCGTTCTTCTGGTCGACTCCGAGGGCTAGTGGAAATTGACTTTGACACTAAGCATCCTATCGTGCTGGATGCGCGTCATACTTTTGTTAAACTGTTTCTGCGGCATACTCATTTGAAAAACCATCACCAGGGCATCGATTACTTACGGTCAAAGGTACAGGAACGTTATGCCATCCTTAAACTACGTTCCACACTGCGTTCCATCAAATCAAACTGCGTCTTGTGTAGAAAGTTCCGTGCAGCAACCATTCAACCTATCATGGCAGACCTCCCAAAGGAGAGACTCGCATACCAGTCTCCTCCCTTTACCAACACCGGGGTTGATTACTTCGGCCCATTCTACGTCACAGTTCGTCGGACTACCGAGAAGAGGTGGGGATTTCTCTTCACTTGTCTCACTACTCGTGCTGTCCATGTTGAAGTTGTCCCGTCCATGGACACTAGTTCTTGTGTAATGGGAGTGGAGCGGTTCGTCTCCCGTCGGGGTACTCCTGCTATGATTTGGTCGGATAATGGTACGAACTTCATTGGAGCGGAGAAAGAGCTCCGTGAATGTGTGGAAAAATGGAATACGCTTAACATTGCCACCGAACTTGCGCATAAGGGCATTAAGTGGAGGTTCAATCCACCCAGTGCGCCACACCAAGGTGGCATCTGGGAGAGGTTAGTTCGGAGTTTTAAAAGAGTACTGTACACTATCCTCGGTACGCGTCGCCTCACAGATGAGGTGTTGAACACTACTTTTTGTCTGGTCGAATGCGCACTAAACTCTCGTCCCTTAACGCCCGTAAGCGCCGACCCGTCCGACCTAGGCGCTATAACACCTAATCATTTTCTACTCGGTAACCAAGCAACCAGAATTCCGTCTATCGTTGGCGTCGACGAGTTCGATCATCGTAAGCGATACGCCCGTGCACAGTCATACGCCAATGCAATTTGGGCACGTTGGCTCAAGGAGTATGTACCTGCGTTGAACCGTAGATCTAAGTGGCAGACGCCTGCCGAGCAGCACCTCAAGGTCGGTGACTTAGTTTGGATCGTTGAAGAAAGCAACCCTAGGGGTTACTATCCAACCGCTCGGATTGAGGAACTTCGGTACAGCTCCGACAGCGTCGCCCGCTCCGCCGTCTTGCGCACGTCATCCGGATCGCTCGTCCGCCCACTCGTTAAGCTTGTACCGATCCTCCCAACATTTTCTTCCGGGCCGGAGGATGTTACCGAGTAAACTAAATGAGCAGTCTATTTAAAGAGCTATTTAAATAAAGCGAGAATCTATCCAGCGAGAAACTTTATTACGTAATCTCTTAACCATATAAGCCTTATATCCGTTCTTTTATACGTAGAGAGCTCAGAAAAAGTTCGTTAAACATAATTTTCGTTGAGCCTACTAATATACTGAATCGATTGCGCTCTTTTTAGGCTTAATATTTTTATGTTTCGAAAACGTATCGGTGACCAATCTGAGTCGAAAATCGACTCAGACAAATACCTGCTAAAAAAGATCAAGCTGGATTTGCCGGGCCATGGAGAGGGGCTTTTTGGCCTTTATACGTTGTTGAATGCAGTTATCGATCTCGATCAATTTAAATTAGCGATTGTGTGTTTTCGCACCTATAATTATGTCTCAAACGACTGACGTGTGACTGCCTTTGGTGCGAATAGTTTCAACTAAAGAAGGCTGGACTCATTAGTAAAGCCGCAAAAAACAGACCCTATCTACATTTCAATTTTATATAAAAGATATTTTCCCTATTACACATGCTAATGGCTCCCTTTAGCCATATCTTAAAAATCAATCCTCTAACTTTTTCAATTAACTTCATGCATATTAGTTTTTCAGGTAGTTTCTAGCGAAAAGTGGCAAATTATTATGTTGTCAATACATTAGCTGTCTGGCATTTGGCAGAAATGTAGCATACCAAAATTAGCACTAGCACCTGATAACTTACTATAAGCGTACTATCCCTTGTCAAGACCGGATGATTGTCTTGCAGGAATATGTCAGCTTCTCTCAGATAAATGTTTATCTTCAAAAATCTGGCAGAAAAAATATTGTAATATTGTGGTAGAAAAATGGCTATCTTCCAAAATTTTGGCTGAGAAATGGTTCTTGCGAGATCAGCATTTTGCCAGATCAGTATCTTGAATTTTATCAGTATCCTGCAAGATTCTGATAAAGTTCAAACGAGTTCGTTCCGCTTGAGCTGAAATTCACTTGTTTGATAATATCTAAATTGCTTATTTCAGTTGTTAGGAGAAATATTGGCAGTACAGTTGCTTTATTGATTGAATAAAAGAACTTAAGAACACAAAACAATGCTCGATAAAAAAGTTGATTGATGTGATGGTTTTCGAATTCATTTTTTGTCAAATAGTTTATATGTTTATATTTGGCATAGATTACACTTCCTCATTTTTAATTTCAAAATTTGTTACTTTTTTAAACCAACAGCCAGCAAATTCATTCTGGCTCTTATTAAGCAGATAGTTAATTGTAACTTAGTTAATAGTTAATTAGTTAATTGTTAATCAGAACTTTTTTCCTAGCATCATTTTTTAAATTTGAAGAACGTTATGATGCTGTACGCTTATTTAATGGTATGAACGTAATACATAAACAAAGCATTTAAAAGTCCTGTTTTGAAACGAGAACACTATTTGTCAGACAGATTTTCATCTTATAGTAATTTGAGAGAAAAAGAGTAATCTTTTCGGAATCTGGCTGAAAAGTGTTTATCATGTTGGGATATGGTATAAAAGTTGTTATCTCAAAGAAATCTGGCAAGTGCCTGCCAGCAGATGCATCACCTTGTAAGAATCTGCAGGTTCATAAAAGATATGACTAAAATCAAGTTAAACTGTAAGTTATTTCTATCGCTGATTGGTAGTTTAATAAAGCAATTATTTTTCTTTTATTTCTCTTTCTCTCCTATCAGTCAACTATTTTCAAAATTTCTTATCCGAAACTCTAGTTGATGTTATTGAAGTCCTAAATCTATTGAGAGAATATATATCAGTCACCAAAATAAACTCTTTTAATCGTATTAATAAATCTTTGTCAATTCACAATTTTAGTTTTTCAAAGAATGCCTTGAATTAAATTCCACTTGAAATGTTTTCCACCAAAACGTGCACTATTGAAATTCAGTAAAATTTTGTTACGATTTATTTTGTTAAACTTAGGCTACTAGAGACAACCCTCAGACGAAAACAGACAGGTCACAAGTTTTCATAGAAAATATTTTGCTGAGTTGAGAACCTTCTGCCTACAGAAAATTTAGATTAAAAGACACCAACTTTTTTCTTAAATTTGTATGACTTCTGGAGGCTGATTTAGATAAACAGAGGCTCCTTTTAGGTTTCACGGAATCATATTTTTCCTTTTTAGTTTAACACACAAAGGATAAAAACTCTTTGAAAGGTTATATTGATAAATAAGATTAGGAACAATAACATTTCAGTCGAACACAATTTGAGGAACCTTCATCTGGAATTTAAAAAACATTTCAGTATTAAAACTTTGAAAAGTTGAAAATAAATAATTTTAACGCTCAAGAAACTAAAACTCAGGACAAAATTTGAAATAGTATATATGTCTTCTATCGGGCTTGAAACGACTGCAGGAGAAACAAAATTTTTTGATAAGGTGATTTATGTTGCTTGGGTTTTTCGAAAACTTGTTTTTGACCCATTTTATAAGCATTCTAATATATCTAGATAAATTTGTTCAAATTTTTATTGTTAATTTACTACTTTTTCAGTCTTATTTCAGTTTTTGAAACTTTAAAATTCAATATTTGAAAATTTTTGTTCAACGATTAAATGTTTTTAGGGATTTTCATTGGTTCCATTTTTGTATCCCCTCCGCAAAAGACATAAATCGGGCAGTTTCGCGTAACAAATTAGTTACTCTGGCATAAATTTCACCATCTAGGTGCAGCTGTCTATGATCTCTCCATTTGTTCCTAGGGTGAACATGAATAAATGGGATTCAGGAATACTAATTCTAACTCCCTAATCATTCATAAATCATGTTGCAGGTGTTGAACTAATTAGGAATCCACTTTACCATACTTTATTTTTTCATGGATTCTGAGTTAATAAATTCATCCAGCTATTCAGATTGAGAAAAACCGAAAACAAGAAAGAGATGTGCGCGGACCAACTAAGAGCATATTTTTAACGACTTTAGTTTGACTTGGCTGTAATTTTTCTATTGCAGAGTTAAAATTTTAAGTAACTAGCAAGTCTTCATATATTTGTGCATGGCTGCAAAGACCTACAAATGTATGCATTAATGAGGTTCTCTCTTCCCAGCATAATTTCTACTTGAACTCTGCAATTACTTAATAACATCTTCAGTGTTTCCGTGCAAACTTGACTCAAAAGTATGAATTGATTTTGTACTCATTAAAATTTGCTTCGCTCATACAAATCAATTAAATGAAACTTGAATATACAAAACAGATAGTTCCTGCAGACGAAGTTTATCCATACATCCCTTGGTGCAATTGAAATCTTACTGGCATTTCTTTGAAGATAAACAAAAAGTCTCCGACAAGTTGCCATCGTACGTGAAAAGTGCTGCTGCAACTATGCACAAATAAATATCAGTTTATGGATTTTGAGAGATATAATTCACGACGCCTCTTCTATACGTAGGCGTCGTGAAAACGATAAAAACTTTGAATAAGAGAAGTGTTGTATATGTAAACTTTCTTCTATATATTGGTGAATAACAGAAATATGAAGCTGCTGAAAAAAAAACAAAAAAATGTAAAAACCACTATTATTTAACGTCAAAATTTGCTTATTGTTCCGACCCCTCTTGAGGGGGGAGGAACTATATACTCAAATGGGCTTTTTTTTGTTCAGTCAATTTTGGCCGATCGATATATTCATCGTAGAGAGTTGAGACTGGTATCATTGGAAAGCTTGTCCAGCGTAGAATATGGAATTAAAAAGATTTTTTTATTTTCGTTTTTGACAGGAAGATATCGAGGTTTAAACTTTCGAGAAAATAGAGTGAATTCCGTTGATTTCATTCACCTATTTTCGGAAATTTTGACAAAAATTTCGCCAATTTTGATAAAATTTAATAAAATTTTTCAAAAAAATATTGTTGGTTTTACATTTAAAGACAAAATATAATGCCGGCTGTTTTCATTGATTTTTTTTGTCACAAAATCCGGCTAAATATTTCACAAAATTCAGACTTTTTCATCAAAAACAGCACGAAATAAGTTTCTTTAGTCCACTCTGATTAAATTTACAGGAAGTGCACACCCAAACACCACTAACACAATCTCTGTAGACTGAAAAGGGGGCTAATTCCACTTCAACTTCCGTTGAGAGTGCTCTGTAAATAAAACTTTGCCGTTTTTTGCTAACTTTATTCGTTGATTATCAAAAACGCAGCATTTATTTTTGATGTTTCAAGTAAAAAAAATCTATATCAATGATATGCAAAAAAATAAATATTCCTAATTGACAATCAGCATTAGCCTGACTAGTTCTGTACCAATCTTGGACCGTTACAATCCAGAAATAATTCAGGTTGTCGTCAGTCGGTTTTTTATTAAAAAAAAATTCAATATTTTTATATTAATTAAATAACAGAACATTTCAAATCAAAGCTTACTAGTGATAGGCCCTATTGGCTTGCTAATTAGTTCAAAATTAATATATCTAGTTGACTGATTGAAAGCTTATGGTCGTTTTGACTTTTAAAATATTTGATTTTTAAATAAAAAAGGGCTTATTGAATTTTGCCTCCATTTTTCTCTTAATTTGGTCAACTTGTATCTTAGTGTCAGCAATCAAAGAGTGCTCGTTCTTTCCTCTGAAATCAAATTTAGTTTTTATTGCGGTTTTACGCCTTAAGTTATGGTGTTCTGATACTACTAGATTTCACAATTTTTTTAAATTTTTACGTATTTGCCCATTTTTCATGTTTTCTAGTTTTTATCAAATTATCACGTTATTGTCAGTTCATATATCACATTTTGGCGTTCAAAATAACGCACAATTGATAATATTTAAATCTTTATAGATATAAATATTTAAATCCTAAAGATATAGATTGTGGTTCTTTACCGCTTCGACAGTACTTTCTCGAAGAAATTAATTGAATTTTTTAATTTTGTCTTTAACTGTCGTTTTTACTTTGTCTTTTTAGTCGTATTCAATTTCCTGTACAATGACCCGGTTTCATTGGTTTTACTGGAAAAGTACATGAGCCGATGTTCTGATATTAGAAGATAGATAATGGCATTCATGTCTTTAAAAACAATTGTTTTCCAAAATGAAAAAAAAAACATTTAAACTTCGCAATTTTGTTCCTTTTATTGTCTGTTTGTTACCTGATCTCGTTAATTAAAGGTTAAAAATGACACTATTTTTGTCAGGGAAAGGTTTAAAAAAAGATTGGTGTCACAAAATCTAATGTTTTTAAAGAATTCGTTATGACTTTACTGGCTTCGACACAGGTTTTTCTAAAAAAAAAGTAAATTAATTTTTGATTTTTGTCATATTTGACGTTCTTTTGTAGACGTAAGACTTATTCTGGGTAAAGGCAGGTCTTGAGAGCTTCCTCTGGAAGAATAAAAGAACCTATTCAATGTTTTCATTTTGTAATTAATGGCTTTCATGTCTTTGGAAATATTTTTTTCGGTAAAAACAAGTACTAGATAAACTTGCTTTTTTCTTTTTGGTCTAATTGTTACCTAGTTTAATTAATGAGAGGTCACATAATACATTTCAACGGAAGGTGTCAAAAAGGATTGTTTTCACAAAATCTAATATTTTATGAGAATTGGTTATGACTTTACTGGCTTCCACACGGGTTTTTCACAAAAAAAAGTAAATGAATTTTTGATTTTTGTCATATTTGACGTTCTTTTCGTAGACGTAAGCCATATTCTGGATAATTGCAGGTCTCAAGGGCTTACTTTGGAAGAATGGACGAACCTATTCAAATTTTTCATTTTGTAATTAATGGCTTCATTTCTTTGGAAATAAATTTTTTTCGAAAAAAAAACTAGTATTACATAATTTTGCATTTTTTTTATTTTGTCTAATTGTTGCTTATTTTCATTAATGAGTGGCCGCATAATACATCATCAGTGTTCGACGAAGGTGCAATCGAACATTTTTTTGGGGCCAAAGTATGGCTTTACGGCTTCCAAAGCATTTTCTGGCAAGTTTTAAATGATTTTTAGTTTGTTTTCTATTTGTTGTTTTTTTTGTAACTGCATAAAAAATTGAACACCAAGAATTCTTAGTTCCTTTCTATAGAAGCATTGGTAATTGTAAACCTATGGGATATTTTAGATGATTCCTAATGGTTTTCATTATTTTGAAATTAATTGTTTTTTTAAAAAAAAAATCAGCGAATTTTCTAACTTTGAAGTTTGTTCTTTTTTGTCTAATTGTTACCAAGCTTTATTATGAACTGGTGAATAACCATTTTTTCTGGTGAATTACAAGTTATTTTGTTTATTTTTAGTATTATCTGACGCTATTTTGACTTTGTTATTAAGTTTTGTTTTTTAAAACGGACATAAATTTTTTGATGTAATTGATGTTTGTTGTTGTTGTTTGATTTTGCCGTTCGTCTTCGCTCGCTTTCTTAATATCGGCATATCTCATCAATCTAATGCATCATTTTTTACTCCACTGAGTTTTTTGCTTTGGAGGCTATCTTTTCGTTCATAAACCAGTTTTTTTTGAAATACTTGAATTTTTTGCATTTTTCCGTCTCTTCCTCATTTGATACAATTATGCCAAAATTGTGGATGAGCGGGGTCGGAACCTTATGTGCAATCGCACATTACCGAGCCGCCTTGTTAGTAAAAATCTATTTTTCTCTTTATAGTTAAATTGCGATGTATAATTGATTTATACATTTCACTAACAGTTAGTGATTTATATATTTCACTAACAGTGAAGTAAAATCAATGATCTTTAGTTGTCATTCGGGTTCTGAGTCCTACGATAAATTGCAGCCAATCTTATTGAAAACGTTTTCACCTGCCATTGTCCCAGTTGTTACTGAGATATTTAACAAAATTATAATTCAGCAAGAATTTCCAAAGAGCTGGAAGAAAGCAATAATTAAACCCCTGCATAAAAAAGAGTCGAGAATTGACATAGAAAATTACACACCGGTGTCAATGTTGTGCGCGCTCTCCCTAATTTTCGAGAAATTACTGTATAGAAAATTTAGGGATCGTTTATGGAAAAATTTAGACAATCGCCAGCACGGTTTCAGGACCAAGCATTCTACTATCACTCAAATGATCCAGTATTGTGAAAAAATTTTTCGTTGTTTGAATGCTAAAGAGTCTGCTTTAAGCGTTTATCTCGATATTGCAAAAGCGTTCGATACAATTAATCACAATGCAATTTTGTTGAAGCTTACGCATTTTGGTTTTGATAACCAATTTCTCAAGTTTTTTGCAGATTATTTGTCAAATAGAACGCAGTGCGTGTTTGTTAAAGATGATTATTCGTCAGAGTTAGCTGTTACGAGTGGTGGTCCACAGGGTTCAGTGTTTGCGGTTTTTATGTTTGCTGTGTACATTAATGACCTTCCATCTCTAATGGAGAACAGCACATATCTTTTCGCCGATGACACAAAAATTATTGGAAGTCAAATGAATTTATTTTCACTACAAAATGATTTAAACAAAGCAATTAAATGGTCAAAAGAAAACAGAATGCAATTCAACAATGCAAAGTTTGAAGCTATATGTTTTGATGTAAAAAAGTTAGATCAGTGTAGTGTCCACTTGTATGCAGACGATACAGAAATTACATGCAAATCTTCGGTGAATGATCTTGGTGTAGTAATTACTAATAACTTGAAATGGGACAGTCATATCAATCAGCGGCTGTCAAAGGCACAACAAAAGCTTTTTTTCTTGAAGAGAAACGTTCCCTTTTCTACAAATACGAAAGTAAAAGTAAGTTTATACAAAAGTTACATTTTATCAATTCTCCTGTACGCGTCAAATGTATGGTTCTCGAATTGGCCAAATTGCAGAAAACTCGAAAAGATGCAAAGACGAGCGCTCAAGTGGGCTTTGAATAAGAAATTTTTTACAGATAGTGACTACAATCAGAGCCTCATTTCCAACAATTTGTTGCCGATCAGTTTTCTTTTGGTTCGAAATGATCTTCTTATGCTGAACAAAATTTACAACTGTGATACTGCCCTTAAGTTTGATGATTATTGGAAAGTTTTCAAGGGACCACGCAGTAACCGTTCTGCAGCAAAACAATTTTTGAAGACCAATTTTAATTGGACGAAATCAGTCAAATTCGAAGAGTATTTTGTCTTGAGAGTTGTGAAATATGCAAATGTTCTCTCTCAGCGAAATGACATCTCAACTTTTGACTGGACATGTCCAACAGTGTTATTTCGGAAACAGCTGAACTCGCTGTTGAAATTAAAGGCTTTGAACTTTAAATACTATCAGTATCCTGTTAATTGGTCCTGTTTCTAATTAGTTAACAAAGTGATTCCCGCATCGCGGGTACCAAGTCAATTTAATAATAATAATAATAATAATTTAAATTTCTGCATATAGCATCGACGTCGATTGGGTGGGGAACAGATTACAGCTCTAATCTGCATAATATTTCTTCTCCAAATTGAATCAGAGTAAGAGAATTGACCTGGCGAGAGCTCAAAATTTGAATCGACGATAAAAAAAAACAGTTCAAGATGTTAAAATCATCATAAAAGGACCACTTCCTAGAAATTAATCAATTTTCAAATTATCTCAATGACAAACATTGAAAGTAAATGGACAGCAATTGGATTTTCCAGCTGCTTGCAATAAAATTGTTGGAGCGATTGTTGTGTAAGTCTCTTTGCTGGCGAATTTGCGAGATCAATATGGTTTTAATCTTCATATTGCTGATGTTTAAAGAGTTTTTCTTCAATAGATTGTAAGGAGACTGGCAATTTAATTTTTAAGTTGAAATTTGAATTTGTATGACACTACGTTGTTGAACCGGATCAAGATCAACATTTTTTAATTTCTCTGCTATTACTTTTTCAAAATAGGTGAACATATGCGAGGGGGTCTGTTCTATCATATAAATTTAAAATAATAATTTAATAATTGTAGAAAAATGAATAGTGTTAGAAAGTTGAGAGAGAACAACCTGGTGTATTTTTTTCATAAGATAGCTTGACATAGCTTGACAAAAGCTCCTTGTTCAACTTATACTTGGCTAGAGAAATGAAGCCTTGAGCAACAAAAAACGAATGTGAGAACGGGTTATATGAGATGCCTAAGTTTGAGAGCTTAAGACAAGTTGTTGTAAAGGTTAGCACACTAAGATTACAAGTAAGAGATTTTGGATCGAATCCAGTACAGGTCTATTCACAGTAGATGCGTCTGTGTAGACTTGCTTACAAATAGTTTCATTTTATGAAAAACCGAGGGTGTTTTCGATGATCATTAAAGAGTTGCCATTCTTGATGCAAATATATATATGACATGGTTTTATAAAATATATGGTTTAAGTCAAACCAGCTTGCCAATTTTTTTCACGTACGTGAGATGTTTCAAATAGGAAAAAGAGGAGGACGTTTTTTTGAAAATTAAAGAAGGCAAAATCTCTTAAGTGAGGTACTATAAGACTCAATTTCGACCAAAATTGCACAGATTAGGCAAAATAAGTGGTAGTGGAAAACAACAGAACTCAGATGTTGACGAAAATAAAAAACAGTCCAATTATTGAACCAATTTCATACATAATGCTCTTCAGTTTTCGAGGTTTTGATAAAACACAAATAATTTTGGGTGCATCCTTATCGGTTGACTGTATTGAAAATAAGAGGGCTCAAATTTTTTACTGATTATTAGAAAATGGACAACTATTCTAGCTTTCTTTTATTTCCGAATTCTTAAGCAAGCTGTTAAATTCTGTTGTGTGTTTTATTGCGAATGTTATATTACTAGAACTGATAAGAAGTAGCCAAAAGAAAAAGGGATAACTCATTTCCTAATGGAAAGCTTAAAATTAAGTTTTTGAGGAAAACCAAAAAACACTGTACCTTTTTTATTGTTATCTTTTCTTGGTTTCTCTGGTTTGCAGTCGTTGCCAACATTCTGCCATATCTGTTGAAAAAATAATTCCTTTGCAGCTATTGACGACAACTTTCAGAGAAAACTCTCTTCTTTCAAATTGCTACTTAAAACGGTATCACCTTTACGTTTTTTTATATTTAATTTTATATCACCTTTAAATTTTTTTATATCCTGAGAGAATCTACTCATCTAATTGAAAGTGAGATAGAGAAACTTATTTGTCACTTTATGAGAGGGACATTCTGGCTTATATAATTCCAGCGTGTGCTGACATGCACAAAACACGAAGACCCAGTTCGATTTTTTAAGAGATATATAGTCAGTTTACGACTTAATTTTTTTTTTCAATTGACAATTAACTTGGTCAACATGATATTGTCATCAACAAAACAGATTACCAGTTTATTTAATCTAATATCAGCAATCCGTTTGTTTTCTTCACAAGAAATAGGCCTCTTACAATATGCTTTCGTTCTCCCCACTTAGATCAGGTAAGAACGAAAACGTGTGATCTTAGGCATTAACTTAGCTAGAGGGCTTTCTCCTGGACACATAATGTAGTTTTTCGGGTAGATGACTTTTTCAAATTGAGCCCATTTTAAGCTGCTTGCATCATCGTCAATTTGATTTTAGGTCGACGCCCCCCCCCCCCCCACTCATTGGGTGACAAAACATCAGAGCGCTAATATTTGGCGTTAAATTTTGTTGTCCCTGCTGATTTGTTGACTTATAAAAAAGATTTTTGAATCCATGCCAATGGACATTCAGTCTACAAGTACGCTGCCCTCTCAAGTTTCGTGATAAATATTTGATAACTTTTATCCGATTACAACTGGAACGTCAACATACTTCTTCAAGGTAGAAAAGCTCCATCTTCACAGCGAAACGATCTCCATTTCGATCTATATCCTCTTATGCACAGATTTGAAGCCCTTAAGATCGCAAAATTCAATCTCAGTTTGACCAAGTTCATGATAATGCTGTAGGGTTTGTCCTACTTAGAAGCGAGTTTGTCCGCCAGTCTTCTCAGAAAAATTTTGCTCTCTTTGTCCATCATGCCGTCAACACTGAAAATTAACGGAGTAAAAGCTATATGTTTTTCCTGGCAAGCCTCGGAGTATTTTCTCCTCTTTTCGTCATCGCAGCTTTCCAACACATCCGCTGGATTTCTGTTGCTGTAAGATTTTGCCTCAGTGTCTGTGATACGAATATCAAACGAGGCAGTTTCTTGCGGGCTCCAGACACCTCTTATGAGACGATCGGCTCTTAACGCTTTTTGATTCTCTGAATGTTTACGAATTAAATTGATTGCATTATTGTTCCTAACCACAATCTTAATAAACACGTATATGTCGATGTAAGTTTGACATTTCTAAAACTAATAGAGATGATTTCTTCTTGACTAGCAACTTCCTTTTAAAGTAAAAGTCTTTACTAAATGTGCCGCTCCGAAAAAAATGCTCGCATCTTTTTCAATGATGATGAAAATCAGTACAAACTACTCAGAACAAGTCAAATATTTTCGACAAGCTTGAGATGTTTGTTGGAACATTCTGTACTAATCACAGACTCTCAAAAGTGATTTTGTTAATTTAAGTGATAAATCTAACTGGAGTGTGTCGCTAAATGATCGAAGGAAACATGAGAAGTTTTATCCCTGGAAAGGTCCAGCCACGAATGGAGAGATACTGAGGAATATGGCTCCTATGATGTATATGAGGACAGTGTAGAAACTGACGAGTTTGTCAATTGAGTCTCCATTGGCTGCGAAGTTGGACTTGTTGATCTCCTTGAAGATCTCGTTTATCATCTTCACTCACGCCACAATATTATACTACACTGCACATTGCATTTTAAATCCTACATCGAATCCATTTTTATGTGCTAGTTCAAGGTGCAATAATAAATCAGCTCAACGTCATAGATCAGCTCAAAAGCCAAAGATTATTTTCGATATTTTAAAATAATTTTATAGAGGGGGGGGGGGGGGGGGCTGCATCGCGTACCTGGGAATGATTAGCGTCTGGATTTCAGTTACCCAAAAAAATTTGATTTAAACTTCAGTTTCATTGGTTTTTCAGAAGTAAAGGAATTTTCTTAAGTCTGAGTATTTTTCACAGACGAAACGTAGCCAAGAAAACTCAATAAACAGAAAAAGGAAAAATTTACAATAAACAGAAAAAGGAAAAATTCATATATGAAGAATGCAATACGAAGCGAGTTTTGCTTTAAAAATTGTAGCAATTTTATTCAAACTCGATATGGGATTTAAGAGGCAATGCAATGCTTTCCTCTATCAATAAGCGTCACTTGGTAGCAAGTCTTTCAACGGTAAAGCTGCCAATATCTTAATACAAAATGTGAGGCTAAAACAAAGAGCAAACCAATCTTAAGATCAGTTAACCAGCTCCTTCGGTTACTGTAATCAAACTAATATATCACTTATAACCACGACAATAACCAAATCTTAGACGTTCAAGACCTAAACGTCTTAACTCAATTGCTGTGTTAAATTCGGTATAGCAATGGTAAGAAAGTTGAACTATTTAATCTAACTTAGAATTGAGCGAAAGATTGAAAGTTTGAATCAAGCAAAACCCTCGTGGCTAAAACTAACCATCATACCATTTGGTACCATACCAACACTAAACAGCTAATGCTTTATTTACTGTATAACACGCACTATATTCTACTTGGTTGGTATCTTGGAATTGGTAAGAATGTGGTTTTGATGTAAGTGTGCTTTTAGTCGGTCTTTTGTGTGCTTGTTCAGTTCAATCTCTGTTTGCCCAAACATTAGCCCTGTATAAAGTGGGTGACTTTATCTCAGTCTGAGTGAAAGCATTTGAACATGTTTCACGTGCTATATATGTACGGGGAGTTGATTTGATTTGATTGGTTTCACTTTTAATGTGACCAAATTGTGATACCGAATAAGAAAGTTCATGGCTAGGGTTAAATTTAATCAAGGTTCAACGCAATGAAATTGATCATTTGATATGATGATGTCTAATTTGACTTCACAGATTTTCTATTTAACTTTTCTTAATCTGTTATTCAAATCATATTCAGCTCATATTTTTTGCTGCCTGCAAATTTCTGCTTTAATTTTTAAATGAGCTCAGAAAGTTGCAGGCAGCAAAAAATATGAGCTGAATATAATTTGAATAACAGATTAAGAAAAGTGCGTTCATGTCCAGACTTTTGTGCGTTCATCAGACCTTTCGTGCGTTCATGTCCAGATTTTCGTGCGTTTTTCCTTGTTTCCAGACCATGTAAATTTGAACGCACGACACCCCCGTCGTGCGTTCATCTGGGCCTGGACATATCAACTTTCCGTCTGGGACCTCAACCTGGAAGGCTTTAAACCAATATTCTATAATGTGTAATTCAGTTGTTCTGTATATGCTTTATTACTGATTAAATATCACCACACAGACGATTGCAGCCAGGCAGTGTCTAACTGAAACACGTGAAATATTTTTTTTCAAATTTCAGGAGAATTTCTCAAATAGCTGGATCGTTTTGATCGGATGATTTGTAACCCATACAGTGTAATGTTATTTAAGATCGTAGTTAAGTTAAGACACAATTCCAAAATACAATGTTCAAAAAATGGCCGATGAAAAGATAGAAGTGAAAAAAAGGGTCAGATCATGTTCATTGGCATATAATTTCCTGACCCCGCATATCGACATTCGAGGCGTAATTCTCATTCAAATGAAGCAGAGACAGAATACCCTCTAAAACAATGAAAAGTAGATGAATTTTTAGTATTAACATTTTGACAGAATCCGAAAAACACAGACGTACATACAGAAAAAGTTTAGGAAAATAAAACTGATGCCAAACGTCTTTATTTCACTTGAGTGAACAATAGCATAAACAAAATAACAGACAAAAAACGACCTCTAATGCAAGAGTAGCTCCAGAAATCAACCTCAAAACCTATTTCGAACTATTTTTCAAACAAAAATGTCTTTAAAGTAACAACTTTACTTTTATCAAGCTTATGTGGATGTGGCCTCTCTTTACCTTCGGTTAGAGTTTCAATTTTCCGTTTATATCAATAACTGAGAATAGTAAATGAACTGACCACTGCACGAAAAATATCTGAGAGAAAGTTGCAAAAAGCTTTCCATATCAAGTTAAAATCTTAAAACGTGTATTTTACTGAAAAAAGTCTTCAACCAGACTAACTGACAGCACAAAATAACAAACGGATTATAAGATCTACATAACAAGTCGTTTGATATGCACTGAAGTCATTAACTAACTCCAACGAGGCCACATTAGAGAGCTTGGTGAGATTTCCTCATAAGGAGACTACAGGGCTTGAGGACAGTGTTTGAAAACCATCTGTGAAAAAGCAGATAAAAATTGGACTTCGGTTGAGGCCAGTAAATAGCTTCTATTACACCCTATAAAAGAGACAAACAGGCTAGTCAGCAACTGGATTCGGAAACGGAAGGACAAAAATGTTCTGAAAACTGACGAAAAGAAAAAAAATCAGTGACAATTTAATTAAAAAACCAGTGTGGGAGTCATAAACTTATTAACTGCTCTTTAATAGGTTCAAAAATGCAAATGTGATTTAGTAGAACTCATGTTTAACCTTTTGAATTCGTTGTATAGAAAAATGAAGCAAGAAAAGCAACGAATTTTTTCGTTTGATTGACAACAAGAAGTTGAAAAATATAAACGGATCTCAACAAAAACAACGTTCCAATAAAATATGAACTCTCTGAACTGTAAAAAACATCAGGAAACACATTAATTAATTTCTGAAGAATTTTAATAAAATACACCTAATTGTTAGTTTAACCAGCAGACAAATTATAAATAACAAGTTAAACAGACAAAAACACTTCAGCAAACTTAGAGGTAATAAAATACATACGATTCAAAATCAGTGGTATTTTTTGGAACAGGTGTTGCTTTCTTTTTTTTTTAAAAAAAATCAAATCTAAGAATGCAAAAACAGTTAACCCTCCAACTACAGAAGTTTGTGATGAAAAAATAAGAACCCAGCAGAGGCAAAGAAAAGTAAACGTTAGAATAACATTGAAGAATTAAATGATAGCAAAAGAACTGAATTTTAGATAAAATTTATTGCAATCTCTACCAAAAACATGATCAAATCAAAATGTTAGCATGAAGGCAGCCTCTAGCTCAAAACCAGACAAGAATTGACAACAGGAGCTTAGAAGGTGTGAAATAAACAAAAAGATCAGGAAGATTTGAAAAAAATGACCAAAAAATTTGCAATTGATACCATGACACTAGTGGCTTCCAAAACGCATTTCGTGGAATTTTAATTAACAATACAACAAACTTACAAACTAGCAGAAACCTGTTCGGTCATAAGAGACGATGAAAGGCACAAACAGCAATAGAAGCTCAAAATTTTGGAAAAATTATTCAAAAATTACTGAAAGATAGCTGAAGTTTTTGCAACTAACGTCCTCAAAAGCAATTAGGTGCTGCCGAATTTGAGATGGTAACGTGAACAAGGATTTTGAAAAATTAATTTGAATTCAAGTGGCTTAAAAAAATTTATAATTAATTTGACATTACCAATGAAAATACCGCAAAAATAGAAAAACAAAACTCAACCATGCGTAATGCTTTAATGAGCTTTGCCTTGCCGCAATTTAAACACCATTTAACAACAAACTTGAAAAAAAAACAAGAAAAAAGAAGAAAGACGCAAAAAGTTGCGCAATTATGGGCTCGAAAATTTCAAGAAAGAACGTTTTTACCTTGAGTCTAGGCATTCCCGGCAATTTTTTTTGATCATATATTGGAAAAAAGGAGAAATCAACAATACAAATTGGATTCTTTTGGTTGCAAAAATAAGAGCGCTTTCTTAAAAATTTTTGACAGGCTGACTGCACCTCCTAAAAATAACAATACAGTGTGAGAAAAATTAAAATAATTGACCTAAAGCTATAATAAATGTTAACGAAAACCGCTGAAATGCCTAATTAAACGACGATGACTCCTTGAAACAATCGAAATATGAAGGCAACAAGCTTTCAAAATTTATACTCTATGTTTGTCAGGCTCGCCAGTAATATCACTCAAAACTCTTTACAAAATTTTTATCGGCAGGCCAAAATTTGCTGAACAATAAAGACCCAGTTGAGCATATAGTTCCTCCCTTCCACCGAAAGTGGGGTCGGAACAAAGAGAAAATTGATTTTTTCTACGCACCCAGTAGTTTGAGTTACTCTGTTCAAATTTAAGTTATCTTTACCCACCCAGTAGTTTCTCAAATGTAAGTTACTCACAATTCTAGCAAAACAAAGAGGCAAAAAAATAAATTAATTAAGAATTAATGTTAAGGTCAAACTTTATTCCAAATGAGTTTTGCAAAAAAACGTACCGCGATGCTGTCTTTGTGGTTTGTAGTTGGTTATCATAAATATTCAAATCTGAATAATTGTGAGGAAAATCGAAAAAAAATTGATGGCATTTGAGTTGCTCTGACGAGCCGAAGCACAAAAAATAATTAAGCTAGAATTAGTGGCTCATGGGACAGAAATTGCTCTAAAGATGGTCCTGTTTTCCAATATTACAGGGCATATCAGTAGTAGAAGAAGCTGACTAGAACCTCAACGGGGTGGGGGACATTATGTATTAAGATAGGGAATGCAGAAATTGTCCCCCCTAGGGGGACACTTAGGGGGACATTTAATGCAATTCGCACTAAATGTCCCCCTAAGCGTCCCCCTAGGGGGACAATTTCTGCATTCCCTATCTTAATACATAGTGTCCCCCCCGTTGAGGTTCTGCTCAGCTCCGAATTTTTTTTTTCGAAAAAATTCTTCTATTTTACCTTTCGGCTGGTTGTAGCTTGGTTCAATTTGTTTACAAGCATGACCCAGTTTTTGTTACGACTAATTGTTTGCTGTGGCGTCTGTTTGTTTGTTTAGAACAGTGATATAAATTAAGCACTGCTATTGCTAGCATTGCGATTACATAATTTGTGTATGATAAAAGTATTCAGATCTAGTTTTTCATATTTGAGAATTTACTGCTAATGTGTGAAACATGTTTTGTGAATAAAAAAAGTTGTCGGAAAATTTGTTTTCAAAAGTTGAAATTTTTACCCTATAGGGGATCCGAACTTAATCAATCAGAACGTAAAAATTTTTGAAAATTGGGGTCGAAAAATTTTTTTGCGTTCTTTCGGCTTTAATCAACGTAAAAATGTTTGAAACATGTTTTGTGACTAAAAAAAGTTGTCGGAAAAATTTTCTCAAATTTTGAAATTTCTGCCCTATAGGGATATCAGAACTTGTAAAAATTTGAAAAATGGGGTCGAAAAATTTTTTTGCGTTTTTTTGCCTTTAATCAATGTAAAATTGTGTGAAACATGTTTTGTGACTAAAAAAGTTGTCGGAAAAAATTTTTTCAATTTTTGAAATTTTTACCCTATAGGGAGATCAGGACTTGTAAAAATTTGAAAAATGGGGTCGAAAAATTTTTTTGCGTTTTTTGCCTTTAATCAATGTAAAATTGTGTGAAACATGTTTTGTGACTAAAAAAGTTGTCGGAAAAAATTTTTTCAATTTTTGAAATTTTTACCCTATAGGGAGATCAGAACTTGTAAAAATTTTTGAAAAATGGGGTTGAAAAATTTTTTTGCGTTTTTTCGGTTTGAATCAATGTAAAATTGTGTGAAACATGTTCTTTGAGTAAGAAAAGTTGTCGGAAAAAATTCAAAAATTTTTACCCTATACATACATGCATACATACATACATACATACATACATACACACATACATGCATACATACATATATACATAAATACATACATACATACATAAATACACACACACACAAACACACACACACACAAACACACACACACACATTCACACATGTACTTCAACTTTGGACGGAAAAAGCAAACAATTTCTTGTATAAGTATGTACTCACTTGTGGTCATGCAAACTTATGTTCACAAATGAGTACATATTATAGACTAAAACAAAGATAATTCGACTCACCTGTTTGTGGATGTTTAAACTAATAAATGATATACTCGAGGATGGAGTAAGCAGAGAAAGAAAAGATCGTGTTCAAACATGTTCAGTTTGAGAAACACTTAAGAGTTTGAGAAACAAAACCGACCAATCAGAACAGAGGATTTAGTTCAAGTTGACAGCCAATCATAATTGAATAAATAAAACTTTCTAGCTGCAAGACTATGCGTTCAGTATACACTTAGTAATGAATACAATTGGAATAGAAGACATAAAGTTGATTCACGAAAAAACTGTATCACTGAGAGGTAATCAAAATTTTAGTCACATATCACATCGTCAGTTATATTTTGTTGCAGCCTGCGCATTATTAGATCCAGAAATTGACGGAGAAATAGCACTTAAATTCAGACCCTATGGTTGTTTAATAGGAGTTGATAATTCACGACTAGATCCTTTACTGAAATATAGCAAAGTTTTACGACTTCATGCGGCTTTACACGATGCAGCTGGATTCGTAAAAGATTTTAGGAACAAAGGTCCTGGATATGTATACGCTTTCCGTTATTCACCAATAAATAATTGTCTTTTTGGACATTTGACAGGAATACTGTTTGTGCTATCAGTGAAAATGTTCCATTGTCAATTATTCCGTGAGCTGGAATGCTAAAAAATTTTGGAAGCAAGCCCGTAAATACTGTTGTTCTCGATCTCGAAGGTTTCAAACCGTAGTCAATTGGATGCATTATCAAAGAACTCTGCTTGTGTTGCAGTTACTACGATACAATATTTTTCAAACCTCCAGTTAGTTTTGCAGAATTACCGGCACACGATCAAAAAACTGTTATTTGGTTGACACACAACCTGCACGGCCTCGATTGGGACGATGGCGATACACCCTACAGTGACCTGAAAGCAGTTTGCTTAAGTTTCAGTTTTCGATTTACCCGGAAAATTTTTTTTTGCAAAAAGCACCGAAAAGTGGGAGGTCCTCAGCAAGTTGTTACAGAAAAAAGTTTTCAATCTAGAAGATTTAAATTGTCCCCGCATTTCAGAAATACTTCTAGAGGAAACAGTTGCTTCTTGCAGTCTACATTCCAATAATTTTACAGCAAACTGTCAAGTATTCAATCATTGTGCAGAACGTAAAGCCAGAATATTTTCACAGTGGACACAAAGTGATGCACAGAGAAGAGACGGCAACACTGACCACCTATCTGTCAGACAATTTGAAGATATTTACTTGCTTGACTCCTCTTGACGATCAGCCGATAGTATTATTCAACAGAGTTCAAGATCCCTGTGTACCAATACAGTACAATTATTCAGTTGATCAACAGAAGCGAGAAAATTTTTTCAACAGCAGACCCGGCGTTGCACAACAACCCCGCTACAACCTGCTGTATAGCACAGCAGCAAAACGTTACTTCGCAACAATTACGCTATCTCCAGAAGAACTAGACAGCTTCAGAGCTTTCCTCCCTGTGATTGATAACTTCTATCATTTCCAATTGTATGTGATAAATAAACAGAGAGCTCGCGAACTGCAGAATCAATTCAATTATGGCTACAAACAAAACAACCGAGAAGCCACCGCTGGAACCAAAAGAGCAGCGAATCCCTCGTTGGAAACAATGGGCGGACAGAAAAGTTCATCCCTTTAGGTTGAAAAAATTACTACCGGAACGTGAGCTAACTCTGAAAGAGATGCCAAATGAGTTGCGAGTTTATGTCTTGGAGCATCCCGAAGTTGAGAAAGTCTTCAGTCAACCATCGTATAAAGAAAATGACTCATCAACTGTTTGTTATAAACTAGAAATAAAAAGTCTCATAAAAGGTTTCAATTTGTTTGAATTCTGGTATATGAAACAGTTGCCCATTGAAAACAATGAATAAATTAAATATCTGATATTTGTATCGTTCTTGTTGCAATTAGCTTTTGAGGCAAAAAATTATTTCAAATGCATCAGAGACGAGGCTGATGCGGGTGCCTGCAATTTAGTGTTTGATGTAAACAACAAAGAGAGACCTCCATGACGTTGCTGTTCCAACTCATCGGTGCCACGGTCTGAAGTAATATTTTCTGTTCAAGTCAGTATCATAGTTCTAATGATCATCCTTTGCTTCACTATGCTCTTTCTTTTGTCAGAAAGTTGTGAAGAAAAATCAATTTGGATTGCATTGTTGTCAAGCTTAGTTGGTTATATTTTACCAAATCCAAAACTATGAACAAAGTGATTCTGAAACATGACAGGATATTCATGTCAATTGTTGGACCCAGCGGTTCCGGTAAAACTGAGCTGATGTTTCACATGCTGCAGGGGAACAGTTTTTATCCGCGCTTTGAGAAAATTTATTACTTTTACAAGGAGTTCCAACCACTGTTCAGGGAAATGCGAGGTAGTATAGCACGCATTGAATTCATCAAACATTCAGGATTGGAGATAACGAAAAATCTTTCGAACTGTCGTCTTATATTTGACGACTCATGCGAGGAAATTTTTAATGACAAAGAGTTTGTAAAAATAGCTACGTCTGGACGCCATCGTAAACTTCATGTTATATATGTGAAGCATAATTTGTTTCATCAAAGCAAATGGTCCACAACAATTGACTTAAACACCACTCATATAATTTTATTCAAATCACTGCGTGATATTCAACAGATTGAATACCTTGGAAAACAGTTGAACTGTCTCCAATTACTTAAGGACGCATACAAATTAGCAACAGCTGAGCCATACGGACATTTAATCATTGATCTGGATCCAAAAACAAGTCAGGGTTTACGATTTGAATCACAAATTATTGGACCTGATCCTTCAATTTTTTACATTCCTGCACAAGAAGCAGTCATTACACCAATTACGAATGAAAAAGAGACACTTGCTTATGCTCAAGCAATGGGCAAATAGTACAAACAAAAACTCCAACATTGATTTCAGATTATTTAGTGACAGTGACTTCATTTGGTTTCTGAGTGATTGTGTGATGAACGTACTCTCTGGAGTTGTACCAGTCAACAAAAAAGAACTGAAAAATTTGAAAAAACTCTGCGTCAACTTTCGAACAGAAAAGTTGGGAAAACGGAACGATTAAAACTGATTAAATCTCCCTCAGGTATCACTCTCATCCAACTCATAGCAATTCCCTGCATAGAGTATCTGGAACAAAATGCATACTGAAGAGTTTGTGTTAATACCTAAACAAATGTATACAAGAGAACAACCTCATGTCTCTCAATTACTCAGCAACAAAAACATTCACAATCCAGCCAAGCAGATATCGCTTCTCCAGAGAAACAAGTCACCATCAGCTCCTGCCTCGCAACAGGATACAGAACAACAGACTGACGCTTCAGTGGACGATAGAAGTACAATAAACGAGTCTATGGCGAAATCATTTACGACAGACAACACATCGACTATCAAAAAAGGAGTGTTGAATGATATTAGAATCTTGAAGGGGATAAAGTTTGAAAGAGCGAATACAATACTGGACATAATAGAGGAATCAGATTCTGTGTCCTTGGACTCATCAAAGAGATTGCTTATTAATGGTACAAATACAGAAGTTCTTGCTGCTACATTTCTTTACAATCTACAACAAACCACTTGCAAACTATCTTTCGAACAATTCAGTGTATTAACGCATCTCGATATTGGTTCGCATTTGACTTGTAACACATACGCCAAAAAGTTTCTAAATTTATCATCTGAAGAGAAGCTGCAATTTTTGGAATATGAGTCGGACAAAGAGGTTGCTTCAAAATCCCAGCGAAAGAAAACAAAAGCTTCTGACAACGACCAGAGAAACTTTGAAGAGGCAGAAAAAGAAATCAAACCAACCAGCCCCTGGGAGAATTACTTTCTATCAAGTTAAACAGTTAGACAAATTGTACACAAAAGGCGGTGCTGCATTTGGTAGTATTGCTAACTTGAAGAAGGCTAGCGGTTTCACCAGAGGCAAAATTGTTCGCTATCTTCAGTCGAAAGCCCCGTACACGAAATACAGACAATTCAGGGAAAATTTTCCCCGATTGAAAGCTGTTGCATATAGAATAAATGAAATCTGGTCTGTCGATGTTGCGTATATGGATAAAGTTGCCCAACACAACAACGGTGTAAAATATTTGTTAGTGGCTGTGGATGTTTTATCACGTTACTTACGAGTTCAACCAATGAAGGCCTTATATGCAAAAGATGCTGTTGAAGCGTTCAAAAAATGATCAAGAAGAAACAGCCAGAAAAAGTATGGACAGACAAGGGATCAGAGTTCAAAGGAGATTTCAAAAAATTTTGTGAAAAGAAAGGAATTCATTTATATACAACAGAAAGCGAAACCAATTCGGCATTTGCAGAGAGGAACATTCGCTCGCTTAAAAACATCATTTACAAATATTTGGAAGAAAAGTGGACTTAGACATATATTGAAGATTTATCCCAGTTTGTAAATACTATAAACAGTCGTGTTAACCAGGTAACCCTTTTAGCACCTAATAAAGTTTTCAAAAAACATGAACCAATTTTAATATCATTAGCAGTCAACACAACAAAGTACACACCAAAATACGAAAAAAGAGACCTTGTTAGGATTGAGCGAAATGATCCATGATCGGAGCGAATGAGGGTTTTTCATTTGAAAACGAACAAGTTCCAAGTATTCTCGGCTTCAAGGGTATAAAAGACAACTCGCATGATGGATACATTCATATTGGATACAAATCACACAAAACTCTCAATAGACACCAAAGTGATTTCCCAGTCGATATAACCTGTGGCTCACAATTAATATTTGTCTACATAGACATTATAGAATATCAAATTATTGGAGACGTGAGAGCTCCTGTAATTAAAATCATTGAGACCGAAAGGCGTTTAAGAAACGGCAGCATAAACACTGTTACACCTATTCATCACAAGACATTTACAATTCTGGATTACAAGCCCATACTATCTAACAATATTCAGAACATTAAAGTGGAGTTGAGGAACGAAGCCGGAAAACTTATTCCATTTAATGGTACAGGAAAAGTGATAGTAGGCTTAAAGTTTCAAAAAAACAAGTGAAATGGAAGCTTACTACAGCAACCAAGCATCGCAGTCGATGCCACATTTCTCCGGTCATTATCGTCAAAGAGGAAGTGGCTTTGGAGCCCTCGCAGCAGGTATTGGAAGAGTTGCTTTACCATTGGCAAGGAGAATTATATGGCCCGCTGCCAAAAGAATTGGCCGAGAGCTTTTAGTGCAGAGTGCACCTGAGTTGGTTGAAGTAGCAACGAAACGAAAGTCGGCAAAGCAGGCGTTGAAAAGCACGGTTGCAAAAACAGCCCGAAAACAATTTGGTGGTTCTCTCCATTCACGCATAACACGAGGCCGGCAAGTTATTAAACGTCGAAGACAACACTTTGCTAAACCTCGAACCTACAAGAAACGTTTCACTAAAAAAATCATTTCTTGAAAACCACAGCCGAGAAGAAGTTGACTGGCTTTTTTCTCTCGTGTCAAAAATGCGAACTAATATTGTAATACCTTCCGAAGCCACTCACAGTTCCTTGGATTTATTTGAAAAACCACCTTTGCTAGTCACCTTTGATCAATCATTTGAGCAAAAAACTGGACCACTTTATTCTCCCTCTGGATCATCGCTCGAATTTGAAGTTGTAGGCGATCGCAACAATTTCATAGATTTGCAGAAAATTTATTTGGAAGTAAAATGTCGAATACAAAATGTCGATGGAACTGATTTACGATATGACGCAGGTGATCCCGCTAATACTGATGCCGCATTTTTTGTGAATAATGTCCTTCATTCCCTATTTGCTGACTGTACTGTTTCTGCAAATGGAATAAAAATCTCTTCTGCCAATGGACACTATGCTCACAAAAGTTTCATAGAAACAGAATTCTCGCACGGGACAGATGCAAAGAAGACTTGGTTAAAGTGTCAAGGTTATGAGTATGAAGCAAACCCTAGCGCAATTGCTAATGCATTAAAAGATGTAAGAAAGCAGGCTGCGAGAGAATCAGCTCAAATTACTCTTTATGGAAAACTAGCTGTTGATTTTTTCTCGTGCGAAAAACAATTAGTAAGCGGAGTTACCCTGAGAATTTCATTCCGAAGGTCACAAGATGATTTTGCCACTATAAGTGAAGCAGCTGGCAAAAACTACAAAGTAAAAATTGACGAAGCCAATCTTTTTGTTAGAAAGATGACTGTATCAGACAACGTAGTCGGAGCCATTGAGAAAACACTTTTGAGAACACCTGCAATATATCGATACAATGAAGTGATAACAAAAACTTTTCTTGCAACAACGGGCAGCAAAGTTAGAAGCACGAAGATATTTTTACAAAAGAACCCATAAGACGACTTATAATTGCATTGTGTGCTGGTGATGCTTTCATTGGAACTAACACAGTAAATCCCTTCAACTATCGAAAATTTGGGCTGCGTGAGATTACAGTGTTCCGAAACGGTTTCGCTACAGCCGGTACACCAATGTCAACAATTGACAACAAGCGTTCGTACTACAATTCAATGAGCGCATTAGCCTATGTAGAAAACGGTCATGGAATACCATTGAGTGAATTTTCAAACCATTTTATAATGGTTTTCGACCTGACTAGTACGCAAGAAGTCACACATGATTTTATTCATCCTGAACTAACAAATTCGTCTATATCGGTCGAGCTAAAATTTGATACAGCTTTAACAAACAACCTTGAAGTTTTCTTCCTCGGTGAAAAATCATCTACGGTGTATATTGACTCTGCAAGAAGCGTATCCAAAAATATTCTGCCTATGAACGCATACTAATGGACGAAGATCAAATTTATATTCAAGTTCAAAAGTGCAAGCATCTCAAATACAAATTTCGAACTGTTTATACCGCTGACAATTATCCATTAAATTTACCTGTTAACAGTTTTATAATTGTAAACGCATCACAAGCTGATTCTTTTGGAACGCATTGGGTGATGCTTGCCAAACGCTACGCATACCCCGTACTATACTTTGCAGATCCGTTAGCACTACCTCTGACTGCCTACAAAGATGTTTTCTCCCGTTTACAGCAATGTACTGATTTGCATATGATGATGGATGTTATGGAGCACAGAAGAGATATTCAATCCCCCCTGCAATCAGCAGACTCACGACTGTGTGGTTTATTTTGCATCTATATTGCGCACTATTTTTATAGCAGTAAATTTCCTTTTGTACCAGATGTAAATGAATTGCAATTGCTAGCATTTGTAAAACATATGGAGTAAAATTGAATTAAATTTTTCTATGACAGCTTAAGTTTAGACACTAGAATTTTTACAGAACTGGAAGTTCATTAAATAGTCTGAAGTCTCACGTACAAAACTCCCTTGTCCACTCAAAAGAATATTCATAATCTGATAGAGAGAAGATGAATGTTCACCATGCATTAGTTGACAAAATCGTTTTATAGTTACATCGGGGATAGTAGAAGCATGTTTGTTAGAAGTTGTAGTAATGGTTGAGAGTTTTTTCACAGGATTGGGCAAAGGAAGTTGTTTTTTAGTTTTGTTGGTTGAAACATGATTAAACTTTGATAAATACTCCACAGCGACATGTAAGCGAGAAACATTAGCACCACGAGTAACAAAGTTTTTCTCGGTAGGCAAAATAAGAAATTTGAAACAGGTCAGGAGACAATGTATCGGCACAGGAGCATACGGAGAAAAAACATTTTTGTCTTCTCAACTTGTATCCTCAAAAATAAGATGCCAATGGCTGGAACCAAAGGAACAACCATCAATAACGGTCGAAGATGAATGATAACCGTACGCATAATTTTCTATTCCAGAATCTTGAAGTTTTGGTTCTGTGTCGCAAATAGTGTATTTGAATCGTTTTTGAAACTTTTTGAAGTATTCGGGACTGTTTTCGTACATAGCTTCAACCATAGTAAGAGAGTAAACTGAGTGAACAAATGATGATTTACCTCTATGAATTAGTGGGTTTTAGTTGAGAACACTGTGTAAACAAATTTTCAAGGTCGTTCTAAGATGAAAATTC
The DNA here is from genome assembly GCF_964194025.1 of Convolutriloba macropyga. Classification (NCBI taxonomy): domain Eukaryota; kingdom Metazoa; phylum Xenacoelomorpha; order Acoela; family Convolutidae; genus Convolutriloba; species Convolutriloba macropyga. The sequence goes on along the minus strand of NC_134471.1, from coordinate 41,167,700 downwards.
ATTAAATTTTTCGTTATTTTAATTGCTTGTAAACAAATTCTGTCTAGACATTAAGTAAACAAATCAAGGCTGTCTGGTTTTTCCGAAGCTCCGCAAACAAATCAAACCTGTCTCATTTTCCCGAAGTTCTACGATCTTAAACCTGTGGTAAACTTTGGTTGTTTTCATTGCTTGTGAACAAATTCTGTCTAGACATTAAGTAAACAAATCAGGGTTGTCGAAGTTGTGGCTGTCGCAATTTCCCGAAGTTTTGCAAACTTTGCTGTGATTGGTTGACGACTCGAAATAAAATCTATTTTTAGTAACAAACAAATTTCAACTTCATTGTTCGTATGTAGTCATGAATACACATTGAATTTCTGCAGAACTTGAGAGACATCTGTTTATTCATATTTTACGGCTCAGTTGACAATTCCTTACAAAAATAAAAAATCTCTTTGCTCATTCCATAGTTAATTCTCCCAGTTATAACGAAATGCCTGCAAAAGATCAAAACCTACCCGTTAACTGTGAAAAATGTGGAAAATTTATTGCAAAATACAATATTGCTCGCCACCGGAAGACATGTATGATGGGCACGCTTTACTGTAAGAAAAGGAATTGTAATTTTGCTACAAAAAATTCTGCAGAATTGTCATACCATATTGCGAAGGCTCACGGAGCAAAAGTTCGTAATACACTGAACAAGTGTGTTGTCTGTCAGAAACAGTTCCCAAGTTTCTACTCACTTCAACTTCATCGCAGAAAAGTACATCAAGCTAGCACAAAAATTGGGTCCTCAAGCTTAATCCGTGTTCGTGAGATTATGGAGAAAGTTGATAACGATAGCGAGTCTCTGAAAGAAGAACTAGCAGCGTGTCAGCATTTACTTGACGATATGCATTCTGAGCATGGCAGACAGGAAGTTTTCAACTTCAGTTTATCGAATTTGGACACCAAAAAGATCAATTAAAAACTCGATCAAGTTTTTGCAAACCTGAAATGTGCAGCAAAAGTTAACCTCGCATTGGGGTTTCTTTTGCAAAATGTAGAGACAAACGAATACCGATATTATTATCCGCGTGAAAATAACTTACTCCTGGATCGAGCTTCTCTGCTAAGCAATAAAAACGATTTATTGAACCTGCAGAACGAAATTGAGAAACTTGACTTGATTGAAACATGTACAAAAGAACGTCAAAACTCAAAATGGCGATTCACAGTAATTACAAATGTTACCGTTTTTGTAGCGCTTCTTACGAATATACCTATGGGTTGTACTGATTCTCCTCTTCCAGAGCCATTGTTAAGGAATCCTGAAGTAAATTGTCTCGTTTCAAATGGACACAATGAACCATATAACGATAATTTGTGTTTATTCCGTGCAATTGCTATTCATTTATGTGGATCAGTAGATGTTGAACCAAATGCAACAAAAATTTTTCACAGTTTTGTTACTGCAAGTGGTTGCGACCCTGAAAGTTTCACAGGTCTTTCCTCTGATCAAATTCCAATAATTGAAGAACTAATCAAACAAAACATTTTCATCTATGATTTTGACATTGAAGACGGTGAAATTATTGGTGAACTTGTTCGACGCAGCGTTGAATGATATGAGGAAAACATTAAACTGCTTCGATACAACAACCATATATGTTATGTTAATGATATCAATAAATTCTTCAAGAAGTTTCTTTGTCCCAGCTGTGATGTCTTTTTCAACCATTCAGGTCATTTCAACCGTCACTTGAAAACTTGTAAAGAACGAAAGAAAAATGTCTATCCGCGAGGTGTTTATTCTTTGCGGGAAACACTATTTGAGAAGCTTGACAACTTCTCAATCGCGTATCCAGAAGATTATACCCTCTTCAATAATTTAGCCGTCTTCGACTTCGAAGCAATATGTGTTCATTCAGTGGATATCAGTAACACAGCTACAACATCGTGGATTGGTACTCATGTACCTGTATCAGTATCAATTTCTTCAAATCTGTTGAAAGAACCAATTTTCTTATGCGAAAAGGATCCCAATCGTCTCATCATATCGTTTGTAGCGCAACTTGAAACCTTATCAGCAAAAAACAAAGCGGACTTGAGACCCAAGTTCTTGGAGGTGGAAGCTGAGATCGAAACCAGGTTGAGTGATATTTCCTCTAGACTGGAGATTATTTCCGAAAGTCAGTTGGAAAATAGTATCAAAGCAGAAGATAGTAATGCTTCTAAAAAATTTTTACGATACCAACAAAAGCAGCTCCTTGATCTCCAGTGTCATTTCAAAAATTATGTTGACACTCTACCAGTTTTTGGATTCAACAGTGGTAAGTATGATCTGAATTTGATCAAAAGCTATCTCATTCCTCATCTCCTTAACGACAAAGCTATTACACCTACTCAAGAAGACAAATCAGTTCATCTCCTTCAAATTTGGGGATATTCAATTTCTGGATATTGTAAATTTTCTCGGTGGAGCAACAACTCTGGACTCCTTTCTGAAAGCATATCAATCGAAAGAAACAAAAAGTTATTTCCCATATGAATGGTTTGATTCGCCATCGAAACTTGACTGTAGCCATCTTCCACCTTACGATTCCTTTTTCAGCAAACTGAAAAACTTGAATCCACTGGAAAAAGATTTCACTCAGTTCGAAAAGTTGATTCAATCTGGAAAAGAGCAGTCGGTAGTTCTCCGGGAAATGGGACTGAAAGAAAAGCCTAGAACTGGAATAGAAAACTATGCTCTCCTAGAAGATTTGTGGAAGATGGAGAAAATGAAAACTTTTCGAGATTTCCTTCGTTGGTATAATAACAAAGATGTTGTACGAACGTTGAAGGCAATGGTGAAAATGATGGAGTTTTATCATGGTCAGAAAGTTGACATGTTAAAGCTCGGGTGCACGCTACCCAATTTGGCAAATATCTGTCTTCATAAATCGATGGATAGAAAGTTTTACCCTTTCATCGAAGCTGACAAGGACTTGCGTGAGAAAATACGAAGTGAAATGACTGGTGGTCCATCAATAGTGTTTACGAGGAAAGCTGTTGTAGACGAAACATTCATCCGGAGGTCAAACAATGTCTGTAAAACAATAGTTGGAATAGATGCTAGCCAATTATATCCTTTCTCCATGTGTCAAGCGATGCCAACTGGACTCTACACTAGATGGGAGTTTGATACCAATCTTCAAAAGTTCAAAGCTCGTCAAAACAAAATCAGGAAGTTTGAGAACATGGTAATGTCTTTCTATCAAGCAAACAGACCCGAATGTACTATTGAAAGTATCTATACAACTGGAAAACAGAAAAAAATTGATTCCTTTAGTGTGGATGGCTTTTGTGGTCATTGTCAAACAATTTTTGAAGCTCTCGGATGCTACTACCACTTCTGTCCCTGTAGAGAAACTCAACCAATTCTTGATAAAGACGAATTTGAAAATGGTATCCGGAAGCGTGAGTCTGATATCTTACGAAGACTTCATCTGGAAAAGAAAGGATATAAAATTGTTGAGATGAGAGAATGTGAATGGTGGGATCAGCTCTATGGGATGAGCTCTATTTTGAAAGATCATGTTCGAAAAAATTTTCCCTACAAGTTACCTTTGAGCAGTGAGACGCTGTTGACGCGGATACACGAAGATAAATTATTCGGATATGTTCAATGCGATTTAGAAGTTCCCGAGGAGCTTCGTGAATGATTTGCAAACTTTCCTCCAATTTTCAAAAACTGTGATGTTGGAAGAGAGAATATTGGTAAATTCATGCTGGAATATGCCGAAAAAAACGCGTTATTGTTAAAACCACAACGAATGTTGATTTCGAGTTACAATTTAAACAATGGAATAGTCATAACGCCATTATTAAAGTTTTATTTGAAGCTGGGTCTACGCTGTACCAAAATCCACAGATTCGTTGAGTATACCCCGCAAAAATGTTTCAACGGTTTCGTACAATCTGTCGTTGATGCAAGACGAGAAGGTGATGAAAATCCGGACTCTAGCTTTGTTGCTGAAACTATGAAATTACTTGGAAATAGCTCTTATGGTTATCAGATCATGGATCGAAGCCGACATACGCAAACACTTTATCTCAGCGATGAAAATACTCACAAAGCTATCAATAACCGTCTTTTCAGGAGATTGAACAATGTCGGGAGAGGTATATATGAGGTTGAGCTAGTGAAGAGTACTGTTGAACATCGTGAGCCGATAATTGTGGGATTTTTCATCTTGCAGTACGCAAAATTGAGAATGTTGGAGCTTTACTATAACTTTTTTGACAAGTTCTGTGATGTTCAGAAATTTGAAGAGTTTGAAATGGACACCGATTCCTTGTATCTGGCGCTGGCTCATGAAAATCTATATGACTGCATTCGACCCGAAATGAGAAGCATTTGGAACGAGATAAGAAGAGATGACTGTACAGAAACTTTTCGCGCCGACAGTACGTGCAATTTTTTTCCAAGAACTTGCTGTCATCAACATGTGAAGCATGACAAGCGTGAACCTGGTTTATTCAAGGAGGAGTTTCGGTGTACCGAAATGCTATGTTTATGTAGCAAGACATATTGCTGTTATAATTCATTAACGAACAAAACTAAGTTCAGCAGCAAAGGACTCAACAAGAATGTTCTGGAAGAAAACAGTAATGGACCGTTACAGAAGTACAGAAGAGTCCTGAATGATGCAGTAAATGTATACTCAACTAACAGAGGGTTCAAAACCGTAAATCATCGGGTTTTCACCTATGAACAGACTAAAAGGGGACTTTCATATTTCTACCCGAAACGAATTGTGGATAGAGATGGAATTCACACAAAACCTTTACTGATCTAAACTGACAATCTATTTGCTTCCAGAACTTTTAATCTATCTAAATTGATCTCTGTTGAACACTTGATAAGATTGTGATATTAATTTGTCAACCTAGTAAGTGTATTGTATAATTAGTCCCAGTCGTTGTTTTCGTTGAAACTAATAGATAGAAATAACAGCAGATTTTCAGCATAATTTTAGTCTTCTTTTCGGAGTTGAGCTAGCATAGTTCTTTCTAAGCAGATTCCTCAAATTCTTGGGAGAGTTCGGTGTAAACCCTAGATAATGAATAAGCTTCTTTGTTATTCAACACTTTCCCCTCTGATAAACAGTAACCGTAACCTGGAACATTCTCGGAATTCTTAACATTTTGCTCTAGCAATCTGATTGGACGAGCATCTTTCCCGTTTCCTTTTTAGCATTATTTTCTGGCTAGATGCACGAAATTTCCTTTTAAGGAAATCAATTATAAACTATGATCTTGCCGAACCTTTAGAAGTCTGCTCTGATTCATTTTACTTCTCGTTGCCCCAGAGTTCAGATTGCCTAATTTGATTTTCTGTTAGCAAAAGGAATCATCCTATCGATATGATATTTTCCTCTTTTCATGTGCTGCTAGGGACCCAAAATTTATATTGACGTCATCAATTGTAAGTACGAGGAAATTGAAGTTCTTGAACTAGTTAAACCAAAAATCTTAATGCCTAATAATATCTATAATTAGGGCGTTTTTATACCATTTTCCTATCCCACCATAACCAGATATGATACACAATAATAACCACAGTTGAAAATCTTAACTTGTTATAACAAGATTCGATGACTCATCAGCGACTAGAAGACTGGTTGTCTTTATCAGTCATATTACGTGTGCCAAGTACTACTCCAGTTACTTGTAACCTATTAGCTATCTTCGTACATTGGTTCAATATAACAATGTAGAATATCAATCAGATAATGTACTCAACGCTATGAAATAGTTAGAAATAATCTCTATTTATGTTCGCCTACAGTTAGATAACAAATGTCAATATTACAAGTATCGATGATTCATCAGCAAATTGGTAATATGTAATCAATCCTGATACATGTAAAATCGATTACCTATCTTTATACATTACTGTCAAAAATCAAATCTTAATACATGTAAAATCTATAACCTATCTTTATACGTTGTTCCAATAACTCTAATGTTAATACTTGTAAAATCTATTACCTATCTTTATACATTGTCTCACTAATTCAAAGATGACCTAAATAAGTTACAATTGCTATAACCAATCTTAATACATGTGGGTCGTCACCCCCCCCGGGCAGCTCGGTCCCTCTATATACTACTCATATCCTTATAGAAAATTTTGCTGGTTATCCTTATCGTTTCATTTCTTTGTGTCAAACAGAATACTCTAAAATTGAGACAGTACTCTAAAATTTAAATTTCACAACTTTTCTGGTTTTTCAAAATTGTTGCGAAACTTGTTGGAACTTTGAAATCAAAATGAACAATTATTTTTACAAAATGCTTGACTGCAAAATAGGGATTGAGACAATGAAGCTTAACACGAACTGAACTGCGAGAAACTTCGTGAAAACAGGGTAAACGGGGCAAAATGTCAACATTGACACATAGTTTTTTGTGCAGATAGACACAAACCCGCGTTTTTTTCCGAAACAGAGGCTCGGCAAGTAGTATTCAATATTCATGCTAATTGGCTTTCCGCTATTTCTGCTAAACAAAAGCATTGTCTGAACTCTCATCGGTTATGACGAATCAGCAGAAAATTCCAGACCACATTCGAATCTTCTGCATAATTTGCGCAGCTCTATCTGCTTATTTCTTTCAAAAACCAATCTGTACCCAGTTTGAACTTTAAAAGATTTGGCCGCCTATTATCCGACCGGTCAGCTTCGAATTCAATTGTCCGCGTCCACAATTATAATGGTATCTTTTTCAGAGTCAAGCGAAAGTGCGATGAACTCGAAATTTTAATTTCTCTTCCCACAATTCGATTCGATATTCACAAAAAATGTTTGAACTTATGCGTTCTCTGCCACTAATCACCAGGTGATTCAATGAGTATCACAATTGGTATTGTTCTCTTTACAATTACAATATTAGCGTCACAAAAACTGTCCACAGATCCAGCTGAGACAATAAGCAGAAAACGTTTAAAGATTCCAACAGTTTTGTTTCCATTTTATTACCGTATAAAAGCCCCCATAGGTTCTTCACCAGAGCGGTCAAATGTCAGCACAGTGTGGTACCCTCCCCAATTTGTCAAACTAGCAAACTAAGTGGGATTTAAAGAAAGGTCTTTTCACAAATGAAACAATGAACAAATTAGATCTATTTTTGCCTTTTATTTGCATATTATAGACTTCATTTTTCGTGTTTTTCAATCTTTATAGGCATTGAAATGACTTCAAAATTGCCTGGGGTTAGTTACCTATTACAATGGCCACCAAAGCTTTACAAATGACCCTTCGTCGCCCTCACTAACCCAAACTACTACCCAACCCCCTCCCCTCAGCTGAAAGAAGAATACCGAAATATCGACATCTTTTTCATCGAACACAAAACTCAAGTCTGTACGTTCAGGTGTAGGCGGAAAAAAATACATTCAAATACACAAAGCGTGTGCAGAAAAATATGATAATAATGAATTGCCAAATCAAATATATAGTCGAAAAAAAGTTTTGACTATGCAGATATCGAAGGAAAGGATACAATCCATATACAAATGCAGAAGCGGACAATACTTTCCTAAAAAGTCGGAGATGTTGGAAATATTTTTCGTGGGTTGAGACGAAGGCAGTGCATCTGAATGAGAGTAAAGACTAATTTTCGGTCGCTAGAATGGATTTTCATCCGAAATTAGTTCAATTTGTGATGCCGGCTATAGCACTGCCCATTTATGATAATATCGGCGTAATTTCATACCTGAGGAAACAGTTTTTATTACCAGAGAAAATGTGAACTAATTTATAGCTCTGAAAAATTAAGGCTACTCATAAAGCGCACATGAATTTAATACCGCAGTCGCTCAACCCGTTAAATGATATAATTTCATGCAAAAAAGACTGACCATATCAAATTATCAACATTGCAATCAGTTCAAAGGTAGACTTGTTCTAGTTTGGGAGATGAAAACCTTCATGTTTTTATAGTCTTTTCATGTTCATTCCTAGACAACGTTTTCCGTTGGTAAAAAATATTTTCAATTTCCTACTGAATTATTTTAGCATTTGATGCTTAACAAGTGTTTTAAGTTCATAGCTGTTTTGTTAACTTCTTCGTCATTTCAAATGGCTATCTTGGCGAGAAAAAATGATTCATTATCGGTTCATTTTTTAAATCTGTTTTTGGACCTAGCCCCCTATCAACCTCAACCCTCCCCCTTCAACAATCAGTCGATTTTTTTTCCATTTCACGGGCTCACAAACTAGTGATAGTCATTTTTGCAGTCATAATTGCTTTGTAGGGTTATTAAGCAGAAAGAAGTAGGGTTACAATACAATAAGTACATATTTTCATAAGGGTGCAAATATAGCAATCACAGATTCTGTCGCGGTAGAAGAAACTGATCTCTATTTTGGCGAGACTGGTACGGAAGGAAAGCATGAAATTTTAGACGAATTAGCAAATTGAGAGTTAAAGGATAGAAATGAAGCGAAGTGCTTCTAGCGGTTTAGTGCCAAGTCATTGTCTTTTTTGGCACCTAATCCCAAAAATCGATTTTTCTTTTCTGTTTGTGGTGGGAGGTCTGAAGAGATTATAAAAAGATTAGTGAAATAACCTGGATTAGTATAAAAATACTTTTCTATTCAGCTTCGCTGGTATACTGTTTCTAGGTGGCTAAGAAAAAGAAAAGAGGACTGGAGACAAAGGACAAAACAGCCGCCGAATGTTCTTAGTCGCCTCGCTTCTACTCTAACAACCGCATGAGTTGGGAAATTTTTGAACTATACTATTTGGTACTATACACAAGTTGAGGAGTTGAAATTTGGCACTGCATCAACACTGGACAATTTATAGCTCAAAGAAGCAGCTGCTGTTAAGAATTACATGGAAATCAGAAACTGAATTCGATTTCTCGCAGCTAATTTTCAGTGTCAAAATAAAAACTACTATAAATAAAAACTAATAAATTTTTCGGTTCAAAAGAATCTTGACATTTGGATAAAAATCAAGCGCTCGTTTATATTGACCAGTATATCAAGAAGACTGTGAGAATTGCTCGAAGGAAAAAGTCCCGGCTCCAAGCAAAGAGTGAAAAAATCTTTTTAAAAATGACTAGAACGAAAAAAAAACAACGAAAAAAAACAAAAGCAAAGAAAAATGAGTAATGCAAATTGAGGAGGCCGTTGCAGTAAAGAAAACACACGATTGGAGTATGAAACAAAACAGACAACATTGAACATCGATTTAAAAATTGGAGTTTGTAGCGGCTGCTCCTGCAATTATGACAAAATGGTTTAGAATCAACCTGTTTGTTTCAACAGTTCCACATCTGCCCGGATACTACGAGTTCGCAGATGACTTTTTGCGAGTGTATAATTTCCATGTTGCTGCCGTTGAATGAAGTCAGAAAATATACCTTAGTTTGGAAATATTTTTTCCGGTATTTGGCATTCTCTTACATTGGCTATCAGTTTCCAAATTTTCAGTTTTCCAGCAATTTTCTTTCAAAATGGAGCTGAAAATGTTTTAGAATACTATTGCATTTCTTGATACTCTCCTGTCCTGTCAATGAACATTGTACAACCATTCATTGAATGAACTATTGTGTTTCATTGAATGAACTGAAAGGCGTGTCTTCAGCTCAACCCTAGTTTTCAATTAGATTAATTAGCAACAAAATGAAACCAGACCAGGTTTCCGATAACGTCAACGAGTCAACACAAAACGAAAACAATTAATAACCTGCGAACAAAAATTTTTCTGTTCACTTTCAAAACATTTTTTTAGTAGAACATCACTTTTCAGTAGTTTTTTTTAGTTCAGTTTATAATTTTGTTTGATTACCTGTAGATGATGATATCGAAAGATTCTGAACAGAATGTGAAATGATTGCAAAATTTAAAATGTCTCCGTGTTAAATCTTTTCAGTAGTTTTTTTTAGTTCAGTTTATAATTTTGTTTGATTACCTGTAGATGATGATATCGAAAGATTCTGAACAGAATGTGAAATGATTGCGAAATTTAAAATGTCTCCGCGTTAAATCTTTTGTTGCTGTTCCCCAGTCGAGACCAAATGGTTATCTTGCAAGATCTTGCAAGAATCTTGCAAAAAATGGTTATCTTGCAAGATCTTGCAAGACGAATGATTATCTTGCAAGATCTTGCAAGATGAACGGTTATCTTGCAAGATTCTTGCAAAAAACCAAAGACATCAAATAATGAGTAAATAAATTGATGAGATCAACCCTGTATGTCTAAAACGCCGCTGAATTGATTTTTTGTCGAAATTGATGTGCATTTGTTGCGATAACATAAGGTTTTTCACTGAAAAAATAGGTACATGTCGAAAATCGCAAGTGGTCATATTTCTCGACCTTCCAATCCTTGCTAAACTTATCCTATAGTGGAATAGCACTTCAACTGAAATATAATTATAGTTTAGAGAAAAAAATTGGGCTCCAAAATTTTTTCGGCCTGAAATGATTTTTTTCTCGGGCCTTAACGGAAAGTTTCATAAAAACTTTAACGTCGATAACGTATTTGAAATAATAGTTTCCCCAAAAAAAGTTAACTGATTGTTTCAATGGTCATTTATGTTCAAACCAAGTGTGAATGATTTGGTAAGCACTAAAAAAGGTTGTACAAAACCATCCAGTGCGTTCCAGCTTATGATATATATTGTTTTATTACACTTTTTGTTCTGTAATTAACGATTTTCTGTGAGTCCATTCTTTTTAAACGATTATTAGGTAGCAAGTACCACACAAACTGAATTTCAACAGTTAATTGAGAGTGATCAGACATAAATTTCCCTCAGAAAAGGCAACCATAACGTTCGTGTTGCGATAACATAACGTTTTCCACTGAGAAAAATTAGGTACATGCCGAAAATCGCAATTGGTCGTATTTCTCAACCTTCCAATCCTTGTTAAACTTATCCTATATTGGAATAGCACCTCAACTGAAATATAATTATAGTTTAGAGAAAAAAATTGGGGTCCAAAATTTTTTCGGCCTGAAATGATTTTTTTCTCGGGCCTTAACGGAAAGTTTCATAAAAACTTTAACGTCGATAACGTATTAAATAATAGTTTTATGCTCTCTTCTTATCGTTTTTGTTAAAGTAAAACTTTTTAGTTCAGCATGTAAAATGAATCAGATCCAATAAAAATATTATTTTGACATTTGATGGTGCATACCAACCATCGATGGTTCCCTGGTGGCAAAACCATTTTTGTGATATGGGTTCTCCGAGTTTGAACTTGAATTCACGTATGATAGTTATCTACATAAAATATGAAATAGGACGTAGATATGCGAATCATTCAAAAACAAACAAAATTTAAAAGTTATGTTTGCATGTGTTAAACTTTTGTTTGCCATCGATTAGATTCCATATCATGGGCCTTGTAGTTACCTGTAAAAACAGCTTTCTTTTAGTATCGCTGGCTTTATTTCACCAGTGGTCGTTAACAATATCTATTTTTTTTTCGTTGTAAAAATCGTTGATCGACTGAATCCATGTGTTTCTTTATTTTTTCCATTCCTCGTTTGCTGCATACTTCAATTAATCAAATTATATCATTTCTGGTTACGCTGCAGAGTTGTTCGCCAATCTTTGCGAAATCTTTTGTTAATGACATGGCCATAAAATTATTTATTGAAAGTTTTAATTTTCGGGAATGTTAAGGATGCTGGTAAATATTTCCTTGATGGGAAAAACATAGGAAATTTTTTGTTCCAAATAAAGTTTACTCTTAGGTGTTTACCACCTGTATGAGGTATTTATCATAGTACTGAACAAGTAGAGGGATGACAACGGAATGGCAATGTATAGGAATAAGAAATGTTTTTTGACGGTAAAAATTGCTTTTGATTTCACTCTCTGAGGACCGCTGCAAAATTTTTGAAAATACAAAACACTTACCAGTAAATGCGTTACTCCACATTTATTGTCTTACAATGGAACCAAATTTAGCTGGAAGGTTGAAAGTTGGAGGGTCACTTACGGTGGTTTTATGATCGTTTTTAGTGAAAGTGAGGACAACGTTGACCAACTCGGTTGTTAGGATCTGGAAATTCCCATTACAGTTTTTTATTAATGGATACTCGCCTTCACGAAAAAATCATTCCGATATGTTTTGCAATTATCAATCGTATCTAACTGTGCGACCTTGAAACCATGCAGCCTTATGATAAGTCCCAAATGTGGTTTGCTTGTAATATACATTTCGTCACATAACCAGCCAGTGATGAGTTTTATGTAAACGTTGAGCCCTTGAGCCCTATAAGAAATCATTTTTGTATAAACATATACAATACCGCCGTTCAGATTTTTCAAAAACATTATTTCCATCTCCGCGTGACAAAATTGCAAAGAAAGTAAACGTAATGCATAGACAAAGCAAACAAATGCGTAGACAATGTAAACATAATGCATAACAAAATGGGATCCCATTGAATGGGATCCCAACCCATCTTAGGTTTTTGTTCAGTCAATTCGGACCGATCGATATACTCAACGTAAAGGGTCATGAGTATTTTCATTAGAAAACCCGTCTAGCGTAAATTATTTAATCAAAAAGCCTTTTTTACTTTTGTTTTTTTTTTCACGGAATTATGGAGTTTTAATATTGTTGTGAACTATTGACCAATTTTCATTGGTTTTGTTGAAAATTTTTGTATTTTATGGCTTTCTGCCTATTTTGTTGAAAAATATGCTAAAAATGTTAACAATAATGTTTTGTTTTTAGTTCTAAAAATAGAAGAGTATTGTTGAACTGTTTGATTCAATTTTTTGGCTAAAATTGTTAGCAAATAGTTCAATGTTGATTTTTTCAGCACAATTGGCACGGCATTTTACTAATTGTACTTACAATTCCTTTGAGAGTGTTCTTGAAAAAAATGATGCCAGTTTATTGCTAATTTAACTCAATAATTATCCGAAATGCATCCTTTATTTTGATATACTTCATTTTTGTCAAATTATCCATTCCTATAATATTCCTTAAAAATTGCCGGAACGGAGTTGACGAGCAGCATTAGCACAACTAGTCTTGGTCTAATTGTTTTTCACAGAAATAATGCGGATTGGAATCAGTCGCTGTTTTCTATTAAAAGATTTCTGTTTTTTTTTGTTTTTTTTTAATGTTAATTACAGAACAGAAAAATACAAACAGGGCTTAATTTTGACAGGTTCAGTTGACTTCTTATGGATTTCCAGGGGAACCTATCTAATTCTTTAGTCGAAAGTTATTACTTGTTTTGAATTTTAAAATTTTTTTTTTCAAATTAAACATTTGGTTAATGCGCTTTGCCGTTGTTTTCTTTTTGTGGTCAAGTTGTAGCTTACGGTCAATCTAGTGGATTAATCTTGAATATTTATTGCGGTTTTACGTTTTAAGTCACTTTTTGCAATTCTTTTTCGGGTCGTGATTCATTTTCGATAGGTCAGAATTGATATTCATGGTGTTTAAAAAGGAGGCACGATTCACCATGTCGATTTCTTTACTGCACAAATTATAGTTTTAATGGCCTCGACCGCATCTTCTAGCAAAAATTTTTGGTATTTTCAATTTTGTTTATTTTGTCGTTCTTCTCATAGTCATTAGAAAATTGCTGGTCGTGGTTGCTTTCTGTGGATAACTAAATGGACTTCTTAACTCATTTCAGTTGAGTGCTAATTTTCCTGATAACTTCGAAGTCAAAAGATCAAAAAAAGTTGGACTTTTTTAACTTCGTGTTTTGCTGTCACTTTGACTACTTTTTACCTAGTCTCATTAATTGCAAATCGAATATCAGAGCAGTGGTGCTGACGAAAAGCACAATTGAACATATCTAATGTTTTTAGTGCATTGCTTATTGTTTTTTAGCAGCTTCGGCACCAGTTTTCGGCAAATGTTTAATTTAATATATGACTTTTTGGAGATACACGACATATTCTAAAAAAAGTCCGATTTGAACGACTATCTTTGGAGACAAGAACGTAATTGATGATTTTAGTTGATAGCTATTTATAATTGATATTGATATTTGATAGCTTTTTTGTCTCGTTGTCACCTAATTCAATTACTCAGAGGCCACATATCACAATATTTGTGTTCAGGGAAGGCGCAATTGATTATATCTGACTTCTTACGGAACGAATTATGGTTTTTCGCTACTTTTTCATGCTCTGATTGTATAAGTACAATTTCTAGAGAAAAGTTTATACTCTGACAATGTTCATACCAAAAATGGGCAACCAGGTGATGCTGATGGACAGTATTGATTAATCAGCGGTTACAGTGTTTGTACTCGATTCAATATCGAGACGAGTATCACATGAATTTAATAATTCTGTGAGTTTTTTTTAGCAAATAATCTTTCAGTGCTGACACGATAGAAGCCGTTTAACTTAGATATATTATTTTCAAAAACGCCATGCCGTTCATTAATATGCATCTATCGTCATTCAAGTCATGCTTTTTGCTAAATAAAAGTCGGCATTTGTAAGAGCTACAAAAGATTAAGCTAATGGAGGAAGCACTTTGGATATATAAATGTACTATATGTAATTTGAGCACTCTTTTTTATCATGTTCCCTCAACATTTCTGCAGCTTTTGGCGCTTTCGCATTTTGGTAATTTTTTTAATATGTATTGTACGACCTTTCACTTTTACTGTTTTAAGCCCGTATAGCTAATAGTTGCACATTAGCGTGATATCTGATGCATTATCCTGAAGCAAGATTCGAAATTCAAACAAACGGCTCTCTAAGTTCATTCTGAAATAGAACTAAAAAGTCATGCAATCGCTTACCCTATACGCTAAAATTTTTAGTCCAATGGTTCATTTTGGTCACTACTACTACACTTAAAATCTACGTTACACATGTGATGATATTTTTAGCGGATGAAAATTGATCTTTTATCACGCCGAATCACTTCCTTCAAAACGTGAAATTTTGATCTATTCTCATTTCTCGCTTTCTTTTATGCCTTTGTCTTGTTCTGTTCATGGTTGAGATAATGAATTAATGGAGTTTTGAGATTAATCCTTGTGATTGAATCTGACGCCAATTTTATCAGCCCTGATTCAATTTTCAGTTCCTCTCTTCGAAATCAATACTCCGTTTAGGAAAAGAGAAACGCATAGTATTTCCAAGATTCGCTTCTTCAATTAAATTTAGACCACTTTTATATCTGCCTCTTTTTATAGAGCTATCACCTAATATTCCAAAAAGAGAGCTCTTAATCATAATAAAAGAAAATAAATCAAATTATTCAGAAATGCAAGCCTTTTTAAATGGAAATATTTTCGATAAATTTTGGTAAAATGAGAAAAGTCAGACGCTTAAGGGAGACGCGATATGTGATATTATTCCCACGGGGGTGAAATCGATCCCATAAAGTGATTATTTAAGGCATCTTAGTTCTAAACAGAGAAAGAGAGAGCTTTGAAATTTTATAAATACTTTTTGAATGGCTTTGGAAATTGAAAACACATGTGTATTAAAAGACGGAGTATAATTCTTGATTGGCAAGGTTAATTATTCTTGGTTTGAAAAGACACCTGGCGTTTAGGCGTTAATCTTTCATCCAAAATGGCGCCAAAGTACAAAGAAAAAGCTACGGTTCCTCTCAACATCCGAGTCGCTTTTGAAGTGCCATACAAAGATTAATTTATTTTGTGTCACCTGCTCTGAGAGCTATTAGAGTGACTACCGACCCAGATTTGCTATTTTAAACTCAGACACAAACTTTAAATGTCAAAGATATGCATGAATGAAAGCAACAAAAGATATTAATGCAAAAAAGTTGGGTGGGTGCAAAAGCTTTAAGAACCTATAGCGAAGCAACTCCAACAATCTATAAGAACTATGTTTTAGACCAGCAATGATCTAATCAAACTTATCGAAAAAATTATCAAAGTGGGTGTACTTTTTGCAAGTTCTTAAAAATTTCAGTTTGCCAATTTAAAAAAAGGACCCAGAAAGCAGAATTGGATTGCGAGGCCCCAACTATTTTCAAAATAAGCTCGTCATCCGATAATAAAAGTTGACAGAAAAAAAATTATACGCATTTTTATTGTAAAACATAGCTTTGATAAAATTTTTTTGCTGCATATACATCACTTCTTCGTATATAATATGGTCTTTGTTAATCAAATTATTGTTGCTTCAGTCGCACATAATTAACCTAACCGAATTCTAGTTTTTGTTAAACTATAATTAAACTAAAACCGATCAAATTTTTAGTTAAAAAGTCACTCAGAGATGACATTCAATCATCAACGTCAACAAAAGACTACAGGGAACGCACTAATAGGTGATTGACCCATTCTCAAATGACTCAGAAGAACAGAAAGAGTTATAGCTCAAGCTTACCGAGTTTTAAAAATCAATTAACTCTAGTGCCCAAATAGAGAATAAAGTCAAGGTCTCCCGCTAAAAACTTTTACTAAAACTTCATGATTCAGAGAAACATAATGATCTGAGAAACTATGGCAAAAACTCTTGTTCTGACTAAATGAGAAAATATGTACATCTTGCAATGCGGACTCGCATACTCATGAGCGCAGCAAGAGCCTGAGTTTGAGGAGTTGTGGCAAAACTTGGAATAGCACCCAGGAAAGAAGGGAGCAAAATAGGGTTGCTGGCAATGGCTATTGGCATAAAAGGGGCTCCTGTAAACATTTCTCGTCGACTTCTCAAAGAACTGGACCTCAGATGGTCTTCGCAAGGATGCTCTGGGCTTCATGGCTTGCAATTCATTTCTCTAAAGGTATGATGACTAAATAACTAAGGGTTCGGCCGAAGTGGAGGTGCGCACATCTGGCCATAAATAAGGATAACAGTTTGAGAAACCCTTGAAAGTTTTAGCTACGCGTGACTTAGTTAAGAACTTGTCATAAGACTTTTGTTGATCGGTATTTGTAAGGTTTTTTGATTAGTCGACTTTGCTTTTCCTAAAAGAGTTTCTTATGAAGCAATTTACCAGTTAAATGGCACTTTGTATTCTTTCAAACATTGAAATTTCGAACTCTTACCAGTATAACTCTGAAACTGAATCGATTCTTCTTGCTTCATTATAAGGCTTGACACTAACGCATTTTTTTTTACAAAAGATCCTAAAAACTCTTTTAGTTTTAAAAGCAATTCGCTCATTTTCATCTATAGCTGTTCATTTGTAATAGCACACTGTATTAGATAGCTGGTTGAACAGACATTCTTTAAGCTCTGATCAACTGATTCGGAATCAATTTTTCGCTTAATCTACAAAAAATAGCTGGAATAATGTTCAATTTGTTTCCTCCCTTTGTAATGCTATTATTGAAGCGCAATGGTTCTTGATGTTGTCAATCATTTGCTTATTGTCAAAGAACAACTTTAGAATGAGAGTGGAATTAATTGAAGATTAAATACAAATACTTCTGCGGTCATATGTTTATTTTGATAGTTAAAACTTTTAAGCTCGTTGATAAAAATAAATTATAAAAGGAGTGGGAACTTTGTGCATACGCACATTACCGATTGTCATTGTCATATCTGTTGTTAATTGAAAATATTTTGTAGTTGAAAATATTTTGTAGCTGAAACTAAACTCAAGGTATCAAATTTGAAACAGAATATGGTGGCAATTTTCTTAGGATCACTGAAACTGTCGATATGAATGACGTTTTGTGTTCTAAATAGTGAAGAGGAAACAGACGTTCGGTTTTCAATTGTATGCCGTTCATAACTACGATTGACGTCAGAGTAAATCATCATCAACAGTGTCCTTCACATCCGGTCATGCATATTTTCTTTAAAAAAACACTGCTATTCAACTAATAGTTTCAATGACCATTGTGCGAGACTTAGTTATAGGTATCCACAACTGCTGACGCACGACAATTGATCTTTAACTCAAAGCACTTTTAAACCTTTCGAAATATCAAAAAAAATTGATTCAAAAGCTTTTGTTTCGTTCTAATTAAACCTTTGCTTGCTTTAAGCGTAACGAGAGACCTTAATTAGACAAAACTTTCAGAAAACATCAATTAATTTGACAAAATTCAATCTTTTGCATTTCACAAATTTCAAAGCCAGTTTTGATATTAAATAAAATATCTCAGGAGGCTGTTATGAACTTTTCAAATTCACATCAGGCAAAAACGAGATAGGCATTAGTCCCATAATGAATTATTAAGAAATTGGAAAATGGCACCTTAATATCTGAGAGCAATTTTTTGTGTTTTATACCGTAGTATACAAACACTATCTCTGAAAAATAGTTGAAAAAAATTAACTTGGTCAACCCATCTCAAAATTTTGCACTGAAGAATTAAAAATTTGCTATTAATTTCAAAACCTCGTGCATTTTTTAAACTGCCACGTAAAATAGCAAAAATAACGCTCAACTCCACAAAATTGTTTTTGGGTAGAATAAGTAGAAATTTAGTTTCTAATGCACAGAACTCAACAAAAATCTCTAAGCAAACCAAGATCGAGCGAAAAAAAATACAACGCAATTATCCCTCCTGTCAACGTCTAAAAGTCAAAGTCTAAACTATTTCAACATTTAACACAATTGGGCGTTTTTAACGTTCGCTTTTGCTCTTGAACCAGAAGAGCTAAGTAATGGCCGCCAGGTTCAACTTAATTGTTTTTAGTTCGGGGCTATTTTTCAGTTGGAGTCTAATTTCCTGCCAATCCGAGAAGACAATCTCGGTTGCGATTGTCTGATTGGTCTATCAAAAGGCGCAAATATGTGTGAAGGATAAATTTTGAGGCGAGTTCTTGACTCAAATTAAGTTAAAAGAGCACAAAGCTTTGAGTTATATTAGAGCAACTCTTTGCTCGTTATGTTGATTCAATGCCAACACCATTCTAGTGAGAGTAAAGTTTGGGACGTTTGCGGGTTGAGACCCCACAATCTCTTAATTGATTGCAATCCTGTGCTCTCCACTGAGCCAAATGGTCCACACTGCGAGAGTCTTACTATGCTCTCTTACATTGAGCTATCATTTCAAGCTCCATCTTATGATCACAACTTACTAACTGGAGTGTATACTCTAACAAGTTATTACTGGGATAATTTGACGGTATAGAGGTATGAACTAACTCTTGTAGTAGTGAGGTCTGCAGACTGCACACCACCTGTTGAGAGTCATGGCAGCGAGGATGAGGAGGGAACACATGGTCTTCAGAGAATAGATGAATAGATTCGCAGTGCATCTGAAACACATTCAATTTAGTTGCACTCACTCCGCGTAAATGAAATAGTGCAATGTAGTTAAATTGTATGAAAAAAGACAACTTCGTGATTTTTTTTAACTCAAACGGATGAATTGTAAATATCTTAGTTGGACGATTGAGTCTTGGGTAATCAAGCAAATAATCAGTCAAAGTCATTGGGAAGCATATTTCTCCTTTGGACATTTCCCGTTCTTCATCAATTGGTATCTATCGTATTTTGCAGAGTTTTGTAACATTAGTGACAAAAGAAACCCTTACTCCCCCCAGTTGGGTGAGAAGGATGCATTTAATGAGAAAACTCTGCACTCGTGATTAGAAAAGAAACTCTTACTACTAATTTTGAAAAGGTTGATGTTTCCCTAAGTGAAGGAGATAGAGCTGGAAAGTATCTCATTATTCACAGCTGTGGTCAATAATGAATGCAATCCAATTAAGCTTAATCGGTCACTCGACATCTGCTGTCTAAGACCCGTGATAAGGATTTCGTCGGAATCAAACCTAAGAATTCGTCGGTTTTCGTCGGTTTTACTTCGCCAAAACCGATCAAAGCCCTTAAGTTTTTTTCATCGTTTTGGTCGGTTTTTGTCGGTATTTAAACAAAAGAATTGTCGGTTTTTGTCGGTTTCAAAACGTAAGAAGCGTCGGATTTTGTCGGGATGATGTATACGCTATCCAAGTACCAATTTGAGGTTTTCATAGCAACATAATGCTGGATCCAAGAAGTTTATTATAAATATTTATAGTGCCGCGCATAAACCGATACTTCTATGTTCAGACTTGACAGTTCCGATGAAGCCGACGCTCCTTACAGCAATACCGATGATTCCAACAAAACCGAAAACAGCAACACTTCTTACAAGTAAAACCGATGAAATTGGCAAAAATCGACAAAAAACGACGCTTCTTACATCATTTTTGTCGGTCTTTCTCAACACGGGGAGGTCAGACTGCAAGATTTTCCTCCAAATATCTCTAAATGTCCACACAAAACTGGGTTATCAAATTATTCACAAAAAGGGGGAGGTGGAAAATCGATTGCTTCAACTTCGCTTTTGCTCTTTTATGTGAACCATGATTGTTCCGACCCCACTAGTGGGGGGGGGGGGGGGGAAGGAACTATATACTCAAATGGGTTTTTGTTGTTCAGTCAATTTTGGCCGATCGATATATTCCTCGTCAAGAATGTGAGTGGTATCATTAAAAGTTCGTCCAGCGTAGAATTCGAAACTAAAAAGATTTTTTTGAAATTCTTTTTTTTCGAGGAGTTATCGAGGATTGAAGTTTTGTGTGAAAACGGGATAATTAGCATGATTTTGCTCACATTTAGTGAAATTTTTTCTCCAAATTAAGATTTTCCGTTAATGAGAAACCTGATTTACAGTCTAATGGAGCCCAATGAACAAAAAATTAGTTTTCAAAGAATCGCTCGTGTTTTTTTGGCTTCATAGTTTTCGTAACTTTAAAAGAAATTTTGATTTTCGTTTAGAGGCTTTCCTCATTTTTTGGAGTCCTATGGCATAAAATTTTTGACTATATGTTCAATAAGTTTCATAATGAGCAATAATTGAACCTATCTAGAGCTTTGAGTGGGCAGCTAACGGCAGTCAAGACTTTTCGAGATTTTTTTTAACAATAACCGACCCTACGCTTCTTTTCGTAATTTTAAATGAAACTTTGTTTTTCTTTTTGTGTTTTTACTAAAACATTGGAGTCCCATGGCAAAAACTCATCGACTGAAATTGCAATAGGTTTTGTAATGAGCATTAGGAGAACCTATCTAGAGCGTTGAGTCACAGCTAATGGCTGTTAAGAATTTAAAAATGGTTTTTCGAGAACCTCTTTTAACATTAACCTATCATATACTTATCTGCGTAAAGTGTAAGTCAGTCTCAGTAATGACAGGACTCCTTTTCTTTCTACTGCAACCAAAATTATTCTGGTTAGTGGTTCTATCCGCTAACTATTTGTTATATGACATCAATGCCACAAGAATTCAAAAATAAAAAAACTTTTTTTTGGATTTTTTCTTATTATTGGTCGCTCTTGAAATCTTATCATATTATCTTGATACTGATTTTGGCCATTGGCTTAGAAAAATTGTTCAATGGACCATGTTTAAAGTTATCGGAGAACAGCTTATGGTTTAAATGGCTTCGACACTTTCTTCTCGCACTTTTCTACTGAAATTTTGTTTTTGCCCGTATTCGTTGTCGCTTCCATAGCCATAAGACGTATTGTGACGTCGAATTGATCACCTATGCACGAAAAATATTTTTGCCGCCAATCGAAGCATAACTGAGTGTATTTATTGATTTTTGTTCAAAGCTACTGAATTTAATAGCTGTTAAACTTTATAATAGATTTTTCGATAATTTTTTTTAACATTAAACGATCCTAATCTTATTTTCGTGAACTGTAAGTCAATATTAGTAATAACCGAAACCTTTTATTTTCTACGTGAACCAAAAATAATCTATTTAGCGGTTTTATCCACTAACTATTGGTGTTATGACTTCGATGCACGAGTTTTCGTTATTTTTTTTTAATTTTTGGATACTTTTTCTCATAACTTTGGTTCCTTTTGGAATTTTACCACATTATCCTCTTGATTGTTGCATTTGCTCAGAGGACGCTAAAGGGATCATGCATATAATTTTCAGAGGAAAGCTTATGCTTTAAATGGCTTCGACACTTTCTTCTCGCACTTTTCTACCTATATTTTTTGGGTTTTGCCTGTTTTTGTTGGTTTTCATAGTCAATGTTTTATTTTAATGTCTTTTTGATGACCTATGAATATGAAACATCCTTTCGGTCTCCTCGTGGCTTTATATAGCGTATTTTTTAGCTTCCGTTGAAAGCCATTGAAATTAATTGCGTTCATACTACGGGTCTTCTCAAAAATTTCGTGGTTTTAATGTATTTGTTCATGTTTGTTGATTCTTTTGTTAAAAAAAGTATCCTATTGCTGTTAAAAAACTAATTGAAAGTAGATAATTTTTTAGTGAAAAATTTATTTCTTAATAGCTTCGAAAATTTTCTCGCTCATTTTCTTTTTGATTTAGCTCTTTTTGCCTGTGTTTTTCATTCTTTAGGTAGTCGTAAAGTGTTTACCAGTCTCATCAGCTGATAATTAAGCATCAAATAAATTATATTTCCTGAAGCAGTTACTCATAGCGAATAGTTTTGAAGTTTATGATATTATACAGTTTTCAGTTTTTGTGGTTCTTTTCGTCAACTTATAACCTTTTTTCACCATTGAGAGGTCCCATACAGTTAGTTGTTTTTCAAAATTTAACATGGTTACCAATATTATGACGTAATTGATGTTTTGTTATGACGTAATTGATGTTTTGGACAATATGCGTTTTCATAAAAAGTTATGTGAGTGGTGTATTTGTGTTTCTTCTTGTCTTCCATTAGCACAATCGCGTAATAACAGATCCAGATGAATTTCAGATATGGCCCAAGTGAACTTATTTATTCATTCAGTATTGTTTTAGCTGAATTGGTATAATTAGAAATTGGAAGAGAAGTACATAATTTTCAGACATTAGCTAATTATTTTAATGGCACCAATAATTTGTGTTTTCGCAATGTTTGTTAACTGTTGTTCGTATTTTTTTTTGAGTTTTTCTGCTTCTTTAGTCGATTCCGATTGCTTAGTCTAACCAAAGTCATTATGACTTTAATAAATTTATCAAGAATTATTTCGTTAAAAGCTAATGATTTTTAAGTCTTTTGAAATTATTTGGTTTGAAAAATGTTAATTGATTTTTGAATATCGCCTCTTTATTTCTTCTGTTTGTCGACTTGTTACCTAGTCTCATTAAGGAAAAATACTGTCTGCAGCGTAGTTAGGAAAAACTAATTGTGTGTAGTTAGGGTTTTGTTTGATTGTAATTTGACGTTGATACTAGGCGCTTTTAAGTTTAGATTTTGAGTTTATGCCATGCAATTTTCGTTTTTGCTTTTTTGTTGTTGTTTTTTCTCGTAGTCTCTTTAATGGCAGATGTCCTTCTAATGAGGCATGGCATTACTTAATTCAATTATTAGTTTGGTTGTGTAACGATTTTTTAAAACTCAATTATCTATTTTTGATTATCTCTTTGTCAAAAATATAAGTCAAAAGACGGTTCAGTCAAAAATGTAGATTAGCGCGGGTCGGAACATCATGTGCAAACGCACATTAACGAGCCTCCTTGTTCCCATAACGAATGCAAGCTAATAAACAAACTCCCTGAGTTATGAATAGAATTGGATGCCGTCTGTATTGTGAAAAGATGAGTAACTGACCTGTAGTGGTTGGGATCATCGAAGGATGCCAAGTGGAAGTCTCCAGTCACCCACCGCACACAATTCAGACTGCTCATTGTCATGCAAAAACCTGCAAAACAAAAACACTCTTAGAGATTTCAATTCCTGATGCGATTAAATGCCCAGGCTTCACGTCTTTGCTTTTTAAAGCACGCAAGCTTTTTTTCAAAATGCTAAGAGTCCTTTCTCGAGTGATTTTTTACAATTTTTTAATGCCATGTTTTAAGATTAGGGTTATAAGAGTTTTTTTGGACATTTTTGACACTAAGCAATTTTAGTCTGAACTTGCTTCACGTTTGAATATATCCGCCACATTTTTTTGGTGTACCGCTTTTTCACCACTATTAATTTAAACCCCTATCATTTAGCCGTGATTTGTACACCCCTCTATAATCTAACCCCTCTATCATTTAACTCCAGTTTTAATTTATAAATTTATATATATATATATATATATATATATATACATATATATTTGGACTATTAAATTAGTGAGATAATCATTTGGCCATTCCTCGCGGGCCATAGTTATGCCTCAGCGGCCCATGTGACTTGATGTAAATCTATCACAACCGAACATAGGATTAAGTCATCCACTTAATTAGGACACATCATGCCTGCAAAGTTAACTGCTAATTGGTGCGGCGAAATGATAAAGGGATTAAATGATACTGGGTTAAAATATGTGGGGTTAAATGAATCGGGCTGAAGAGTTCACAGTTCCTGTTTTCAGACGAGTATGGAAAACAATGACCAGATATAGTGTATTCAGTCTTGTCCATAATTGTCTTGTCCATAAAAAAACTTAATTGGTGACTAATTTCCTAAATGTCCCTTGGAAAACTAATTGTGGATTAGAAAGACAAATAGCAGTCTTACAACTACCATATCTGCCCGCAAAAACAATAAAGCTCTTAATTGAAATAAAATTAATAATAAGTAAATAATATTAAATTCCATCAGTAAGGTTTTAAGCTAACTAAATGCTCATCAAAACCTTGGACCTAGGTTAGGTTTATTTGTAAATACGAGTGCTGAATTTTATCCTTTTTTCGTCAATAATGTCCACGATTTTAGAAATCAATTTTCATAGTGAATAAAAGTGACGCAGAGTGAAAATAGGTGACAAGATATCATCAGTACTGTCGAAATTTTCTTATTTGCCTCGCAGTTCCAGCAGAAACGAAATTCGCAAAGCAAAGAAAATTTCCTATCAAAAATTTTAAGTAATCAAAGAACCTTTGGTTTTTATGAATCACAAATTGCATTTCTTAAGTAAAATTACGAGAATCTATAAAAACTCTTTTCGAAAATCTGGCTATTATGTAGAATTTGTGGCTATCAATTGATGTTCTCAGTGACTTCAACGAATCACGTAAAATACGCTACTACAAACCGCTACTACAAAGTAAATTACCGCACAAAGTTTACGGCGAACAGATTGACTTCCAGTGAAGCTAGCATACTTAGTTTCTGTCAGTTGAACAAACTACCCAAAATGCCTACTTGCGGTAGTTCATTTATCTGAATTGGATGAATCAATTCAGTGTCTGCAGGTGAAAAAAGTAAACGACATGAAGAGATCAAGCTCAACCAGTAATTGGTATGAGGCGATACAATGCTGAGTCTATAATATGATAAAATCTTACTTGATTCACAAAAAACATGGCTCGGCCCATAGCAAACGTTTTTAAGTGCTTTTCAAACAAAAAATTAGCAAACTTAATTTCCACAAGAAAGAAACTCTAAGATTTTTTGCCAAGTTTTTGAAGTCTAATAGTTCCAATAATAATGTACCAATTTTCTCCAGATCAGAAACTTGACTTGATATTTCTCAGTTTAAGTTTCAATAAAAAGTTTTGATTAAAATATTAGACATCACATTATTATTTGATTATAATAATACTAAAAACTTATTTTTGTTATTGAACAAAGGGGAAAACGTAAAACTACAACTTTTTTCAGTAAAATAGAAATGGTACAATTGCGAACACGACTTTGTACCGATGTCAATACTGGAACTTATCTTTCAATAACAGCAAGAAACTGCCGCATTTTTTTCTATCGCCTTTTTCCATCTTCATTTTTTTTTAATCTGCAAACATGTAAATTAAACTAACCACTTGGTTAGTGTTACATGTTAGAAATTTGTTAATCAAACATTATTTTTTCTAATTTATAACAAACTAAGGTTCGGTTTTCGTAAAATAATTTAATAAAAAATATGTTTAAATCCTGCAACCCTTCTGTCTATTGGAACTCTTTCGTGTCGTTTAAGCATTTCCGCTGTAACTTTTTGTTTAAATTTGGTCTTCGACGTTTCTTTTCTAATTGTAATTGGAAGTGTGTTCCATTTTCGAATAAAGTTACGAACAATTGAACCATTACTCCATTTTGACTTACATTTTTGTTCTAAGAAAAGGTTTTGGGTTCGTTTTCGTTTGTTTACAATAATAGGCACGTTTTCTAAAAATCTGAAAAGTTTAATAGAGCGATTTCTTGTTTGTTGGAGAATATTGAAAAACCTATTTAGAGACACCCGTGTTATTTGGAGCTCTGCTGGAAGAATTTTAGTCTCCAGAAGTAGATCTCCGGCAGTATCGTATTTGGTTTTCATAAAGCAAACTTTTATTTCCCAGTTTATCTGTTTGTTAATTCTGTCAATAGAGTAAGATGGTAAATTTTGAAAAAAATTGCGCTAAAATCTAAATGAGACAAAACTAGTGATTTAAAAAGATTTATTCTTGTTTTTAGCGGTACCTGATAACGAACCAAATATAATGATCTGATTGCTGAAGCCATTTTATTGATAACCTTATTTAGTTGATTTTGGTATGTCAGTTCCCTATCAATTATTACACCTAAATATCTACATTTTTCAGATGCTTCCAATCGGTGTCCCTTGAAATCGACAGTTTCAATGATCGGCAATTTTTCCTTCCTGAACACCATTAACTCCGTTTTTTTCTCATTCAAAGTTAACCTGTTTTGTTTCATATATTGATCTGTCTTGTTTAATGTATCTTCAGCTATTAGTTGCAAATTTGCTTCATTCTTTGCATGACATAGAATTGCTGTATCATCGGCAAACTGTAATACATCACAATTCGTTGATACAGCTTCACTGAAATCGTTGACATAAAGTATAAAAATTAGAGGCCCTAAGACAGTTCCCTGAGGAACACCGTGATTTATGACAACCCAATCTGATTTTGCTATCCCATTTTTTACACACTGTTTTCTATCACAAAGGAAAGAGTTTAATAAGAATCTTGCATTTTCTCCAATTCCATACCTTTTTATTTTGTTCATAAAAACATCTATAGATATTGAGTTGAAAGCCTTTGCTAAGTCTAAAAAGAGTGTGACAACAATTTCGTTTTCGTCAACGCATTGGTTTATCTTTTCAGTTAATGAAATCATAGTATCGAGACAGGACTTTTGCTTTTGAAAGCCGAATTGATTCTTGTTAATCAGACCATTAAGAGTTAGGTAGTGAGTTAGTTGTTCAGGTAGTAATCGCTCAAAAATTTTTGCTAGAGTTGGTGTGACTGATATGGTTCGATAGTTTTCTGGTTCTAGTCGGTCTCCCTTCTTATAGACAGGTGTAACATGCGCTGTTTTCAAAATATTAGGAAACGTGTTTTTGTTTATACATTCATTGACGACAAAGTGTAAATGAGTTCCAATAGACAGTTTACTATCTTTTAGCGCCCATGCTGGTATATAGCCCGGTCCGGGAGATTTATGCTTAGGTAGATTATCAATAACATTATACAATTCTGTTCTGGTGACTGGTCGGAAGCTAAATTCCGGTCCATCAAATGTTAGGGAAGAACAATTTGGAGCAACGTCTTTGCCTTTGTATAATCCTAGTCTCGCAAAACAATTATTAAGAACATTGGCAATCTCTCTGTCATCCTCAACAAAATGACTATCTTCCCTTAATTTGTCAATTTTTTCTATTTGGCTGTTGGAATTGATCCTGTTTTTGATGAATTTCCATTGTTCTCTTGAACTTGGCAGCTGCTGGAAAAAAATCTTTGTGTAATCATCTGCAGCTTTTTTCAGTTTTCTATTCACTGAATTGCGTAAAGATTTGTAAATGTTATAAATCTCTGATTTTGGCTTTTTCTTTCACGCATTAAAGAGACGGTGTTTTTCATTTATGAGACCACGTAATTCTTTTGTCAACCATTGCTTTTGTTGTGTTTTGATACTACTTTCTACCAACTTCAAGGGTGCATGACAACTCAGTATATTTTCAAAAATTTCGATAAATTTTAAAAACATTTCGTTCGGCTCATTTATCTGGTACATAGGCGACCAATCTTGCAGCGCAATGTCACGATTGAAATTTGGTCTTGAATATTTCTTGGTATTACGTATCAAAAACTGCCTTTTCTTATCACTGTGATCTATTTTTAATGATGACTGATATACTATTGTGAAGTGATCAACTCCAAGAGTCGACTCTAGAACACTGGTTTCAAAAATTTGGTTCTTCGAGATAAAGAAGTGATCAATTAACGAATATTTTTCACCATTTGTCCATGTTGCCTCCGTTTCATTAACGTAACATAGCCCATTGTTTGCTGTGAAAATATCAAGTGACTGTCTACCTTTTGTGCCTAACAAGTTTATATTGTAATCTCCTAATAAAATTAGATTATCTGTATACGAATACACATTTGAGATTTCTACAGTCATTTCATCCAGAAAAATGTTAGAAAGATTTACATTGGGGCAGTATGCTACATTAATGAGTAGTTTTTGTGTTAAAGGCTTACCAATTTCAATCCACATTGACTCAAAAAACTCCTATTGATTGCGTTCAAATCATTTCTCATTTTTGCTTCAAACTGTTTGGGAACCCAAATACCTACCCCTCCACCTCTCTGTACATTAGTTAATGATGATCTTGGTTGGTGAATGAAGTGATGACTATTGCACAGATAAAACTCGGTAATGTCAGTTTTTTCGTTTATCCATGTTTCGGTAACAACTAGGAATGAGGTTTCATTAAGATTTTTCAAAAAACGAGACAATTGCTCATGTTTATTATTGAGGCTTCTACAATTCATATAACAAAACTTGGGAAACTCCGATTTTCTAGCACACTCACCATTGTATTTTTCAATTGTTGTTATTCTATCCAAATTTGATGGACCTGGGTTTCTTTCAATGTCACCACATTTTTGTAGAATAACTACGATGATTATAAGTAGATATTTTATGTTAAATATTCCGAACCATAGTAAAAAATTTTTAATCTGATCGATATGACGGTATTTAGGTTTTTTAAGTTTACATAAATTTGAGTGACTTTTGAGAAACTCAATCGTTTCTAGAAAAAAAGCAAACTTAATCAAAATTAAAACCAAGATTCATGGTTATATATCATTTTATTCAAAGTCAACTTTCGGGTATAAAAAGTTCAAGAGTATATTGTGAAATTGAGCATAGATGACACATCCGAATTAACAATTTCAGCCTCAGATGACAATCTGACTGACATTTTGAGACGAACGTATATGTGATTTTGAGAGCGGAGGTGCCTAGTAGGAGAAAGGAGGGCCGTTTGTAAATTAGATTCATTTATCTTGTACAAAATTGAATAATTCTTTGGAACAGTCTGCTGTCTTTTCCCTTCACTCTTTGCTTCCTACTTCACATCCTAACTCTTCTCTCATAAATCTATCTATACATCCCTCCCTGCCCTAGAGCTAAACACCACCGCTCTCTCTTTATACCTTTTCATCTACCCACCCGACCCAGTACCCTTCTTGTACCTATCTCTTTACGTGAACAGTCTGCTCGTCGATGTACAAACTAGCCGACATAAGTTTCAGCCGACAAATGAGTTAGAGAAATAATAGTGTGATTTGTGCTCTCGCGCAATGAAGCCAAATTACCATGTCTTCAAGTTAAGACCGTATTGACGATGACAAAAATGAGGTCGATTTGAACAAAATGTTGTTTTGATAGTTATTTTTTCGTCGAAATAATTCTTTGTTCTCTTCCGTTCATTCTGTATTGTTTTTTTTCTTATCGCTTATTCGTCGTATTGGTTGCATGTTTTCAAAATACAGCAATTCAACCAAAAATAGATTTGGATTTCGTTGATTTTGGCCATATTGAAATTTGTCGGCACAATGAGGTGTCGCCTTAAATTCTAGCATGTCAAGTCATACCCCCATAGCCCCATCTGTTTATTACTCAACCCTTAGATGTCTGTTGTCTGGTGTGTGCACACCTACTACCACCTACCCACTTGTAGATACGTAACATAAATCCACTGACACAATTGTAATAACTTGAGAAGAGATTTATGATGTCTCCTATTGAACTGTGCCACCACACTCTTCATTCCCAATCCACAACACCAAGTGACACCCTCAATACGTACTTTAGAGCTAAGTGGGGAAAAATTCCGAATGGATTAAAATGTGCAGACTGTTTTCTGCCCTAAAGCTTTGAATAACTTTTGTCTGGGAATGATAAAGTGAAAAAACTTTCTCGAGCGAGTGAACGCTAGTTTAGAAATGACTGCAGCTGCGCCAGTGAAATATTTTGATTTCTTTTCGACATCAAATAGATCTTGAAATCAAGCAGCAGCTTAAGCATTCAACTGTTTTGACCCACACTAGCTTGCATGGCTCCATTTTTACGCAATTAAAATTCTCAGTTGCCTCCGTACAGGAATTGAGGATTAAGACTATTGACGCCAAAAATATGAAACAATGCTTGGTATGCGGTGAAATTATGTAATAAAGCACTCGAATGCGGCAAAATTATGTTATAAGGCCACTGAATGCGCTGAATGCGTTGATAACCAAAAGTTTCACCTTATTTTAGTGATAATCATGCAGGAACGCATCAATTTAATGCATTCTCCGCATAATTAAGTAAGATTCTTGCGGTGATGAAAAATACCAATCTTGACCGCAAGCTATAGAGCGGTGATCCTATATAATTTGATCTAATTCCCCGAGCGGGAGTATCTAATACGTAAACTAAGTACTGAAAATTGCTCTCAGATGTTCAAATGAAGTCCACCTTATAAACCAATTGGTTCCTATACATCGCCGTGGAGTCTACTTGAACGTAGTCGTCTGATTTGCTTGAGAAAAATTATAAGAAGTCATAGGAGATTAGACCTTTACAGAATATTAATACTTATAACCAGACTTCAAAATTTTGAATGTTTTTGATCTCATTCAAAACTCAAGTTTGGTCATATTTTGCGTAGTTTAAATTAAAGCTTGTTTCGGCTAGCTCATAAATAACTCTGCGATTTTGCCTTGTTGAAAAACAGTTAAGACTAGATTTTACCCTTAGACGTTCAAAAAGAGATAATTAAACCATCTATGATTGATTCATTTAAAAAAATAACTACATTGGAATCCACATATCTTTTGTAAAAATGATACCTCAAATTCCTAAGCAATAAAATCACACTTATGAGTCAGTCGTACAACTAATAAGTCACCGTTAAGTTTCCTCTCATGCAGTACGCGTCTCTTGTATAATACATTTGTTTTGAGTGCACCTACGCGGGGGCGACAAAACACTAAGTGCTTAACCGGACTTGCGTCTCAGAGCACTTCAGTGCTGAACCTGCATATATCAATAGTAGAACCCGAAATCAATTCTGAAACATTACATACCAAATGGATTTCAAGTTATGCGCAGTTTATTGTCATTATGATAGAAGTGAGGTCATAGAGTTCACCCAGGCCAAGTTTATTCAGCATAGTCTAAAAATTACTCATACGCCGAAATTATGGCTGAGCAACACAAGGTCAAACGTTTGTAGCCTAAAACTGGTAATTACTATAGTAGTAAACACGCTCTTCATACTTAAGCTAGTTTGTAGGTAATTACCATAAAGCCCACTTAGCTCAGTGGTTACGACTTGCTACGCAAACTATATGTTACAAGTACCCACGCAGAAGCTCGAATTGCAGATAAAGCAAATGTGGTAGGCGGCAGTTAAGCTTAATATAGTATTTTTATGCAATAGATTTTAATCGAAAATCAAGACTAGCCAGTGTAAATTGGGACTTGAACAAAAAAACAGAAAATTTTTAGATTGATTCGGCGTTGATTTTATCTGTCACCTACCTTCAGGTTGCTGTCTGATTTGGTGCTGACTGCTAGAATGTCACTTTAGGCCTCTTACTTCATGCGCAAGCCTCAATCTTCATATATATATATAAATATATATATATATATATATAAATATATATATATATATATAAATATATATAT
Source organism: Convolutriloba macropyga (assembly GCF_964194025.1). Classification (NCBI taxonomy): domain Eukaryota; kingdom Metazoa; phylum Xenacoelomorpha; order Acoela; family Convolutidae; genus Convolutriloba; species Convolutriloba macropyga. The sequence continues at coordinate 41,135,923 of NC_134471.1, read as the reverse complement.
ATATATAATGGCTTTTATAAACTCTGGTAAAAACAGAAGTTCGGAAAGCTGTATTCAAACTCGAAACGTATTCAAGAACGTATTAGCATTCGTTAGATCAAGACAACGTATTAAGATTGCAACGTACATAGCAACAAGTGAGAGTTTAGACGGCAAGGTTTTTTTGATGCTCTTTTACTGGTTTTTGTCTGATGTCATTGACGTCAGAATCAGTTCATAATCGATCAACAATCGTCTAGAAAACCTAAAAATATTAAGCCTAAAACCGCCTTATTCGATACATATCATGGTATTATTTACTTAAAATTAGGTTATACGAACTTTTTTGGAGCTTTATACGTAAATTGGACGCAATTCTATACGCAGTTTAAATACTCGATTCTGATTGGCTAAGAAAAATGACGCATTTTGGTATATTTCTCGCTTAGATTTATTTAGTTACTAACATCCTCCGGCCCAGAAGAAGATGCTGGGAGAATTGGTACTAATTTTACAAGCGGGCGAACGAGCGATCCGGAGGACGTGCGCAATACGGCGGAGCGTGCGACGCTGTCGGAACCGTAACGAAGTTCAGTGATCCGAGCAGTGGGGTAGTAACCCCTTGGGTTGGTCTCTTCAACTACCCAAACCAAATCACCGGTCTTAAGGTGATGCTCGGCAGGCGTCTGCCACTTGGAACGTCGGTTCAGCGCCGGTACGTATTCTTTGATCCAACGAGACCAAATAGCGTTAGCGTAAGACTGCGCGCGGGCGTAACGTTTACGGTGATCAAACTCATCTACGCCAATGATGGACGGGAGACTACGTGCTTGGTTACCGAGGAGAAAGTGATTAGGTGTTAATACTCCTAGGTCGGACGGGTCGGCGCTTACGGGCGTTAGCGGACGTGAATTAAGTGCATGTTCGACCAGACAAAAAGTGGTACTTAAAACCTCATCCGTGAGGCGACGTGTTCCAAGGATTGTGTAAAGTACGCGCTTGAAACTACGTACTAGCCTCTCCCAGATGCCACCTTGGTGTGGCGCACTGGGCGGGTTGAACCTCCACTTGATGCCTTTGTGGGCAAGTTCCACAGCGATGTTGATGGTGTTCCACTTTTCGATGTTCTCGCGTAGTTCCTTTTCCGCGCCAACAAAGTTAGTGCCATTGTCTGACCAAATAATGGCTGGTGTACCCCGACGGGAGACGAACCGCTCCACTCCCATTATACACTAACTGGCGTCCATGGACGGAACAATTTCAACATGAACGGCACGAGTAGTTAAGCATGTGAAGAGGAAACCCCACCTGTTCTCGGTAGTCCTACGTACAGTAACGTAAAACGGGCCGAAGTAGTCGACCCCGGTGTTTGTGAAGGGAGGAGACTGGTGTGCGAGTCTTTCTACTGGGAGGTCAGCCATGATTGGTTGGATAGTGGCGGCTCGAAACTTTCTACACGTGACGCAGTTGGATTTAATTGAACGCAGCGAGAACCGTAACTTAAGGATGGTATAACGTTCCTGTATTTTAGCCCTCAGGTAGTCAATACCTTGATGATGATGTATAACGTGGGTGTGATTGAGGAACAACTTTACAAATGCATGGCGTGCGTCAAGAACGATAGGATGTTTTACATCAAAGTCAACTTCGACCAACCGCTTGATGCGGCCTGCCGATCGAATTAGACGGTTTGGCCCAATAAAGGGAGAAAACGGGGCAATACGGCTACTCCGTTTAACGGGTTTGTTTTCGAGAAGATCTTTTCTCTCTGCATTGAATGACTCCCCTTGCACAAGATACTGGAGATGACGCTCGGCTTCGTCAAGCTCCGTGGGGTCTATGATGCTACCATCGGCATTACGGTAACATTGGTGAGAAGGTAACATGCGGAGTGCGTACGCTGTTATCCGTAGCAACTTCTGATAAGAACTGTACTTATCGAAGGGAATTAGTTGCGGGGGCGGTTCCTTAGTTGACTTGGTTACGGATGCGGCCAATGATGTATTTGTTTCATCAGTTTCCTTTGTTACTATACCGAGTTTGATGTTATTAACTACTTCAGTGCTTGGTTCGAACGGGAATTGCTTGGTTCTTAAGAAATCTGGACCTCTCACCCAGCTACTTGATTGCAAAACCTCAGCGGACATACCACGAGTGCCGGCATCTGCTGGATTATCGCTTGAGGCAACGTGGTTCCATTCGTCAACGCTAGTGTGTTCCAAGATTTCGCAAACACGGTTTGCAATAAATATTGGGTGCTTGGTTGCAGAGTTAAGCCATTGCAAGACAGTAGTGCTGTCAGTCCACATGAAAACCCTGTTGACTTTTACTGTGAGAGCTCGACATATATCTTGTTTCAATCGAGCGGCCAGTAGCGCTGCCTGTAATTCCAGCTTTGGAACAGTCATGACCTTCATAGGTGCTACGCGAGCTTTACCCAGGACAAACGCAAGCTCCGTTTGGGGCCCACTCGAAGTAGTTACTCGAGCTCGGAGAAATGCAACGGCACTGAAAACTTCTTGTGAACTATCGCCAAACATGTGTAGTTCCAGGTGTTCAAAGTTTCCGGAAAAGTAGCTCCTTGGTATAGTGATTGCTGCAAGCTTGGGTAGTTCTACACTCCATTCGAGGAACCTTTCAACAGTGTCTTTTGGTAATTCTTCATCCCAGTGCTGCCCGCTGACACGCCAGATGTCCTTTAGTAACAATCGGGCACCAACAGTAAATGGTGCCACTAGGCCGATGGGATCAAACACCTTAGACACTAGGCTCAAAACCAAGCATTGTGTTAAAGACTTAGCGACTGTACTGGAGGTACCCCGACTCACAACTAGAGTGTCATTGTTGTGATCCCATTTCAACCCAAGCACGTGCGAAGATTCCTCCTTAGATGAGGCAATTACTTTTGGTTCGGTGGACTGAGGTGACCCATCAATTCGATCAGCCAGATTTGGTACATTGCTTACAAACTTAGTAAGCTTGAACCCACCTAGATGGAGAAGTTGCACCAACTCCTTCGATCTTTTGAGAGCCCTCTCAGGTGACTCCACCGAATCCAAGTAATCGTTCATGTAGAAGTTTTCTAGGACGGCTTTGGTTGCTTCCGGGTACTGAATAACACTGTCTCGGGCCGTGCGTTGCAGTGCATAGTTAGCGCATGTGGGCGAGTCTTTAGCCCCAAATATATGGCGCGTGTATTGATACACTACAACATTTGTTGTGGGGTCCTCCCGCCACAAAAAACGCAGTGATGGCTGGTCACAGTCAGGGACACCCACTTGGAGGAACATACCCTCAATATCTGCGGACACGGCGAATTTATGTTGACGGAACCTAAGTAGTACGTGGATTAGGTTTTGGAGCAGGTCGGGGCCAGTGAGCAAAGATTTATTCAAAGAAGTACCGTGGAACTTTGCTGCACCATTTAATACCCTACGCACTTTCCCCGGTTTGTTCGGATTGATTACGGGATGATGTGGTAGGTACCACTCTTTATTCGACCGCTGCTCAACCTTGTGAGCATCAGGAACTGTAATCAAGTAACCTTTTTCCAAGTCTTCACGGATGGTATTAGAATAGTTTTCTTTCAATGACGTATCTCTCGAGAGCCGCTTTCCGAGAGACTTGAGCTGTACCAGTGATGAAAAGTAGTTATTCGGGAGCTGGATGTTGTCATCAGCCCATAACATACCGACATCGTATCTTTGGCCGTTATGAAAAGTTGTTGATTCAAGTATTTCCTGCGCGCGAGCATCCGCTGCGGATCGTGGGTCAACTTGCTTGAACGCGCCGTACGATTCCATATCATACCAAGATTTAACCTGACAAGCTAATTCAAAATCCTGTTCAATATTGGCTTTGAAACACGTCGAGACTAAACTTGAACTTGACGGGAGTGGGCCACTTAAAACCCAACCTATGGGTAAGCGGACAGCGAACGGTGAGCACTTTTCGTCGGCTGAGAAATACTCTAACGGGCGGATGGCATGGTAGACATCCTGTCCAAGTATCATCTCAATTTCGCCATAGCTATATCTTACTGGATCTAGAACTGCCAAATTTGGGTAAGTTTCTTGCATGGACTTGACGTCAATGATGTCGGAACCTACGTTTAATGTTTCCCTCACGTAGGGACGCACAGTGAATGCTTCGAAGTCTTGGTCTTTTTGAGGTGTCACAGTCAATTGAACCACCTTTGTGTCTATGAGTTCTTCCGTGTTTATACCCTTGACGGTCAGTTTTAATGCGGTACCCTGCAAACCGAGTCTAGCTGCGAGACTATCGGACACCCAAGAGTTACTGCAAGCGGTATCGCATAAAACCATCGTCGTAGTACTAGTGCCAGAAGAATTAGTAAAATTCAGTTCCGTGACCTGAAGGAGGCCTTCAACATCCGTCACGGAAGACAAAGTGGCTGTTTTGCTTGGTTGCTGTTGACCCGTAGATGGCCTACTTGTACCTGCGTTCGACTTCGAAGTATCGATGTTCTTGTTTGTTGAGGGTTTAGCTGGAAAAACCCTTTCAGCTCCATGAAGTAAGGTGTTATGGGAGCTGTTGCAACCATCTTTCCTACATTTACGGGGACTTGGGCATTGCCTAAACATGTGTTTATCACGCAAACAAGAGAAACAGAGCTTTGCCTCAGCCACGACCTTGGCTCTCTGCGTGGGGGTCTTTTCCTTAAAGACACGGCATTCCCACAACCGGTGGCTGCCTTTGCATACAATGCAACTAGAGATTGATGTTGACGGAGATCTCTGTTGCGGCTTAGGGTTACTCTTCTGTTGCGTATTTGCAGCAAATGCCTTTGAAGCAACTTTTGATCTTGTTACTGAGTTGTTGGTATCCTCAGTCCTTGCGTTAGTTGCGGTATTCTTCATTAAATCGTGCGCTTCGGCCTTCTCTTTTAACCAATCGTTGAAATCAAGAAGAGTAGGTTTCACCCAATGCTTTTTGACCGTGAAGAGTGACCATGACTCCTTCATATTGGGTGGTAGCTTCTGTACGGCAGTGTTGAGAAGCGCAGCACTCTTTAAGTCCGAATCATATGACAGTGATTTAAATACCCCGACTAGACTTGAAATGCACCCCGAGTAGTTAATGATGTTATCGCTATTGTGCATCTTCAATGGTGGAAAGCCGTTGAGTTTGTCCAAATGTGCACTTACGACCGCCTGTGGTTGGCCAAATTTACGTTCTAAGGTCTTCAGTGCGTCTTTGTACATTGCGCCGCAGTAGGCGAACTCAGCTATAGCTGTTTTAGCTTTACCTGTAACGAGGGTCTTAAGGTATGTCAATTTTACATCATCAGTTAAGGACTGAGAGTCGATTGCGCTTTTAAACTGACCATACCATTCGTGCCACTGTAGAGGATCCCCACTGTATTGTGACAACTTCCATTCGGGTAGTGGATCATTCCTCTTGCTAGATAAGGCGTCAGTGAATGCCTTAGTCAAGCTTGCATTTTCAGATGCTGGCGCTGGAGGCGTGGGATGCAGTGGGCCACCCCAACACAATGGTATCGGAGCAGTATGCCCGTATGTTGGATGTATAACCGGCGTGACAAAAGGTGGCGCGATGTTAGTAGTTGTACTAAAGGGATTAACAGGGATGCTACAGTTAGCTGCGTAGTTGCTTTTTGGATTATGTTGTGCACTCATTTGCAAGATGGGATGGCTGATGGTGGGGTTAGCTGTGCTTGGGGGTAGGTTAGATTGAACGTTGTTATAGACGGTTGCATTATTTTTCGCCTGGTTTACGTTTGGGAGAATATTCTGAGGGAAACGCCACAAATTTAAATCGGGGTTACGGTTAAGGGGAAGTTTGGGTGCGGTAGGGCATGGTAACAGGCGGGTTTGAGGTGAATGGACAATGTTTTGTTGTGGAATGTTGGGGACGGGTAAGTATGTTGCTGTGCTCGCTGGAGGGGCCGACGGAATCACGGGAGGCTGAGGAATAAATAGATGTTGAGATGGGAACACGGGAGGCGGGTTCACGAGTGGGTTTAGAGGTGGAGGGACCTTATGCGGGGAATGGGCAATAGGGACTTGTGTTTGGTGTGGAATGTTACTTTGAGTTAGATTCTGTTGTTGTTGAACATGAGGCATTGACATATGTAATTGGCAAGGCACACTGGAGCTTTTCGGACCCAAGAACTGATTTACTTGTGGGTTTGTTGAAAAATCAGGTACAAAAATGGAGGTTGTTGGTGCCATAACGGGTGTCGGTGGCCGGGGAGGTTGAATAGGTGGTTGAGGTGGTGGGAGTGCGACATTTTGAACGTCGACTGGTACTTAGTTCACTTCACCACTGCCTGAGGGACTATGTGCTCTTTGATCAATGAGTGATTGCTGCAGTTGAGCCTGGAGATATTCCCGATACAAAGCTTCCTGCTGGGCAACAGAAATTGCAACTCCTGGCCGTGTGTACTGAGAAACCATTTCAAGATTATGTAAGTTATCGGCAACATTACTTGGGTTTTCTGGAGGATTACTAGGGGAAGTATCTTTAACAGGAGGGTCGGCGGTTGCTGAACCAGGACGAGAAAAGTTTAACTCACTTGAATTACCTGCTGGAAACGAATTTACCCAATCCTGAACAAGTCCCTGACTTCTATCTGATCCCCTATCTTTAAACAAATTCAGTTCACTTGAGTGGTGACTAAACAATGAATGATTATCCATTAAATCAGCCTCATCTAATTTAGCTGCTGCAACACGCTGGCGGTGGTCTTCCTCCAATTCTTGAAGTGCCATCTGTTCCATTTGTATTTCAAGCTCCTTTTTTCTCATCGCAATTTCGTGTTTTTGTTTAGCGAGGCGCATGACGGCTTGTTCTTGTTTCTCGGCCTCTTCGCGTTTTAGTTTTGCCATTAGAAAGTCATGTTTACGCTGGCTAGACATTGATGATGCTGTTTGACGTGAACTTCTCTTAGATTGCACTTGAGGGTTAAAGCCCTCACATACGGTGTCTCCGTGAGCCACTGAGTCAATATAGCTTCTAGCCGCAAGCAAGAATTTATCATTGTTCTTAGTTACATCATCCAACCATTGCTCAAGGACAGGGTAAATTGAATCTGGGTTCTCCGCTTTACTGGCCAAATCAAATAGTTCTTCATTCTTCTGCACCAGTTTACTGAAGACATCCTTCAACTTAGAAACCAAGCGTTCAAGTTTAACCCTCCTATCTTGACGATCGATGGCATCTGTGATGTCCTTATGGATATTACATAACTCAGATTCCAGATTAGATCTTGCATTAAAGAGCTTTTTCAATTTTTCTTGCTGTTCGGCCATGATATTGAAGTGGCTAATTTATCAATGTAGAGTACCTTTCAACCAAACACGTGGAATGAGGGTTATACCGAACCCAAATGACGACTTGATAATCAAGACGTCGAAGAGCAGAAAAGAAGTTAGCGAGTAATGAATTACTCGGCGGAAGTGAGTAACAAAGTGGAGAGGACGTCTAACGTGCTTGAAAGCAACTTGAGACTCAGAAAGACCGGCAACCCGCGAAGGATGTCCGGGTGGATGAAGCACGACGAAACGGGAAACGAAGCGGACGGGGCGGGAAGGACAAGTGAACGGGGCACAACGAAACGGGAAACGGAACGGAACGGGCGAAAACGCGGGTAGGAAACGGGCGACGCAACGGACGGTACGGAGACGCGGAACAAGCGACGCACGAAGAAACGGGAAACGAGACGGACAGGACGGATAGGTTGAGCGAGTAACGCGCAACGAAGCGGAAAGGTGGGACGGAACGGGCGGGAGACGATTAAGCAGCGAGCGGGGAGGTCGGGAAACACTTTGCTAGCAGACCCCAGCAGCAAACTCAACCAAACAAACTAGCCGTAACTCCAGAACAAACTTAAGTCACACCCTAGGGGGGAGGAGAGATGCTACTGCAAGAGACAAACTAGCACAAGTCATTATGGGTCTTATTATAAACAAATAATGAACTAAATTACGGCAAAGCAGTAGTATGCTAAATGGATGAAAAGAGCTTGTAATTTACTAGCCGTAACTCCAGAATAAACTTAAGTCACACCCTAGCAATTTTCAAACCTAACCAACCGATCAGCATACCAACAATTTTAAACAAACTACAGCAAAAGTTAAGTAATAGGCAGCGCTTTTGTAGTCTATGAAAGCTGGAAAAGTTAAGAAACAATCTAGCCTTAACTCCAGAATAAACTTAAGTCACACCCCAGAAGGCAAAAACCAAACCAACTAACAATCATACAGTTACACTCAAACATAGAGCAGCAAAAATAATATACTACAGCAGGAAGGCTAGTAAATTAGTAAAGTTGAAAAGTCAAAGGACAATCCAGCCGTAACTCGAGAATAAACTTAAGTCACACCCTAGAAAGCTATAAGACCTAAACAACAAGCCAGCATACTAGCATACTCAACATACTACAGCAAAAACAACAACATACTTCATCACATATGACATACTACATCGAAAATCGGAAAAGTAGCGAAGAAAATGAAAAGCAAAGTTTTGGGAGAGCGACGTTATTGAGAAAAAAAACGGAACACGGATAATTGACGAGTGAAAGGACAAAAATGACGCGTATGAAAAACGTTACATGAATGAGCGACGAGAAAAAATTCTGAGAATTCGATAATTTTCTTTAGGCCAGAGGTTGTGAATTTTTTTCACAACATTGCTGTGTGTATTGAGTTTTACTCAATTAACGAAACTTCTCGTTGAAAATAATAATTTTGACGAATTTGTCAAAATTTTATGCTTTAGTCCATTTTTTTTCAAAATTCTGGTCAATTTTTTCTGCAAATTCTTGTTTACGGAACGGTAATCCAGTAAACTGGACAGAATTAAGCTCGAAAATACGGTTTGTCTTTATTCGGTTTTGATTTTCTAAAGTTTTTTGGAATGCATCAAAATTGGCCAAAATTTTTCAAAATGAACAATTTAGCATAATGTTTTCTCTATTTTCTCTATATCAGAGGTAATTTTCGGTATACGAACCGACTTGATAACTTTTAACAAATTTTTGACAATTCGACCAAAAATTTTCAAAATCGATGTTTTTCGCTCTTGAAAATTTTTTTGTGGGGCGTTAATGATGACCTTTTACTAATATTTTTCATTAAAATGGTTTAATTTTACTACCCCCTGCGATATCCAAAAAGATCACGGGTTGGATTTCTTGCCGTCTAAAATGGTTTTTGAATCAATTTACTGCAAAACAAATTAGTGAAGTGTCGTGTCTTACAGTTTTTGATAGTCTGTGCCACGGAGTATATCTGTACCCCTTTTGCCCTCCAACTGAACTTTTTTTGACATTTGTCGACAGAGCAGTCCACTCAGGAGGACAGATCCAACCATCGTTTATGAACACAAACAACAAAGCAACTGTCTGTGAGCTTCCGCAAATCTGGATACAAATTCACAAGTCCCCAAATCCACTGAACCATTAGTCGGTCTCAAAATCAGTTGATCCCAATCGTTTGAATTACTGGCAGCTTCAATTTTAACCTCCCATTCTATGAAGTTCATCACCTCTAATGTGAAGATAACCTGTGCAAGCGCATTCTGCAAACGCCCTCACTGTGATGTCGAATTGTTTTCTTATTCTCAGGGTTCATCTGGATATGAAGGCTCACAGGCAGAATGAAAGGTGAAACTGTTGTTATGAATCGGGCCCCACGTTGGGCGCCATATAAACTCTGGTAAAAACAGAAGTTCGGAAAGCTGTATTCAAACTCGAAACGTATTCAAGAACGTATTAGCATTCGTTAGATCAAGACAACGTATTAAGATTGCAACGTACATAGCAACAAGTGAGAGTTTAGACGGCAAGGTTTTTTTGATGCTCTTTTACTGGTTTTTGTCTGATGTCATTGACGTCAGAATCAGTTCATAATCGATCAACAATCGTCTAGAAAACCTAAAAATATTAAGCCTAAAACCGCCTTATTCGATACATATCATGGTATTATTTACTTAAAATTAGGTTATACGAACTTTTTTGGAGCTTTATACGTAAATTGGACGCAATTCTATACGCAGTTTAAATACTCGATTCTGATTGGCTAAGAAAAATGACGCCTTTTGGTATATTTCTCGCTTAGATTTATTTAGTTACTAACAGCTTTTTTGCCATTGCTTATATAAAATTGTGGTCCTGTACATTTTAACAGATTTTTATAAGCTCAAAAATCAGTTACGATAAAAACCAAGTATCAACTTAGCTAAGTTAGCTCAATCAATATATTTCATCGTTTGAGGTGATTCGTACAAACACAATTATGATCAGGGGTTAGCTCACTCTGAGGACTTGTTTTGTAATGTTGAATGCATCTCACACCGGTGCCCTTTTCAGAGTTCTGATTACGAAAAAATTCGAAAAAGACCGTGAATGCGGAGTCGAACAGAATTTATAATTTTTAGTAAACTAAGAATAAAAAATACTCAAAACGACTATGAAATCTTCATCATAGAAAAATAGTATAAAACAGATAACTAAACAGATAACTAATAGAAATACAGATAAAACAGATAACTAAACTCTCAAGAAAACTTCACTGAAAAATACAAGCGAAAAAACCGTAGACAATTTATTTCGCCTACTAATTACTATGCGATGAAAGATTGGAGAAGCACTATAAATACCATAATGAATTTGTTTCCTCAATCGCTTCAGATCTGTGTTAATGGAATTTTCAGAACGATAAAAATTTTCAGAACCTGTAATTATGCTGACTTCTTGAAAAATCAATGAGTTGCGTTTTGCAATAACCAAATACTGGGTATTAGAAAAGAGCGAATGCGGCCGCATAAGAGCTCCATATAATACCAGCAGGAGATGAACCTCAAAAAATAGGTCATGCAACGAAATTTTCATTTCTCTAATTAAATAAATACCCAAAAAAGACAGCTTTTATTATTCACCATTAGACAGAAAAGATACTAAATGTAAGTAATATTTGCTCCAGCTTTTTGAATCTGAAGACTTTCAAGAAAGTTTTTTGTCCTAGCTTGAAGAAAAATATTATTCAAACGATTTTTCTTGCAACTAGTTCTAAATTAAAACTGGCATATGTTTTAAAATAGTAACTTTTTAAACCAAGGTTGTCAGTATAAAATCACGAATTACTTTAGAATGCCTGCCGCGCGACTTTTGAGGAAAAAAATAGAGATATCAGTGGAAATTTGGAAAAATTCAACCAAATAGTTAGCTTCTCTAGACTTACCCTGTGTTTTGCTGGAATTTTCCTGAAAAAGCGAGCTAAAAAGCGAAGCGAGAGTTAGAGGAATTTAAGTCCACAATCTACATCAAGTTCTATTTGGACAACAAAACAGCAAACTGATTTCTACACTGGCTAAATTGAGATGCGTAGTTTCACTGCAAACAATTCTTAATTTAGTTATGGTCATCTAATTAAAGCACAAATAGATGGTAGTGAGGAGCGCCAACTTTGTTTTTTTTTAGTTTTTGAGATTTAAAAACGCATAATTATCTACGGCAGAACTGATGAAATCAATGCAACCATATTATTTTTTGCCGTCTTATTGGATTTTTTCTTTTAAATTCTACTCTAATTTTGCATTTTTAAAGGGCACACTATGTAATTTTGAGTCTTCCATGTTGGATATCACAATTATGCAACATTGAATTGTGAAAAAGGTCAAAATTATGTAAGAGTGAGGCTGCAGTGAGAAGAATTCCTAAGCATTTTTACAGTGTTTTATCCAAAGACTGACCGTCTTAAACCAAACAACGAATGCTGCCCAAGCCAGCTGTCCTCGCCTCTCCAATACCGACGCCTTACCAACCTTACACACTTGGTGGAAATTAATCTTTCACACTTACACCAATATGCACCTATTGGTAGCCCATTCTTACATCATTTTGCCCCCCATAGATATCCCCCAATCTCTTGCAACAAAATAACTGAAAACAATGGAGCAATTTAATAGGACATTTGACCTGGGGCATTAGTTTGAAGGCCAGAAAATCACGTTTAAACTACGTCTAAAAAGTAGAGAAAATTCCTGTCAAACTTGGCTTTCTGCAATGCCACTCAACACAGACGAGAAGTAAATTTTTTCCCCAGTGAAAATAAGCAAAAAAAAGCCGTTTTCAGCGAAAAGTAGGAAGATTAGTCCTTTACCAGAAAATCTTTTAAAAATGCCATTTTTGGCAAGCTTAGAGAAAATAAGAGCAAGAACATGCAATCAGGAAACCATTGAGTTCACTGTTTTCCTTCTATAATATTCACTTATTTTATGGATGACTATTTTTCTTGGATTGATTGTAAGATTTTGTTGTTTCTGGCATTTCCTCTGGAGCTAACCAGTCATTGTTTCTTTTATAACTGACATCTATATGAAAAGGATTTTATAGCTCTGTTCATTTGCCAATTTAGCATTTTATAGGGGCTTCATATGTCAAAACATAACGGTTTTTTGCCTGCAGTAAACACAAAATGGGACAGAATTTAAATAAGTTTGATTGTTTTTTTTATCGAATCAGGTTAGAACAGATGCTAAAAGCTGTCTAAAGCAAACTTTAGTTTTTGTGACCTTTATTTTCTAATGGTGGCTGTCAAAATGGGCAGACAAGAGTGGGTGAGATATGTGGGAGAGAAAGAGGGTATGATGGATCGATCGGGCGAATAATTGGACAGGTTATTTATTCACGCGAGCGATTAAGAAGGGGTGGAAGGGTGACATGTGATTGAAAATAGAGAGGCAGTTGAACAAACTGTTATCACAGAAGAGAAAAGACAGTTTCGCTCTTTGCTAGGGAATACTGTTGACAATTCATGGCTGATAAGCAGCCATAGTTGTGGGGGACCATTTAAATGGTTCCCGTCCAAAATTCAATCTCAACCCCCCCTTCCCTCTCTCCTTCCCCTTTTCCTCTCCCAAATTTCCCTTTGTTATTTAATTTGAACTTGTGCAATGACCGTGAAAGTTCGACACTAATTTGAATCTTGCCAAGCGTACGCTCTCAAGGTAGCGAACTTAATTATTTGTACAAGTCGTTTGAAAGTGATTGCAACAACAATGAAAGTAGTTAGAGTGAAACACTTCTTAACCAGGAGGTTACTCGATATCAAATTAACCTAAACTAGATTGCCAATCTTGTTGATTGGTGACCAGAACGTGGAAAAATAACTAAACTTCTAATATGGCAGACTTGTAGTCATGCCATGAAAATGAGCCGAATAAGTTATGCAAATTGCTGCATGAAGAAAAATTTGCTCAAGAAAGCAAAGACATGTCAATATTTTGGTTAAATTGTCTTTAGGTGAAGACCGTTCCGTTCGTAGATTTTCTGGTTAATAACAAACAAGATTATTGAATTGATTATCAGCTTTCCCTGTGGACCTAACCTCTACTCAACATCAGAACTCAGTCAGTCTAACTGCATGGCTGATACCAGTATTGATTCAAATCTCAAAAGTAGCCGATGAATTGTCTAAAGAAAGCCAGGTAGCCGAAACTGACTTTAAAGAGTTTACATTAACAAATTAGCTCAATTGGCATTGGGTAACACAAAATAATATTTTGAAATAACTCACCCAAAGAATTTATGTAATGCGACACGTTCTGAGATTTTCTTAACACTTGAAAGGCGAATCGCAATTTTAGCTTCAAGTTTTTGATAATTTTTGATAGACTCCTGGACTTGTTTGCATTGGATGCCCAGAACTGACATCAGTATATATTCTTGAGTTAATAATTGCAAATTTTTGCACGGATATATTTTTTAAAAATGCAGCATTTTATCTGAATTTTGACCTACAGCTCATTGGGTGCATATTATTTGCACCCTCCAGAGCCACGTGCCATATTTTCAAAACAAGTTTTACGATGTATAACAAATGCTCTGTAACTGGGCGATG